>NC_143044.1:61257500-61557500 GCF_057628025.1 Oncorhynchus mykiss | reverse complement strand
TTTTATGTGTCATTCATTTTAAGGGATTTGGAATTCATCAAGACAATTTGAAGGCTTTAACTTACAGACAACAAAAGCATAGCACGCATTTAATGAATAAAATAATATAATATAATAGATTTTTAGCTAATTATATTTCTCTATTGTCAGTGGATGACTCGTCCCAGAGATATCCTACTGGGCACATACGTCTATTCCTCGTTGGTTCAACGTAATTTCGTTGAAATGGCGTGGAAACAACGTTGATTCAGCCAGTGTGCTCAGTGGGATATGACTCTGGACCAAACAATAAATGATGTCAACATTACTGATATCAAAACACATATTTCAATAATTTATTGAATTTGGCCCATAGGCTATATATAGATAGGACTAAAGATGAAGAGATGTCTTCACAAAATAAATTCCATTTAATTTATTCTGGTATTTTCAAGAACAGAATGGTGAAATCGCCAAAGGCCAATTTTCAGACAGAAACTGGCCTTTCCGAATCCGTCTGAGAGGATTAAGGCTTGGTTTCACATCTCTGTAAGGAATAAGTACAACGAAATCAGTTCACTAATTTGTAACAAACAATAATTGATCTCCAATTAGTGGCTATAATACAGCACGGAATAGTGGCAATTCAAAATATGGAGTATGCTATTTACACAGAGAGATGCCAAAGACCTTGCCTTCTTAGAGAAGCTGTGGTCCTTAGCAGCTAGGCCAGGGTGTCCATTATTTTCATTCCACTCAAGCAGACCTAACACACACACTCCGGTCTCTCTCTTTTGGAAAGTACATCATCTTTGTTTTCTTTTTGACTTTTGTAAAATGTGTCTACAACATTTGATCTTGAAGGGCATTTTCATTTGGAATATTCAAATATTGACTGTGGAACTTTGGGTAACTTTGGGTAAACGTCAGGTGTGCATAGCATTAATTTGTTGCAGACTGAGTTGGGTTGGGGAGCGCTTTGGTGCGTGTGTCTCTCTCCAGCACGGTTTAAAATGACCGGGTCTCTTCCCAGCTTGTGATTGGTCCATGAGAATCCTACCTACGCGCAAACAAAGTAACTGAACGTTGTATGGGAGTGATGGTACTCGGGGAATTCAGACATAACTTTGCAGAAGGAGAACCAACCCGCATCTGAAAAAATATCCAACGGGTTCCACATTTATTGCCTGAATGTTAAAGGTTCTAAATGTTTATCAGAATGAAGACATCTGAAGACAGTGGCAGTAAAGTATCATTTACCTCAGTTTCCAATTTTACTATTCAGTCAATTCTTGGAACTGTGCCCGAGGACGAGCACAAGGACAGTTGTAATTCTAGTTCCGACGCGGGGCTGCTGCAGAGACAACGCATGCGCTCCGTGTCTTCAGAAGGATTCAGCGGCGGGGAGGATTCTACAGACTTCTACCCTTTACCCGGAGGAAATAAACCACGCAATGACCTCAACGATCTCACACTTTCTTGTCTAAGTAAGTGAAAATGCTTTCTCAATTGTGTTTTATTTTTTGGGGTAGCCTACTTGATTGTTATTCTGATAACAATGATACATTATATTAAACCTATAACCATTATTATTACCATTGCACGATGTAAGATATGATGATAAAGAATGACAGGCTACAGCAATTGTTTTATGTCTTTGTTTAGTAGAAGTCTAATTCGAGATTTTTCGGCTACTGATGAAAAAAATATTATTTTAAACTTCTTGATCGAAGAAGAAAAAAGTGACTTGATTGATTTTTAAATGATGCTGTGTTTTTAACACAATAACAAGATAGTCACGTTTTTTTTTTTTTTAAATAAACATTTGGATTGATTACCGTGTTTGCATTATTTTAGGTGACAAAAACAGACTTATTCTGGGGCAAGAGATGGTGAAGAGACATCAACTTTTTCATGATTATAAAGAAGGTGACCAGAGATACTACAACCGAACATCAGCTGCTATTTCAGAAGAAAAGGGTCATATTGACGACGACGTAACATCCAACTCGTCCAGAAAGAAGTCTCGGACCGTATTCTCGCGGAGTCAGGTTTACCAACTGGAATCGACGTTTGACCTGAAACGTTACCTTAGCAGTACAGAACGAGCTAGTCTCGCCTCCAGTCTCCAGTTGACAGAGATACAGGTGAAAACTTGGTTCCAGAATCGGAGGAACAAGTGGAAACGTCTGCTCTCTGCGGAGATAGAAGCGGCGAACATGGCTCACGCGTCAACCGCAAAAACTCTGGTTGGGATGCCGTTCTTCTTCAAAGAGAATTTCCGGCTACGGATTCCTGTCCCTGGATCAATGACTTTCCCTACACCTCTATGTTATCCCGGGAGCAACATGCAAGCTTTACATTTGTACAATTTTTATAATAAAATTGAATAGAATGATTGCCAGATAGCATTTTTGTAGTCTAATTTATTAAATTACAAACTATTTATATTGCCATTATTAGGCTGTGCCATAGGCCTATTTTATTACAACACACCGAATCATAAATAACCTTACAAAACAATGTCTACATATCCTTCCGCTGCCTCCCAGTGTATTTTCTTCTCTCGATTCTTAGAAGAAAAAAAAACGTTCTGGATCGAAACAAAAAGGTTTATATTGCTTCATATACTGTATGGCACCCCCGCAGGGGTTCTTCTTCACTTAACCAACATTGGTTCCATATAGAGAACCCTTGGGTTCCATATAGTGTTCTATATGGGATTCCATACAGGGTTTTGTAACCAATTTCGGTTCTATATAGAACCTTAATCGGGGCCATATATGAAGCAAGCACATATATCCCTTTATGGTTCTATCCAGAACCTATTTTCCTCAAATAAGGTTATACCGGTAGGTCACGTCATTCAGTCCCGTCCTATCAGGAAACAATACAGTTTTTATGAGTTACACATTTCATAACAAAAGTCGCAAACGTGAGAAAATGTTACATTGAAAATGTGTGTGTGGGCCATTTCATGCTGGATGATTTACTTGACGCACGAAAAATGTCACGAGCGGGCAGACGCAAACATGAAATGCCGGTAAATTTGTATAAATGCCGACAGAAAATGTGTTAATTCATTCGACATGGTGGAATCTTTTTGTGTCGGTAAAATGAATTATGATGAGAAATAGCGGTGGAAATGCCTTTAATGCGCAAATATTGATATAATAAACATTGTATCGATGTGAACTTGGGAGTCACGCAATATGCAGTGTGGTCCTCCCATTTTGACTCAGGAAAGCATGCAGTTTATGAGGCTGCAGATTAAATACATTATGATGAACTTCACAGGATGGTGAATGTGCAAGGTGATTCGCTTGATGCTCCTTCACATTAAATATCCTCAGGCAAAAAGTCAGTTTGGTGGAAACACTTATCTGATGAGAAAATGCGCATATAGTTCGTTTTAAATAAAACGTCACAATACGTTCGATTTGGCTGTTAGGGGGCCAAGGGGCCCCCCAGCTCCGCTAAAATCATTGACAACCACGTGCCATTTTCAAGGGATTGTGAAATACATGTTATATCTATTTGGTTTTAATATCATCACCTATTGAGGATAGTCAGAACTGCACACTTCCCGATTATTCCATACAAAACAATTGCGCACATTTAGCTCTATCATACAACAAGTAACTGCATGCTTTTCGCGATCAGTAAACATCAATGATCGTGTCATTTAAGATAGGTGAAGGCACATATCCATTTGACATGTAGCGAGCAAACAACATCATTCAACTTTCTTCATCAGAGATTAGGCTTTTGTAAAAAGCTTAACATCGACAAGTCCTCGTCCTGGTAAAGTTGTCGGACTCCTGTCATTACCAATATAGATGGAAAGCAAATCAAACAATATTAGGATATAGCCATCTAGTTTATTCCCTGAAAGTTCGCTTGTTAACTCCCGTTCTGCCAGTCATTCTATTAAAGGTCCCCAAAGCACACACATCCCTGGGTCGCTCCTCTATTCAGTTCGCTGCAGCTCACGACTGGAACGAGCTGCAACACGCACTCAAACTGGACCGTTTTATCTCCATCTCTTCATTCAAAGACTCAATCATGAACACTCTTACTGACAGTTGTGGCTGCTTCACGTGATGCATTGTTGTCTCTACCTTCTTGCCCTTTGTGCTGTTGTCTGTGCCCAATAATGTTTGTACCCTGTTTTGTGCTGCTACCTTGTTGTGCTGCTACCATGTTGTGTTGCTACGATGTTGTGCTGCTACCATGTTGTGCTGCTACCATGCTGTTGTCATGTGTTGCTGCCATGTTGTTGTAATGTTGTGTTGCTACCATGTTGTTGTAATGTTGTGTTGCTACCATGCTGGTGTCATGTGTTGCTGCCATGCTATATTGTTGTCTTAGGTCTCTCTTTAAGTAGTGTTGTCTCTCTTGTCATGATGTGTGTTTTGTCCTATATTTTAATTACATTTATTTTTAATCCCAGCCCGGTCCTGCAGGAGGCCTTTTGTCTTTTGGTAGGTCTTCATTGTAAATAAGAATTTGTTCTTAACTGACTTTCCTAGTTAAATAAATATTAAATAAAATAAAACAAATTGACATGATCTGTTATTAGCTAGCTAGCCAATTTGATGTGATCCATCAATCAATCAATGCAGCCTGTCTGTCAGCAAAAATCCTAATGAAACACTAAACAATATTGAATTGGGGATCATGTTAGCTGACTTCGCTAGGTTGGCCTACATTGGGGATCCTGTTAGCTGACTTCGCTAGGTAGACCTACATTGGGGATCATGTTAGCTGACTTCGCTAGGTTGGTCTACATTGGGGATCATGTTAGCTGACTTCGCTAGGTTGGCCTACATTGAGGATCATGTTAGCTGACTTCGCTAGGTTGGCCTACATTGGGGATCATGTTAGCTGACTTCGCTAGGTTGGCCGACATTGGGGATCATGTTAGCTGACTTCGCTAGGTTGGCCTACATTGGGGATCATGTTAGCTGACTTCGCTAGGTTGGCCTACATTGGGATCCTGTTAGCTGACTTCGCTAGGTTGGCCTACATTGGGCATCCTGTTAGCTGACTTCGCTAGGTTGGCCTACATTGGGGATCCTGTTAGCTGACTTCGCTAGGTTGGCCTACATTGGGGATCATGTTAGCTGACTTCGCTAGGTAGGCCTCCATTGGGGATCATGTTAGCTGACTTCGCTAGGTAGGCCTACATTGGGGATCATGTTAGCTGACTTCGCTAGGTAGGCCTCCATTGGGGATCATGTTAGCTGACTTCGCTAGGTAGGCCTACATTGGGGATCATGTTAGCTGACTTCGCTAGGTTGGCCTACATTGGGCATCCTGTTAGCTGACTTCGCTAGGTTGGCCTACATTGGGGATCCTGTTAGCTGACTTCGCTAGGTTGGCCTACATTGGGGATCATGTTAGCTGACTTCGCTAGGTAGGCCTCCATTGGGGATCATGTTAGCTGACTTCGCTAGGTAGGCCTACATTGGGGATCATGTTAGCTGACTTCGCTAGGTAGGCCTCCATTGGGGATCATGTTAGCTGACTTCGCTAGGTTGGCCTACATTGGGCATCCTGTTAGCTGACTTCGCTAGGTTGGCCTACATTGGGGATCCTGTTAGCTGACTTCGCTAGGTTGGCCTACATTGGGGATCATGTTAGCTGACTTCGCTAGGTAGGCCTCCATTGGGGATCATGTTAGCTGACTTCGCTAGGTAGGCCTACATTGGGGATCATGTTAGCTGACTTCGCTAGGTAGGCCTCCATTGGGGATCATGTTAGCTGACTTCGCTAGGTAGGCCTACATTGGGGATCATGTTAGCTGACTTCGCTAGGTAGGCCTACATTGGTTGGAGAGAAAAAATTATGTTCTGGTTAGGCGGTACATTACCGTGTTCTGGTTAGAAGGTACATTACCGTGTTCTGGTTAGGCAGTACATTACCGTGTTCTGGTTAGACAGTACATTACCGTGTTCTGGTTAGGCGGTACATTACCGTGTTCTGGTTAGGCGGTACATTACCGTGTTCTGGTTAGGCGGTACATTACCGTGTTCCGGTTAGACGGTACATTACCGTGTTCTGGTTAGACGGTACATTACCGTGTTCTGGTTAGAAGGTACATTACCGTGTTCTGGTTAGATGGTACATTACCGTGTTCTGGTTAGACAGTACATTACCGTGCTCTGGTTAGAAGGTACATTACCATGTTCTGGTTAGGCGGTGCATTACCGTGTTATGGTTAGATGGTACATTACTGTGTTCTGGTTAGGCGGTACATTGCCGTGTTCTGGTTAGATGGTACATTACTGTGTTCTGGTTATGCGGTACATTACCGTGTTCTGGTTATGCGGTGCATTACCGTGTTCTGGTTAGGCGGTACATTACCGTGTTCTGGTTATGCGGTACATTACCGTGTTCTGGTTATGCGGTACATTACCGTGTTCTGGTTAGGCGGTACATTACCGTGTGAGGCTGGCTTGTTGGCAGCATATAGCAGCACGGTTTGATTGTGGGTCAAGAATCCAGCACAGCTAGTTTGTATGAAGGTCTAGATATTACATTTGTAAATAGTAATATGCTCTAAAACGCTCTGGTGACAAAACAAACTTTGCTGCCCTGTTTCCAATCGTCCACATGGCTGGGAGAACCTATTCAAGTAGGTAAATATATTTGGAAAATGTACAAACAAAACAATGTATTATTAGCTAACTAGCTACAGTGCAGGCTTACTCAAACGAGCTGCTAACATGGCTAGCTAACTATCTAGGCAACTTTACATACTGTATAGATAGCTAGCTAAGTGAATTAAATATCACCAGCTACCTGACTTCCTATTCGCTAGCTATCTTGATGCATTTGTCACTGTAAAAAAAAAATCTCTCTAAATGCATTTGTAGGTAGCTAGCTAACAGCTATAGAGGAGGATGGCAGGATACCAGCCCCAAATGTCAAAGTGAGAGAGTAGGCTATTCTGGATAGGGCAGGTACTTTTGTCTAGTTCCTGTCCCTTGGAAGTGAGGACGGAGATAATAGTAACATAATATTAAAGTGCGGTCTAATTTGAGTATAATGAAGTCTGTATCTCCTGAGGTTTTCTGTCCTCAGATAACAGAGAGCTGAGTGAAGGCTACCTGTGTCCTGCGTAACTTCATGAGGATGGACACGAGGACCAGGAGGGGATCTGCAGCTCGCCGTCGTGTGCCAGAGGAGAAGTCTGCTGCTCTGCAGGATGTTTCAAGGATGGGGGTCCAACAACGCAGCAAGAGAGGCAATCCATGTGTGGGAGATTTTCAATCTCCTACTTCTTCGAAGAGGGTGCTGTTCCCTGGCAACACAATAGACTACACTATGCACAACCAAAGGCTCTTTAAAGAGCCATTCACATTGCAATAAGAGTTTTCTTCCATTTACTTAACTATGTCAAATGCAGTTATTCAATTCCCAGTTTCTCTCCCTTTGATTTCTACTTCTCAGGTAAGGTTGTGATGTCTGTAAAACAGAACAGGCTATTTTAAGTCACCCATATTGAAACTATGTAGAACAATTAGACCCCCTATAACCCACACACTCATGTATCAATCTGATTGATGGATTGTGTTGAGCAGTGAGCAGACTCAGGTGTATAACTGTGGCTCCTTCCACCTTCAAAGAACATACAAGAGGGCCAACCATGGAGAATAGGAAGACACTTCATTATTTCTATAACTACACTATATTGTTTGTCCTTGTGTGTCTGTACATGTTTTGAAGTACTCTGCAGCCCCTTCGTGTGGTGTGGACACCAGGTGAGGCCACACACACAGATTACTGTTGAACACTGTCACTTTAACTACCTTATTTTCTCAATAACAGTCTCTCTCCTTCACTTCATCCTTCTTTTCCTTAAATCCTCTAGGTTATATCAGCTGTGTCGGTGAACCCCTCGCGCATCTGAACTGGCTGACAGAGAGGGCACAGCATGATCAGAGGTGAGAGGTCACTTGGTCAGGACAACAGGGAAGTATTATGAAAGAGATGCTTTTACATTGAAATACAGATAGAGATGTAGTAGTCCCAGAGTTAATGATCCAAGGTCAGTTTATATTATACAGGAAGTATTATTAAAGAGATGCAGTAGTCCCAGAGTTAATGATCCCAGGTCAGTTTATATTATACAGGAAGTATTATTAAAGAGATGCAGTAGTCCCAGAGTTAATGATCCCAGGTCAGTTTATATTATACAGGAAGTATTATTAAAGAGATGCAGTAGTCCCAGAGTTAATGATCCCAGGTCAGTTTATATTATACAGGAAGTATTATTAAAGAGATGCAGTAGTCCCAGAGTTAATGATCCCAGGTCAGTTTATATTATACAGGAAGTATTATTAAAGAGATGCAGTAGTCCCAGAGTTAATGATCCCAGGTCAGTTTATATTATACAGGAAGTATTATTAAAGAGATGCAGTAGTCCCAGAGTTAATGATCCCAGGTCAGTTTATATTATACAGGAAGTATTATTAAAGAGATGCAGTAGTCCCAGAGTTAATGATCCCAGGTCAGTTTATATTATACAGGAAGTATTATTAAAGAGATGCAGTAGTCCCAGAGTTAATGATCCCAGGTCAGTTTATATTATACAGGAAGTATTATTAAAGAGATGCAGTAGTCCCAGAGTTAATGATCCCAGGTCAGTTTATATTATACAGGAAGTATTATTAAAGAGATGCAGTAGTCCCAGAGTTAATGATCCCAGGTCAGTTTATATTATACAGGAAGTATTATTAAAGAGATGCATGTATGTATTTCATCTCCTGATGATTATGATGACTGACCGTGTCAGAATAAAAAATATATATAAAAGGAAAAAAGGCTGAAACATGCTAATTCCATCTGTCTCTCGTCTGCAGGTATGATTTGATGTGAGAGAGGATGCCAACCCCCAGTCCCGTCATCGCCATCTCTCCCGCTCTTAAGATAACCTCCGGGCCGACGAGAGACACTATTATGTCATTGTGATAAACTGAGAGAATATTAGGGTAGCACCGTGATTCATTAATCATGTGCTGCCTTCCCTGCTCCTATGTTCTTACCTCTTTCCCTTCCTGTCTTTTACACCTCTCTCTCGACACCTCCTCTTTCCCTTTCTGTCTTTAACACCTCTCTCTCCTCCTCCTCTTTCCCTTCCTGTCTTTTACACCTCTCTCTCCTCCTCCTCTTTCCCTTCCTGTCTTTTACACCTCTCTCTCCTCCTCCTCTTTCCCTTCCTGTCTTTTACACCTCTCTCTCGACACCTCCTCTTTCCCTTTCTGTCTTTAACACCTCTCTCTCCTCCTCCTCTTTCCCTTCCTGTCTTTTACACCTCTCTCTCCTCCTCCTCTTTCCCTTCCTGTCTTTTACACCTCTCTCTCCTCCTCCTCTTTCCCTTCCAGTCTTTTACACCTCTCTCTCCTCCTCCTCTTTCCCTTCCTGTCTTTTACACCTCTCTCTCCTCCTCCTCTTTCCCTTCCTGTCTTTTACACCTCTCTCTCCTCCTCCTCTTTCCCTTCCTGTCTTTTACACCTCTCTCTCCTCCTCCTCTTTCCCTTCCTGTCTTTTACACCTCTCTCTCCTCCTCCTCTTTCCCTTCCTGTCTTTTACACCTCTCTCTCCTCCTCCTCTTTCCCTTCCTGTCTTTTACACCTCTCTCTCGACACCTCCTCTTTCCCTTTCTGTCTTTAACACCTCTCTCTCCTCCTCCTCTTTCCCTTCCTGTCTTTTACACCTCTCTCTCCTCCTCCTCTTTCCCTTCCTGTCTTTTACACCTCTCTCTCCTCCTCCTCTTTCCCTTCCTGTCTTTTACACCTCTCTCTCCTCCTCCTCTTTCCCTTCCTGTCTTTTACACCTCTCTCTCCTCCTCCTCTTTCCCTTCCTGTCTTTTACACCTCTCTCTCCTCCTCCTCTTTCCCTTCCTGTCTTTTACACCTCTCTCTCTCCTCCTCCTCTTTCCCTTCCTGTCTTTTACACCTCTCTCTCGACACCTCCTCTTTCTTCCTCTGTTGTTATAACGCACAACAGATGTGCATTGAAGTAAAGATTGAACTTATATTTATAATATAATATTCCAATTATAATATTTATAATGCATGTATTTATAACACTTGGAAAATGAACTTCTTTCAATAAAGCGTTTCACATTCTCTACTGGTTGAAATTAAGTCTGGTTTGATGAAATAGTCCACCTGTCCTGTGTTTATCAGATCATTGCAGATGAAGGGATTTAGATAAGGAGATGAACTGGTTTTAGAGTATTTACATGACGCATAAGAAGTGTAGTGTACTGTTTTAAAAATATATATTTCTGTATATATGAATTACAAATCAGCCTTTAACTAGTTAAATCCTGTTTCTAGTCCATTAGTTACAATGTGTAACCACTGATGTCCCAGGACCAGGATTGGTAAACACTGTTGAAGTGTATGATTGTAATACATACATGCAGACACAGCGTCATTCAAAGACAGGAATTTGATACTCCTGGTATTGGATATGACTGAAAAACCATCTCAAAGACATTCATACCTGAACTGCACATTTATTTGCCAAGGTAGAGTACATAATCAGTGAATATATTAAATGTACAGGCTACACTGTGGGGATCTCATGCATGGTAATAACTACAGTACATGATCAGTGAATATATTAAATGTTCAGGCTACAATGTGGGGATCTCATGCACGGTAATAACGACATGTATATACGACTTGGATCCTTGGCACAAAGTTATTATATAGGTTTCATTAATGTCATTCAGACTGTTTTGAAGATGATACAACTGGCTATGATAGCTGAGGTTCATAGCTAGGTTCTGAACTAATATGTATACCAAACATTTTAAGGTCCATATGTGGCCGATGTGAAATGGCTAGCTAGTTAGCGGTGGTGCGTGCTAATAGTGTTTCAGTTGGTGACGTCACTCGCTCAGAGATTTTGTGGCGCGTTGGGTAACGATGCTTTGTGACTGTGGTTGATGTGTGCAGAGGGTCCCTGGTTCGAGCCCAGGTTGAGGAGAAGGACGGAAGCTATACTGTTACACAGATCGGCTACACATCCAGGTATTGTTATCCTCCACTGCACAATAAGCAAGAAAATAGTTAGCTAGCTACGTTATTTCATCTATCTGCATTGCATGGCAAAAGTAAGCAAGGCAAGCTTACAAAATTGTACACTCAATTTGCAGTAAATTCTTCAGCTAGCTAGATTCTTTACATCCACTGTTTCACAAGACGACAGCCTGGTTTACTGGTTGTTTCAGGTGTCCCTAAAACATGAAACAACCAGAATTATAATTTCATACTCTTGTCACAACACCCATAAAGCTAGCTAGCTAATGTTAGCTAGTCAGCTAGCTTGCTAAATCACGATTTTTGTAAATTAAATTAACTAACATATTCCTCTCAACTGGACATTTTTTTGCATGATTCTTTATGACATTATAATCACATTTACTTCCATCTTAGTATTTTTGTCAGCCATCTTTGCTGAAGAAAGTCTCCAGCCTTGGGCATAGCTTCAAATTTGTCATGGGAGCCACTCGATATGATTGGTCATTGCCCAGCGGTCACGCTGGTGATTTGCATACATTTGGGTAAAGTTGATATTTTTCACCGCCTCCCACGCCATGTTCGCACCGCCCGAAGAACCCCGCCCCCTTCCATTGAAAATGAATGGGAAGCGGTGTTTCACCGCGCCGCGTCTTGTGCTAGTGTACACGGGGCATGAAGTACCATGGCAAATGCGCCATTCTGCTGCTAGACAGACAGAGCCCACAAAACATGGGAAATTAACCAAAACCACTCACACTTGTCATATTTGTTCAGGTTCATTTTATATCTCTCAAATATTAAATGAATGGCGCCCAATATTGAGATATATCGTGAGGCTACCCTACATATCTGAAATTACATGATTATTAATGTTTACTGGTCGTGAAAAGCAAGCAGTTACTTGCTGTATAACTTTAAAGATTAGAACAACATTTGCGCAATGGAATAATTTGACATTTTGTAGGCCTGACTATGTTCTTCAAGAGGTGATGATATTACAACCAAATAGTTACAATTTATTTAACAATTCTTCTAAAAACGACAACAGAGTTGTCAAACTAGTTTTTAAGATACTGTCATTTGAAGTATGTCCCATATCACATGACCCATGTACTCGACAACGGAGTTGTCAAACGTTTTTTTTAGATACTGTCATTTGAAGTATGTCCCATATCACATGACCCATGTACTCGACAACGGAAGAGAACTTTCAAAGAATCACGAGCCAGGCGGGAAAGTTGGTTATTCGTTCTGACCAATCAATTCACTCGTGTAGCAACGCCGCTGCGGAGTGTCTACAGCGGAGAGGGACGAGGAAGCGAACATATTAGTCTATAAGATAAACGAGTTATTTTTCTTCTTCCAATTTTATACCCAAGGAGATACTTCAGCGTAAACCAAGAACGGTGAGTTAAAAAAAATCTAATTGATTGACAAAATAATCTAGCTAACGCATTATCAATCTATAGCTAGCTTGCAAACGGCTAGTCGGTGAGAGCTTTCACCATCCACGCTTGCTAGTTAGCTAGTAGCTAACGTTAGCCAATGTTACCCGATAGAAAACAGCTGATTAGTTCATGTTAGCCAATGTTACCCGATAGAAAACAGCTGATTAGCTAACGTTAGCCAATGTGCAAGTAGTTGAGACCAAGTTGGCTAGCTTCTGCGGATCAACTAGCTAGCCAGTTATGTATACTAGCTAGTTAATTACATTAGCTAGCCTACCTACCCTCCCAACTAGCTTGCTAACTTGCTATATTTTCAGCACACCCAATTCATGTTCTTGAATTTCCAGGACTGTAACGTTCTTGTGTATCAAACTTTACATGTCATGTTGCGTTACATGTTGGCAGGTTTGTTTATTTCGCCAACACAAGTATGTCAGCTTAGCTAGCAAGATAAGCATCATACCTGGTCATGTTATGGTTTTCAAGAGATCCATCCCGGCTTTCTCCATCTACTTCAGGGGTGAACTACTCTACAGGAAAGCTCCCTACCCTCCTACAGAATCCCAGTATGGCCTAATAGCTTTGGTATCTGTTCTCTCCCTGCAGATGACTGGTTCGAACGAGTACAAACTGAACCAGGGACCAGAGGACAGTATCTCTGCTGTGAAGTTCAGCCCCAGTACAGGCCAGTTCCTTCTAGTGTCCTCTTGGGACTGTACTGTCCGGCTCTACGATGTGGCAGGAAACTCCATGAGGATCAAGTATTCTCACCTGGCACCTGTGCTGGATTGTGCTTTCTATGTAAACAAGTTTTTAATTTGTCATAAGCGTTTCCATAGTAATCAGTTACTCCATTTTAAATGCAGAGTTGGCTACTTTGCCACACACAGACACATGTATAACGGATGTTAAACTGCTAGCTTAGTTAGCGGTGGTGGGCGCTACTAGCATTTCAATCGGGTGACGTCACTCGCTCTGAGACCTTGAAGTAGTGGTTCCCTTTGCTCTGCAAGGGTTGTGGCTTTTGTGGAGCGATGGGTAACGATGCTTCGTGGGTGACTGTTGTTGATGTGTGCAGAGGCTACCTGGTTCGAGGGCGGGGCGAGGGGACGGACTAAAGTTATACTGTTACACACACACACACCAAGAAGAAAAAACATGACAATATTGTTAAAAGTACATTTCTACAAACAAAGTTACAATGTAGTCAAAATGGTGTCTCCCTCCCCCCCGGTCAAGGAACACGTTTGAGTCAGATATCTCTTCTCTTGTAGGACCCTACACATGCCTGGAGCGGAGGCTTGGACACGCAGTTGAAAACCCACGACTTGAATACAGATCAAGGTGTGCCTGTCAATATATCACCACTGAATTGTGTGCTTCCTGTTATTATTAAATGAACAGTTTTTTTTTTTTTTTTACGGTCCATATTTTTCTCCCTTGTGTGTAGATACAATAGTTGGGACACACGACGCCCCCATTCGCTGTGTGGAATACTGTCCAGAGGTCAACGTCATGGTAACAGGTAGCTGGGATAGGTCAGTCAGGCTGTGGGACCCCAGGACCCCCTGCAACGCTGGCACCTTCACACAACCTGAAAAGGTGGAGCTATCAAAACTCTGTATGAAACATTCCTGGGATTTTATATGTCTGTTCATAAAGACCAAAGCAGACATTGACCTCATTTTCAATTCTGATTTTAAAGTTTAAAAAATGAATAGTCTGTTTTTGTTGAGAATGGGACATACTTACAGGCATATGGACGTTGAGAGAGAAATTGATTGTGATACACACATTTTAAGATTGTTCTCATGTCTTTTGTCTCTTTTAACAAAGGTGTACACCCTCTCTGTGGCTGGTGACCGGCTGATAGTGGGGACAGCAGGGAGGAGGGTGTTGGTCTGGGACCTGAGGAATATGGGCTACGTCCAGCAGAGGAGAGAGTCCAGTCTGAAATACCAGACACGAGCCATCAGGGCCTTCCCTAACAAACAGGTAAACCTCTAGACTAGCTCAGTACCAGACACGAGCCATCAGGGCCTTCCCGAACAAACAGGTAAACCTCTAGACTAGCTCAGTACCAGACACGAACCATCAGGGCTCAGGTAAACCTCTAGACTAGCTCAGAACCAGACACGAGCCATTGGGGCCTTCCCTAACAGGTAAACCTCTAGACTAGCTCAGTACCAGACATTAGCCATCAGGGCCTTCCCTAACAAACAGGTAAACCTCTAGACTAGCTCAGTACCAGACATTAGCCATCGGGGCCTTCCCTAACAGGTAAACCTCTAGACTAGCTCAGTACCAGACATTAGCCATCAGGGCCTTCCCTAACAGGTAAACCTCTAGACTAGCTCAGTACCAGACATTAGCCATCGGGGCCTTCCCTAACAGGTAAACCTCTAGACTAGCTCAGTACCAGACATTAGCCATCAGGGCCTTCCCTAACAGGTAAACCTCTAGACTAGCTCAGTACCAGACATTAGCCATCGGGGCTCAGGTAAACCTCTAGACTAGCTCAGGAGCCATCAGGGCCTTCCCTAACAAACAGGTAAACCTCTAGTCTAGCTCAGGAGCCATCAGGGCCTTCCCTAACAAACAGGTAAACCTCTAGACTAGCTCAGTACTTCTCTAACCTCTCATTGGGACCCCCCCCCCCCCCCCCCCCCCATGACCTTGGCATTGCTAAGTGTCACACTCTAACCAGCTGAGCCCGACAGGACCACACATCGTTGTCTGTCTGGTGTGACCAGGTGTTTGTTTGTTTTTGAAGGGCCTATGTGACCAGGTGTTTATTGTCTGTTTTTGAAGGGCTACGTCCTGAGCTCCATAGAAGGACGTGTTGCTGTGGAGTACCTGGACCCCAGCCAGGAAATGCAGAAGAAGAAGTACGCCTTCAAGTGCCACCGGCTGAAGGAGAACGGCATAGAACAGGTCTATCCCGTCAACGCCATCTCCTTCCACGGTGTCCACAACACCTTCGCCACAGGTGGGATACTTTCTATTGGCACTAATAAAACTCAGCAGTCGTTCGTCATGAAGACTGCTTTTCAAATGATCAACTACAATAAAAAACAAGAACAATTATTGATCCAGAAAAAAAATAAAAAACAAGAACAATTATTGATCCAGAAAAAAAATAAAAAACAAGAACAATTATTGATCCAGAAAAAAAATAAAAAACAAGAACAATTATTGATCCAGATTTTTTTTTTTTAAACAAGAACAATTATTGATCCAGAATAAATGTTTTAAAAAAGAACGTTATTTTATCCAGAATAAATAAAAAATAAAAACAATGATCCATGAGCTTGGTTTTATTTCCTGTTTTATGGTCTATTATCATGTGACCTTTTTGGATTCATATCGCCGTGGTTACACTCAAGAGAACACTTGATGAATGATTAGCCTCCAGATTATAATCTTATAAAACTCGTAACTCCTCTGTAGATACATTTCCATTTTCGTTCCTCCGGTTGACCTTGAAAATCTCTCTCTCTCTCTCGTCCTTCGACCAGGTGGCTCAGACGGCTTTGTGAACATCTGGGACCCTTTCAACAAGAAGCGTCTGTGTCAGTTTCACCGCTACCCCACGTCTATCGCCTCCCTGGCCTTCAGTAACGACGGCTCCACGCTGGCCATCGCCTCCTCTTACATGCAAGAGCAGGGAGACATCAGCCACCCGGAGGACACCATCTTCATCCGTCAGGTCACAGACGCAGAGACGAAGCCCAAGTGAGTTCGGGACAAGTCCTCCTGTCTGATTCACACGGATGGGGCCCGGTCTGATTCTGAAACCGTGCTGCCTCGGGTAGTTTCTTTTCACGTTGTCTTCTTTCGGCACTGTTAGCTACAGCAACCACGATACAGGATTTACTTCATGGTGGATCCAGGCCAGCCCAGTACGGCTCGGCTCGGTTCGGCCCTATAGTGTGAAGCAGAACATCTGGTCCACATCCCGGTGGTCTTGTCTGGACTGCAACGCCACACTGCCCCTCACACTTTTTTTGGTACATATGAATGGCAGCATTGACCAGGGAGCAGGCAGCTGGTATTTATCTGGCCATCTAGCTCTCGCTCTCTTTAGCTCTCTCCAACTTTTTCAATATCCCCGTAGTTGACAGACCGATGAGGACTTGACAAAAATGGCTGCCTCCTGATCTGTATGTGGATGTGTGGCTCCAGGAGAGTCCTGAAGACAGCTGAATGGCTCCATCTATACAAAACAACCTTCGCTGACCTTTGTTCATCTGCCTATATTTGTTGGATTTAAAGTTTATTTTAATTTTTTTTTACTGTTCCCATTTATTTGTACTTTAAAAATGAAACGTGAAGCTTTATTAACAAATGTAAAAGGACTCCCCATGTGTTTTCAGTTGTATCTAGCCCCGCCCCTCTCATAAACTGGTGAAATTAGGTTGTATCTAGCCCCGCCCCTCTAATAAACTGGTGAAATTAGGTTGTTGTGTCTAGCCCCGCCCCTCTAATAAACGGGTGAAATTAGGTTGTCTAGCCCCGCCCATCTCATAAACTGGTGAAATTAGGTTGTGTCTAGCCCCGCCCCTCTAATAAACTGGTGAAATTAGGTTGTCTAGCCCCACCCATCTCATAAACTGGTTAAATTAGGTTGTGTCTAGCCCCGCCCATCTCATAAACTGGTGAAATTAGGTTGTTGTGTCTAGCCCCGCCCATCTCATAAACAGGTGAAATTAGGTTGTTGTGTCTAGCCCCGCCCATCTCATAAACTGGTGAAATTAGGTTGTTGTGTCTAGCCCCCGCCCATCTCATAAACTGGTGAAATTAGGTTGTGTCTAGCCCCGCCCATCTCATAAACTGGTGAAATTAGGTTGTTGTGTCTAGCCCCGCCCATCTCATAAACTGGTGAAATTAGGTTGTTGTGTCTAGCCCCCGCCCCTCTAATAAACTGGTGAAATTAGGTTGTTGTGTCTAGCCTCGCCCCTCTAATAAACTGGTGAAATTAGGTTGTATCTAGCCCCGCCCCTCTAATAAACTAGTGAAATTCGGTTGTATCTAGCCCCGCCCCTCTTATTGCATCACTCTTCTCAGACCAATTGAAAAGGAATAAGGTTTTTTTTCTGTAATGACATGACTATTGATTTGTCTAAAGAGTCGAATAAAGACAAAAATCAAATTTGTTGCGGTAATGCATTTTCCAATAATCAATGAAGACATGTTAATGACTCCAGAGATCCTGCTCCAGCAGGGGAATTGATGTCAGAGCGGAGAATTACGGTTTCCACGTCCCTCCTCCTGTGATGAGATGCAGTACTATGGGACCCACTACTTCACATGGGTCGCTCACCAGCAGTTGGCAGAGCATAAAGACAGGAAACTCTCAGGACCCTGTTTCTCTCTCTCTGTTTCTCTCTCTCTCTCTCTGTTTCTCTCTCTCTCTCTCTCTGTTTCTCTCTCTCTCTGTTTCTCTCTCTCTGTTTCTCTCTCTCTCTGTTTCTCTCTCTCTGTTTCTCTCTCTCTGTTTCTCTCTCTCTGTTTCTCTCTCTCTGTTTCTCTCTCTCTCTTTCTCTCTCTCTGTTTCTCTCTCTCTCTCTCTCTGTTTCTCTCTCTCTGTTTCTCTCTCTGTTTCTCTCTGTTTCTCTCTCTCTGTTTCTCTCTTTCTGTTTCTCTCTCTCTCTCTGTTTCTCTCTCTCTCTGTTTCTCTCTCTCTCTCTGTTTCTCTCTCTCTCTCTGTTTCTCTCTGTTTCTCTCTCTCTCTCTGTTTCTCTCTCTGTTTCTCTCTCTCTGTTTCTCTCTTTCTGTTTCTCTCTCTCTCTGTTTCTCTCTCTCTCTGTTTCTCTCTGTTTCTCTCTTTCTGTTTCTCTCTCTCTCTCCGTTTCTCTCTTTCTGTTTCTCTCTCCCTCTCTCTCTGTTTCTCTCTCTCTCTTAAAGTGAATTACAGAAACCCTTAACAAGGTTTCAGCCCTGTCCCGCTCCGTATCATAACAGATGGGGTCGACCATTCATTCATAGATTACAAAGCTGAATTGAACCAGAAGCTGCTGTTTTTTTTCCTTCTTCCCAGTTGTCTGGTTTCTATCAATAGTGAAGGAGGCAGTTGAGGGGAATCTCTTAAGGGACTTCAGTACCAAGTAACCTCCTCCATTTTGATATTCTCTTCCAGTCTGCCTAATTGATTTGATTCTAAGAAGAGGGGCTGTGTGTTTATACCCAGGTCTTTTATTGATTTGATTCTAAGACGGGGCTGTGTGTTTATACCCAGGTCTTCTATTGATTTGATTCTAAGAAGAGGGGCTGTGTGTTTATACCCAGGTCTTCTATTGATTTGATTCTAAGAAGAGGGGCTGTGTGTTTATACCCAGGTCTTTTATTGATTTGATTCTAAGGGGCTGTGTGTTTATACCCAGGTCTTTTATTGATTTGATTCTAAGAAGAGGGGCTGTGTGTTTATACCCAGGTCTTCTATTGATTTGATTCTAAGACGGGGCTGTGTGTTTATACCCAGGTCTTTAATTGATTTGATTCTAAGACGGGGCTGTGTGTTTATACCCAGGTCTTTAATTGATTTGATTCTAAGAAGAGGGGCTGTGTGTTTATACCCAGGTCTTTTATTGATTTGATTCTAAGGGTTGTGTGTTTATACCCAGGTCTTCTATTGATTTGATTCTAAGACGGGGCTGTGTGTTTATACCCAGGTCTTTTATTGATTTGATTCTAAGAAGAGGGGCTGTGTGTTTATACCCAGGTCTTTAATTGATTTGATTCTAAGAAGAGGGGCTGTGTGTTTATACCCAGGTCTTTAATTGATTTGATTCTAAGAAGAGGGGCTGTGTGTTTATACCCAGGTCTTCTATTGATTTGATTCTAAGAAGAGGGGCTGTGTGTTTATACCCAGGTCTTCTATTGATTTGATTCTAAGAAGAGGGGCTGTGTGTTTATACCCAGGTCTTCTATTGATTTGATTCTAAGAAGAGGGGCTGTGTGTTTATACCCAGGTCTTTAATTTGACCGCATTAGGACAGGGAACAGAAAGGAAGTGACTTTCCCAAGTGGAGTGTGACGGTGGAGTTGGTTACTCTCTCCACAGCGGTCCATTTGAATGGCTTCTTCTCAAGTTGACTATTACCCCCCCCTCCCCCATAGGTGGGGAAATGAATGACACGCTTCACCTTTTTAACAACACACTAACGTTGGAAGATATTATTCTGGGTCTGTTCCCCCCCCCTCTAAAGTCTCCACGTCTCTCTGAAGTCTGTTTAACTTCTGAAGATGATATTCTGGACAGAATATCTCAATGGATCCCTCATTTTACATGCTGTCCTGGTTTTACTGTCTGTTTTCTCCTGATTTCCTTTTAAATCTATTTGTCTTCATTCTTTTACAAGTTGTTATTAGTTGTTATCCTGTCTCCTTTTTGTAGGCATTCTTCTTCTTGTGTTTTATTCAAGCCAACTGTTTGAGGTTTCTCTTTTCTTCCCATAAAGTCATTAACCATTTACCAGATGTAGATGGAAAACATTATAATGGTGGTATTTATCATTCTGTGGAACTCAGCTGCCGTTGCATTGAAGCAAAAAAAAACAGTTTTGAAATAAAATAATAAAAATAGAAAATGTTGTTCTCCTGCTGTAATTGAAAATGTTTCCCTCTGAGGGGGGGGAGTTCTTCAAGACCAGGGTAAGGTGTGTTTAGGGGGGGAGTTCTTCAAGACCAGGGTAAGGTGTGTTTAGGGGGGGGAGTTCTTCAAGACCAGGGTAAGGTGTGTTTAGGGGGGGAGTTCTTCAAGACCAGGGTAAGGTGTGTTTAGGGGGGGAGTTCTTCAAGACCAGGGTAAGGTGTGTTTAGGGGGGGAGTTCTTCAAGACCAGGGTAAGGTGTGTTTAGGGGGGGGGGGGTTCTTCAAGACCAGGGTAAGGTGTGTTTAGGGGGGGGGGGGGTTCTTCAAGACCAGGGTAAGGTGTGTTTAGGGGGGGGGAGTTCTTCAAGACCAGGGTAAGGTGTGTTTAGGGGGGAGTTCTTCAAGACCAGGGTAAGGTGTGTTTAGGGGGGGAGTTCTTCAAGACCAGGGTAAGGTGTGTTTAGGGGGGGAGTTCTTCAAGACCAGGGTAAGGTGTGTTTAGGGGGGGGGGGGGTTCTTCAAGACCAGGGTAAGGTGTGTTTAGGGGGGGGGGGGGGGGTTCTTCAAGACCAGGGTAAGGTGTGTTTAGGGGGGGGAGTTCTTCAAGACCAGGGTAAGGTGTGTTTAGGGGGGGGGAGTTCTTCAAGACCAGGGTAAGGTGTGTTTAGGGGGGGGGGAGTTCTTCAAGACCAGGGTAAGGTGTGTTTAGGGGGGGAGTTCTTCAAGACCAGGGTAAGGTGTGTTTGGGGGGGGGAGTTCTTCAAGACCAGGGTAAGGTGTGTTTAGGGGGGGGGGAGTTCTTCAAGACCAGGGGAAGGTGTGTTTAGGGGGGGAGTTCTTCAAGACCAGGGTAAGGTGTGTTTAGGGGGGGAGTTCTTCAAGACCAGGGTAAGGTGTGTTTAGGGGGGGGAGTTCTTAAAGACTGAGGTAAGGTGTGTTTAGGGGGGGAGTTCTTCAAGACCAGGGTAAGGTGTGTTTAGGGGGGGAGTTCTTCAAGACCAGGGTAAGGTGTGTTTAGAGGGGGGGAGTTCTTCAAGACCAGGGTAAGGTGTGTTTAGGGGGGGAGTTCTTCAAGACCAGGGTAAGGTGTGTTTAGGGGGGGGGGGAGTTCAAGACCAGGGTAAGGTGTGTTTAGGGGGGGAGTTCTTAAAGACCAGGGTAAGGTGTGTTTAGGGGGGGAGTTCTTCAAGACCAGGGTAAGATGTGTTTAGGGGGGAGTTCTTCAAGACCAGGGTAAGGTGTGTTTAGGTGGGGGAGTTCTTCAAGACCAGGGTAAGGTGTGTTTAGGGGGGGAGTTCTTAAAGACCAGGGTAAGGTGTTTAGGGGGGGAGTTCTTAAAGACCAGGGTAAGGTGTGTTTAGGGGGGGGGGGAGTTCTTCAAGACCAGGGTAAGGTGTGTTTAGGGGGGGAGTTCTTCAAGACCAGGGTAAGGTGTGTTTAGGGGGGGAGTTCTTAAAGACCAGGGTAAGGTGTGTTTAGGGGGGGAGTTCTTAAAGACCAGGGTAAGGTGTGTTTAGGGGGGGAGTTCTTAAAGACCAGGGTAAGGTGTGTTTAGGGGGGGAGTTCTTCAAGACCAGGGTAAGGTGTGTTTAGGGGGGAGTTCTTCAAGACCAGAGTAAGGTGTGTTTAGGGGGGAGTTCTTCAAGACCAGGGTAAGGTGTGTTTAGGGGGGGAGTTCTTAAAGACCAGGGTAAGGTGTGTTTAGGGGGGGAGTTCTTCAAGACCAGGGTAAGGTGTGTTTAGGGGGGGAGTTCTTCAAGACCAGGGTAAGGTGTGTTTAGGGGGGGAGTTCTTAAAGACCAGGGTAAGGTGTGTTTAGGGGGGTAGTTCTTCAAGACCAGGGTAAGGTGTGTTTAGGGGGGGGGGAGTTCTTCAAGACCAGGGTAAGGTGTGTTTAGGGGGGGGGTTCTTCAAGACCAGGGTAAGGTGTGTTTATGGGGGGAGTTCTTCAAGACCAGGGTAAGGTGTGTTTAGGGGGGGGGAGTTCTTCAAGACCAGGGTAAGGTGTGTTTAGGGGGGGGGAGTTCTTCAAGACCAGGGGAAGGTGTGTTTAGGGGGGGAGTTCTTCAAGACCAGGGTAAGGTGTGTTTAGGGGGGGAGTTCTTCAAGACCAGGGTAAGGTGTGTTTAGGGGGGGGAGTTCTTAAAGACTGAGGTAAGGTGTGTTTAGGGGGGGAGTTCTTCAAGACCAGGGTAAGGTGTGTTTAGGGGGGGAGTTCTTCAAGACCAGGGTAACGTGTGTTTAGAGGGGGGGAGTTCTTCAAGACCAGGGTAAGGTGTGTTTAGGGGGGGAGTTCTTCAAGACCAGGGTAAGGTGTGTTTAGGGGGGGGGGGAGTTCAAGACCAGGGTAAGGTGTGTTTAGGGGGGGAGTTCTTCAAGACCAGGGTAAGGTGTGTTTAGGGGGGGAGTTCTTCAAGACCAGGGTAAGGTGTGTTTAGGGGGGGGGGAGTTCTTCAAGACCAGGGTAAGGTGTGTTTAGGGGGGGAGTTCTTCAAGACCAGGGTAAGGTGTGTTTAGGGGGGGGAGTTCTTCAAGACCAGGGTAAGGTGTGTTTAGGGGGGGGGAGTTCTTCAAGACCAGGGTAAGGTGTGTTTAGGGGGGGGGAGTTCTTCAAGACCAGGGTAAGGTGTGTTTAGGGGGGGGAGTTCTTCAAGACCAGGGTAAGGTGTGTTTAGGGGGGGGAGTTCTTCAAGACCAGGGTAAGGTGTGTTTAGGAGTTCTTCAAGACCAGGGTAAGGTGTGTTTAGGGGGGAGTTCTTCAAGACCAGGGTAAGGTGTGTTTAGGGGGGGGAGTTCTTCAAGACCAGGGTATGGTGTGTTTAGGGGGGGGAGTTCTTCAAGACCAGGGTAAGGTGTGTTTAGGGGGGGAGTTCTTCAAGACCAGGGTAAGGTGTGTTTAGGGGGGGAGTTCTTCAAGACCAGGGTAAGGTGTGTTTAGGGGGGGAGTTCTTCAAGACCAGGGTAAGGTGTGTTTAGGGGGGGAGTTCTTCAAGACCAGGGTAAGGTGTGTTTAGGGGGGGGGAGTTCTTCAAGACCAGGGTAAGGTGTGTTTAGGGGGGGAGTTCTTCAAGACCAGGGTAAGGTGTGTTTAGGGGGGGAGTTCTTAAAGACCAGGGTAAGGTGTGTTTAGGGGGGGAGTTCTTCAAGACCAGGGTAAGGTGTGTTTAGGGGGGGAGTTCTTCAAGACCACGGTAAGGTGTGTTTAGAGGGGGAGTTCTTCAAGACCAGGGTAAGGTGTGTTTAGGGGGGGAGTTCTTCAAGACCAGGGTAAGGTGTGTTTAGGGGGGAGTTCTTAAAGACCAGGGTAAGGTGTGTTTAGGGGGGAGTTCTTCAAGACCAGGGTAAGGTGTGTTTAGGGGGGGAGTTCTTCAAGACCAGGGTAAGGTGTGTTTAGGGGGGGAGTTCTTCAAGACCAGGGTAAGGTGTGTTTAGGGGGGGAGTTCTTAAAGACCAGGGTAAGGTGTGTTTAGGGGGGGGAGTTCTTCAAGACCAGGGTAAGGTGTGTTTAGGGGGGAGTTCTTCAAGACCAGGGTAAGGTGTGTTTAGGGGGGGAGTTCTTCAAGACCAGGGTACGGTGTGTTTAGGGGGGGAGTTCTTCAAGACCAGGGTAAGGTGTGTTTAGGGGGGAGTTCTTCAAGACCAGGGTAAGGTGTGTTTAGGGGGGGGAGTTCTTCAAGACCAGGTTAAGGTGTGTTTAGGGGGGGAGTTCTTCAAGACCAGGGTACGGTGTGTTTAGGGGGGGGGGGTTCTTCAAGACCAGGGTAAGGTGTGTTTAGGGGGGGGAGTTCTTAAAGACCAGGGTAAGGTGTGTTTAGGGGGGGGGGGTTCTTCAAGACCAGGGTAAGGTGTGTTTAGGGGGGGGAGTTCTTCAAGACCAGGGTACGGTGTGTTTAGGGGGGAGTTCTTCAAGACCAGGGTACGGTGTGTTTAGGGGGGGAGTTCTTCAAGACCAGGGTAAGGTGTGTTTAGGGGGGGAGTTCTTCAAGACCAGGGTAAGGTGTGTTTAGGGGGGGAGTTCTTAAAGACTGAGGTAAGGTGTGTTTAGGGGGGGGAGTTCTTCAAGACCAGGGTAAGGTGTGTTTAGGGGGGAGTTCTTCAAGACCAGGGTAAGGTGTATTTAGGGGGGGAGTTCTTAAAGACTGAGGTAAGGTGTGTTTAGGGGGGGGAGTTCTTCAAGACCAGGGTAAGGTGTGTTTAGGGGGGGAGTTCTTAAAGACTGAGGTAAGGTGTGTTTAGGGGGGGGAGTTCTTCAAGACCAGGGTAAGGTGTGTTTAGGGGGGGAGTTCTTAAAGACTGAGGTAAGGTGTGTTTAGGGGGGGAGTTCTTAAAGACTGAGGTAAGGTGTGTTTAGGGGGGGGAGTTCTTCAAGACCAGGGTAAGGTGTGTTTAGGGGGGGAGTTCTTCAAGACCAGGGTAAGGTGTGTTTAGGGGGGGAGTTCTTCAAGACCAGGGTAAGGTGTGTTTAGGGGGGGAGTTCTTCAAGACCAGGGTAAGGTGTGTTTAGGGGGGGAGTTCTTCAAGACCAGGGTAAGGTGTGTTTAGGGGGGAGTTCTTCAAGACCAGGGTAAGGTGTGTTTAGGGGGGGAGTTCTTCAAGACCAGGGTAAGGTGTGTTTAGGAGTTCTTCAAGACCAGGGTAAGGTGTGTTTAGGGGGGGAGTTCTTCAAGACCAGGGTAAGGTGTGTTTAGGGGGGGAGTTCTTCAAGACCACGGTAAGGTGTGTTTAGAGGGGGAGTTCTTCAAGACCAGGGTAAGGTGTGTTTAGGGGGGGAGTTCTTCAAGACCAGGGTAAGGTGTGTTTAGGGGGGAGTTCTTAAAGACCAGGGTAAGGTGTGTTTAGGGGGGAGTTCTTCAAGACCAGGGTAAGGTGTGTTTAGGGGGGGAGTTCTTAAAGACCAGGGTAAGGTGTGTTTAAGGGGGGAGTTCTTCAAGACCAGGGTAAGGTGTGTTTAGGGGGGGAGTTCTTAAAGACCAGGGTAAGGTGTGTTTAGGGGGGGGAGTTCTTCAAGACCAGGGTAAGGTGTGTTTAGGGGGGAGTTCTTCAAGACCAGGGTAAGGTGTGTTTAGGGGGGGAGTTCTTCAAGACCAGGGTAAGGTGTGTTTAGGGGGGGAGTTCTTCAAGACCAGGGTAAGGTGTGTTTAGGGGGGGAGTTCTTCAAGACCAGGGTAAGGTGTGTTTAGGGGGGGAGTTCTTCAAGACCAGGGTAAGGTGTGTTTAGGGGGGGAGTTCTTCAAGACCAGGGTAAGGTGTGTTTAGGGGGGGAGTTCTTCAAGACCAGGGTAAGGTGTGTTTAGGGGGGGAGTTCTTCAAGACCAGGGTAAGGTGTGTTTAGGGGGGAGTTATTCAAGACCAGGGTAAGGTGTGTTTAGGGGGGGAGTTCTTCAAAACCAGGGTAAGGTGTGTTTAGGAGTTCTTCAAGACCAGGGTAAGGTGTGTTTAGGGGGGGAGTTCTTCAAGACCAGGGTAAGGTGTGTTTAGGGGGGGAGTTCTTCAAGACCAGGGTAAGGTGTGTTTAGGGGGGAGTTCTTCAAGACCAGGGTAAGGTGTGTTTAGGGGGGAGTTCTTCAAAACCAGGGTAAGGTGTGTTTAGGAGTTCTTCAAGACCAGGGTAAGGTGTGTTTAGGGGGGGAGTTCTTCAAGACCAGGGTAAGGTGTGTTTAGGGGGGGAGTTCTTCAAGACCAGGGTAAGGTGTGTTTAGGGGGGGAGTTCTTCAAGACCAGGGTAAGGTGTGTTTAGGGGGGGAGTTCTTCAAGACCAGGGTAAGGTGTGTTTAGGGGGGAGTTCTTCAAGACCAGGGTAAGGTGTGTTTAGAGGGGGAGTTCTTCAAGACCAGGGTAAGGTGTGTTTAGGGGGGGAGTTCTTCAAGACCACGGTAAGGTGTGTTTAGAGGGGGAGTTCTTCAAGACCAGGGTAAGGTGTGTTTAGGGGGGGAGTTCTTCAAGACCAGGGTAAGGTGTGTTTAGGGGGGAGTTCTTAAAGACCAGGGTAAGGTGTGTTTAGGGGGGAGTTCTTCAAGACCAGGGTAAGGTGTGTTTAGGGGGGGAGTTCTTCAAGACCAGGGTAAGGTGTGTTTAGGGGGGGAGTTCTTCAAGACCAGGGTAAGGTGTGTTTAGGGGGGGAGTTCTTAAAGACCAGGGTAAGGTGTGTTTAGGGGGGGGAGTTCTTCAAGACCAGGGTAAGGTGTGTTTAGGGGGGAGTTCTTCAAGACCAGGGTAAGGTGTGTTTAGGGGGGGAGTTCTTCAAGACCAGGGTACGGTGTGTTTAGGGGGGGAGTTCTTCAAGACCAGGGTAAGGTGTGTTTAGGGGGGGAGTTCTTCAAGACCAGGGTAAGGTGTGTTTAGGGGGGGGAGTTCTTCAAGACCAGGTTAAGGTGTGTTTAGGGGGGGAGTTCTTCAAGACCAGGGTACGGTGTGTTTAGGGGGGGGGGGTTCTTCAAGACCAGGGTAAGGTGTGTTTAGGGGGGGAGTTCTTAAAGACCAGGGTAAGGTGTGTTTAGGGGGGGGGGGGTTCTTCAAGACCAGGGTAAGGTGTGTTTAGGGGGGGGAGTTCTTCAAGACCAGGGTACGGTGTGTTTAGGGGGGAGTTCTTCAAGACCAGGGTACGGTGTGTTTAGGGGGGGAGTTCTTCAAGACCAGGGTAAGGTGTGTTTAGGGGGGGAGTTCTTCAAGACCAGGGTAAGGTGTGTTTAGGGGGGGAGTTCTTAAAGACTGAGGTAAGGTGTGTTTAGGGGGGGGAGTTCTTCAAGACCAGGGTAAGGTGTGTTTAGGGGGGAGTTCTTCAAGACCAGGGTAAGGTGTATTTAGGGGGGGAGTTCTTAAAGACTGAGGTAAGGTGTGTTTAGGGGGGGGAGTTCTTCAAGACCAGGGTAAGGTGTGTTTAGGGGGGGAGTTCTTAAAGACTGAGGTAAGGTGTGTTTAGGGGGGGGGAGTTCTTCAAGACCAGGGTAAGGTGTGTTTAGGGGGGGAGTTCTTAAAGACTGAGGTAAGGTGTGTTTAGGGGGGGAGTTCTTAAAGACTGAGGTAAGGTGTGTTTAGGGGGGGGAGTTCTTCAAGACCAGGGTAAGGTGTGTTTAGGGGGGGAGTTCTTCAAGACCAGGGTAAGGTGTGTTTAGGGGGGGAGTTCTTCAAGACCAGGGTAAGGTGTGTTTAGGGGGGGAGTTCTTCAAGACCAGGGTAAGGTGTGTTTAGGGGGGGAGTTCTTCAAGACCAGGGTAAGGTGTGTTTAGGGGGGAGTTCTTCAAGACCAGGGTAAGGTGTGTTTAGGGGGGGAGTTCTTCAAGACCAGGGTAAGGTGTGTTTAGGAGTTCTTCAAGACCAGGGTAAGGTGTGTTTAGGGGGGGAGTTCTTCAAGACCAGGGTAAGGTGTGTTTAGGGGGGGAGTTCTTCAAGACCACGGTAAGGTGTGTTTAGAGGGGGAGTTCTTCAAGACCAGGGTAAGGTGTGTTTAGGGGGGGAGTTCTTCAAGACCAGGGTAAGGTGTGTTTAGGGGGGGAGTTCTTAAAGACCAGGGTAAGGTGTGTTTAGGGGGGAGTTCTTCAAGACCAGGGTAAGGTGTGTTTAGGGGGGGAGTTCTTAAAGACCAGGGTAAGGTGTGTTTAAGGGGGGAGTTCTTCAAGACCAGGGTAAGGTGTGTTTAGGGGGGGAGTTCTTAAAGACCAGGGTAAGGTGTGTTTAGGGGGGGGAGTTCTTCAAGACCAGGGTAAGGTGTGTTTAGGGGGGAGTTCTTCAAGACCAGGGTAAGGTGTGTTTAGGGGGGGAGTTCTTCAAGACCAGGGTAAGGTGTGTTTAGGGGGGGAGTTCTTCAAGACCAGGGTAAGGTGTGTTTAGGGGGGGAGTTCTTCAAGACCAGGGTAAGGTGTGTTTAGGGGGGGAGTTCTTCAAGACCAGGGTAAGGTGTGTTTAGGGGGGGAGTTCTTCAAGACCAGGGTAAGGTGTGTTTAGGGGGGGAGTTCTTCAAGACCAGGGTAAGGTGTGTTTAGGGGGGGAGTTCTTCAAGACCAGGGTAAGGTGTGTTTAGGGGGGAGTTATTCAAGACCAGGGTAAGGTGTGTTTAGGGGGGGAGTTCTTCAAAACCAGGGTAAGGTGTGTTTAGGAGTTCTTCAAGACCAGGGTAAGGTGTGTTTAGGGGGGGAGTTCTTCAAGACCAGGGTAAGGTGTGTTTAGGGGGGGAGTTCTTCAAGACCAGGGTAAGGTGTGTTTAGGGGGGAGTTCTTCAAGACCAGGGTAAGGTGTGTTTAGGGGGGAGTTCTTCAAAACCAGGGTAAGGTGTGTTTAGGAGTTCTTCAAGACCAGGGTAAGGTGTGTTTAGGGGGGGAGTTCTTCAAGACCAGGGTAAGGTGTGTTTAGGGGGGGAGTTCTTCAAGACCAGGGTAAGGTGTGTTTAGGGGGGGAGTTCTTCAAGACCAGGGTAAGGTGTGTTTAGGGGGGGAGTTCTTCAAGACCAGGGTAAGGTGTGTTTAGGGGGGAGTTCTTCAAGACCAGGGTAAGGTGTGTTTAGGGGGGGGAGTTCTTCAAGACCAGGGTAAGGTGTGTTTAGGAGTTCTTCAAGACCAGGGTAAGGTGTGTTTAGGGGGGGAGTTCTTCAAGACCAGGGTAAGGTGTGTTTAGGGGGGGAGTTCTTCAAGACCAGGGTAAGGTGTGTTTAGGGGGGGAGTTATTCAAGACCAGGGTAAGGTGTGTTTAGGGGGGGAGTTCTTCAAGACCAGGGTAAGGTGTGTTTAGGGGGGGAGTTCTTCAAGACCAGGGTAAGGTGTGTTTAGGGGGGGAGTTCTTCAAGACCAGGGTAAGGTGTGTTCAGGGGGGGAGTTCTTCAAGACCAGGGTACGGTGTGTTTAGGGGGGGGAGTTCTTCAAGACCAGGGTAAGGTGTGTTTAGGGGGGGAGTTCTTAAAGACCAGGGTAAGGTGTGTTTAGGGGGGGGGGGTTCTTCAAGACCAGGGTAAGGTGTGTTTAGGGGGGGGAGTTCTTCAAGACCAGGGTAAGGTGTGTTTAGGGGGGGGAGTTCTTCAAGACCAGGGTACGGTGTGTTTAGGGGGGGAGTTCTTCAAGACCAGGGTAAGGTGTGTTTAGGGGGGGAGTTCTTCAAGACCAGGGTAAGGTGTGTTTAGGGGGGGGAGTTCTTCAAGACCAGGTTAAGGTGTGTTTAGGGGGGGAGTTATTCAAGACCAGGGTACGGTGTGTTTAGGGGGGGGGGGTTCTTCAAGACCAGGGTAAGGTGTGTTTAGGGGGGGGGAGTTCTTAAAGACCAGGGTAAGGTGTGTTTAGGGGGGGGGTTCTTCAAGACCAGGGTAAGGTGTGTTTAGGGGGGGGGAGTTCTTCAAGACCAGGGTACGGTGTGTTTAGGGGGGAGTTCTTCAAGACCAGGGTAAGGTGTGTTTAGGGGGGGAGTTATTCAAGACCAGGGTAAGGTGTGTTTAGGGGGGGAGTTCTTCAAGACCAGGGTAAGGTGTGTTTAGGGGGGGAGTTCTTCAAGACCAGGGTAAGGTGTGTTTAGGGGGGGAGTTCTTCAAGACCAGGGTAAGGTGTGTTTAGGGGGGGAGTTCTTCAAGACCAGGGTACGGTGTGTTTAGGGGGGGGAGTTCTTCAAGACCAGGGTAAGGTGTGTTTAGGGGGGGAGTTCTTAAAGACCAGGGTAAGGTGTGTTTAGGGGGGGGGGGGTTCTTCAAGACCAGGGTAAGGTGTGTTTAGGGGGGGGAGTTCTTCAAGACCAGGGTAAGGTGTGTTTAGGGGGGGGAGTTCTTCAAGACCAGGGTACGGTGTGTTTAGGGGGGGAGTTCTTCAAGACCAGGGTAAGGTGTGTTTAGGGGGGGAGTTCTTCAAGACCAGGGTAAGGTGTGTTTAGGGGGGGGAGTTCTTCAAGACCAGGTTAAGGTGTGTTTAGGGGGGGAGTTATTCAAGACCAGGGTACGGTGTGTTTAGGGGGGGGGGGTTCTTCAAGACCAGGGTAAGGTGTGTTTAGGGGGGGGGAGTTCTTAAAGACCAGGGTAAGGTGTGTTTAGGGGGGGGGGGGTTCTTCAAGACCAGGGTAAGGTGTGTTTAGGGGGGGGGAGTTCTTCAAGACCAGGGTACGGTGTGTTTAGGGGGGAGTTCTTCAAGACCAGGGTACGGTGTGTTTAGGGGGGGAGTTCTTCAAGACCAGGGTAAGGTGTGTTTAGGGGGGGAGTTCTTCAAGACCAGGGTAAGGTGTGTTTAGGGGGGGAGTTCTTAAAGACTGAGGTAAGGTGTGTTTAGGGGGGGAGTTCTTCAAGACCAGGGTAAGGTGTGTTTAGGGGGGAGTTCTTCAAGACCAGGGTAAGGTGTATTTAGGGGGGGAGTTCTTAAAGACTGAGGTAAGGTGTGTTTAGGGGGGGGAGTTCTTCAAGACCAGGGTAAGGTGTGTTTAGTGGGGGAGTTCTTAAAGACTGAGGTAAGGTGTGTTTAGGGGGGGGAGTTCTTCAAGACCAGGGTAAGGTGTGTTTAGGGGGGAGTTCTTCAAGACCAGGGTAAGGTGTGTTTAGGGGGGGAGTTCTTCAAGACCAGGGTAAGGTGTGTTTAGGGGGGGAGTTCTTCAAGACCAGGGTAAGGTGTGTTTAGGGGGGGAGTTCTTCAAGACCAGGGTAAGGTGTGTTTAGGGGGGGAGTTCTTCAAGACCAGGGTAAGGTGTGTTTAGGGGGGGAGTTCTTCAAGACCAGGGTAAGGTGTGTTTAGGGGGGGAGTTCTTCAAGACCAGGGTAAGGTGTGTTTAGGGGGGAGTTCTTCAAGACCAGGGTAAGGTGTGTTTAGGGGGGGGAGTTCTTCAAGACCAGGGTAAGGTGTGTTTAGGAGTTCTTCAAGACCAGGGTAAGGTGTGTTTAGGGGGGGAGTTCTTCAAGACCAGGGTAAGGTGTGTTTAGGGGGGGAGTTCTTCAAGACCAGGGTAAGGTGTGTTTAGGGGGGGAGTTATTCAAGACCAGGGTAAGGTGTGTTTAGGGGGGGAGTTCTTCAAGACCAGGGTAAGGTGTGTTTAGGGGGGGAGTTCTTCAAGACCAGGGTAAGGTGTGTTTAGGGGGGGAGTTCTTCAAGACCAGGGTAAGGTGTGTTTAGGGGGGGAGTTCTTCAAGACCAGGGTACGGTGTGTTTAGGGGGGGGAGTTCTTCAAGACCAGGGTAAGGTGTGTTTAGGGGGGGAGTTCTTAAAGACCAGGGTAAGGTGTGTTTAGGGGGGGGGGGTTCTTCAAGACCAGGGTAAGGTGTGTTTAGGGGGGGGAGTTCTTCAAGACCAGGGTAAGGTGTGTTTAGGGGGGGGAGTTCTTCAAGACCAGGGTACGGTGTGTTTAGGGGGGGAGTTCTTCAAGACCAGGGTAAGGTGTGTTTAGGGGGGGGGAGTTCTTCAAGACCAGGGTACGGTGTGTTTAGGGGGGAGTTCTTCAAGACCAGGGTAAGGTGTGTTTAGGGGGGGAGTTATTCAAGACCAGGGTAAGGTGTGTTTAGGGGGGGAGTTCTTCAAGACCAGGGTAAGGTGTGTTTAGGGGGGGAGTTCTTCAAGACCAGGGTAAGGTGTGTTTAGGGGGGGAGTTCTTCAAGACCAGGGTACGGTGTGTTTAGGGGGGGGAGTTCTTCAAGACCAGGGTAAGGTGTGTTTAGGGGGGGAGTTCTTAAAGACCAGGGTAAGGTGTGTTTAGGGGGGGGGGGTTCTTCAAGACCAGGGTAAGGTGTGTTTAGGGGGGGGAGTTCTTCAAGACCAGGGTAAGGTGTGTTTAGGGGGGGGAGTTCTTCAAGACCAGGGTACGGTGTGTTTAGGGGGGAGTTCTTCAAGACCAGGGTAAGGTGTGTTTAGGGGGGGAGTTCTTCAAGACCAGGGTAAGGTGTGTTTAGGGGGGGGAGTTCTTCAAGACCAGGTTAAGGTGTGTTTAGGGGGGGAGTTATTCAAGACCAGGGTACGGTGTGTTTAGGGGGGGGGGTTCTTCAAGACCAGGGTAAGGTGTGTTTAGGGGGGGGGAGTTCTTAAAGACCAGGGTAAGGTGTGTTTAGGGGGGGGGTTCTTCAAGACCAGGGTAAGGTGTGTTTAGGGGGGGGGAGTTCTTCAAGACCAGGGTACGGTGTGTTTAGGGGGGAGTTCTTCAAGACCAGGGTACGGTGTGTTTAGGGGGGGAGTTCTTCAAGACCAGGGTAAGGTGTGTTTAGGGGGGGAGTTCTTCAAGACCAGGGTAAGGTGTGTTTAGGGGGGGAGTTCTTAAAGACTGAGGTAAGGTGTGTTTAGGGGGGGGAGTTCTTCAAGACCAGGGTAAGGTGTGTTTAGGGGGGAGTTCTTCAAGACCAGGGTAAGGTGTATTTAGGGGGGGAGTTCTTAAAGACTGAGGTAAGGTGTGTTTAGGGGGGGGAGTTCTTCAAGACCAGGGTAAGGTGTGTTTAGGGGGGGAGTTCTTAAAGACTGAGGTAAGGTGTGTTTAGGGGGGGGGAGTTCTTCAAGACCAGGGTAAGGTGTGTTTAGGGGGGGAGTTCTTAAAGACTGAGGTAAGGTGTGTTTAGGGGGGGAGTTCTTAAAGCATGAGGTAAGGTGTGTTTAGGTTGGGGAGTTCTTCAAGACCAGGGTAAGGTGTGTTTAGGGGGGGAGTTCTTCAAGACCAGGGTAAGGTGTGTTTAGGGGGGGAGTTCTTCAAGACCAGGGTAAGGTGTGTTTAGGGGGGGAGTTCTTCAAGACCAGGGTAAGGTGTGTTTAGCGGGGGAGTTCTTCAAGACCAGGGTAAGGTGTGTTTAGGGGGGAGTTCTTCAAGACCAGGGTAAGGTGTGTTTAGGGGGGGAGTTCTTCAAGACCAGGGTAAGGTGTGTTTAGGAGTTCTTCAAGACCAGGGTAAGGTGTGTTTAGGGGGGGAGTTCTTCAAGACCAGGGTAAGGTGTGTTTAGGGGGGGAGTTCTTCAAGACCACGGTAAGGTGTGTTTAGAGGGGGAGTTCTTCAAGACCAGGGTAAGGTGTGTTTAGGGGGGGAGTTCTTCAAGACCAGGGTAAGGTGTGTTTAGGAGTTCTTCAAGACCAGGGTAAGGTGTGTTTAGGGGGGGAGTTCTTCAAGACCAGGGTAAGGTGTGTTTAGGGGGGGAGTTCTTCAAGACCAGGGTAAGGTGTGTTTAGCGGGGGAGTTCTTCAAGACCAGGGTAAGGTGTGTTTAGGGGGGAGTTCTTCAAGACCAGGGTAAGGTGTGTTTAGGGGGGGAGTTCTTCAAGACCAGGGTAAGGTGTGTTTAGGAGTTCTTCAAGACCAGGGTAAGGTGTGTTTAGGGGGGGAGTTCTTAAAGACCAGGGTAAGGTGTGTTTAGGGGGGAGTTCTTCAAGACCAGGGTAAGGTGTGTTTAGGGGGGGAGTTCTTAAAGACCAGGGTAAGGTGTGTTTAGGTGGGGGAGTTCTTCAAGACCAGGGTATGGTGTGTTTAGGGGGGGGAGTTCTTCAATACCAGGGTAAGGTGTGTTTAGGTGGGGGGGAGTTCTTAAAGACCAGGGTAAGGTGTGTTTAGGGGGGGGGGGTTCTTCAAGACCAGGGTAAGGTGTGTTTAGGGGGGGGGGAGTTCTTCAAGACCAGGGTACGGTGTGTTTAGGGGGGAGTTCTTCAAGACCAGGGTACGGTGTGTTTAGGGGGGGAGTTCTTCAAGACCAGGGTAAGGTGTGTTTAGGGGGGGAGTTCTTCAAGACCAGGGTAAGGTGTTTTTAGGGGGGGAGTTCTTAAAGACTGAGGTAAGGTGTGTTTAGGGGGGGGAGTTCTTCAAGACCAGGGTAAGGTGTGTTTAGGGGGGAGTTCTTCAAGACCAGGGTAAGGTGTATTTAGGGGGGGAGTTCTTAAAGACTGAGGTAAGGTGTGTTTAGGGGGGGGAGTTCTTCAAGACCAGGGTAAGGTGTGTTTAGGGGGGGAGTTCTTAAAGACTGAGGTAAGGTGTGTTTAGGGGGGGGAGTTCTTCAAGACCAGGGTAAGGTGTGTTTAGGGGGGGAGTTCTTAAAGACTGAGGTAAGGTGTGTTTAGGGGGGGAGTTCTTAAAGACTGAGGTAAGGTGTGTTTAGGGGGGGGAGTTCTTCAAGACCAGGGTAAGTTGTGTTTAGGGGGGGAGTTCTTCAAGACCAGGGTAAGGTGTGTTTAGGGGGGGAGTTCTTCAAGACCAGGGTAAGGTGTGTTTAGGGGGGGAGTTCTTCAAGACCAGGGTAAGGTGTGTTTAGGGGGGGAGTTCTTCAAGACCAGGGTAAGGTGTGTTTAGGGGGGAGTTCTTCAAGACCAGGGTAAGGTGTGTTTAGGGGGGGAGTTCTTCAAGACCAGGGTAAGGTGTGTTTAGGAGTTCTTCAAGACCAGGGTAAGGTGTGTTTAGGGGGGGAGTTCTTCAAGACCAGGGTAAGGTGTGTTTAGGGGGGGAGTTCTTCAAGACCACGGTAAGGTGTGTTTAGAGGGGGAGTTCTTCAAGACCAGGGTAAGGTGTGTTTAGGGGGGGAGTTCTTCAAGACCAGGGTAAGGTGTGTTTAGGGGGGGAGTTCTTAAAGACCAGGGTAAGGTGTGTTTAGGGGGGAGTTCTTCAAGACCAGGGTAAGGTGTGTTTAGGGGGGGAGTTCTTAAAGACCAGGGTAAGGTGTGTTTAGGGGGGGAGTTCTTCAAGACCAGGGTAAGGTGTGTTTAGGGGGGGAGTTCTTAAAGACCAGGGTAAGGTGTGTTTAGGGGGGGGAGTTCTTCAAGACCAGGGTAAGGTGTGTTTAGGGGGGAGTTCTTCAAGACCAGGGTAAGGTGTGTTTAGGGGGGGAGTTCTTCAAGACCAGGGTAAGGTGTGTTTAGGGGGGGAGTTCTTCAAGACCAGGGTAAGGTGTGTTTAGGGGGGGAGTTCTTCAAGACCAGGGTAAGGTGTGTTTAGGGGGGGAGTTCTTCAAGACCAGGGTAAGGTGTGTTTAGGGGGGGAGTTCTTCAAGACCAGGGTAAGGTGTGTTTAGGGGGGGAGTTCTTCAAGACCAGGGTAAGGTGTGTTTAGGGGGGGAGTTCTTCAAGACCAGGGTAAGGTGTGTTTAGGGGGGAGTTCTTCAAGACCAGGGTAAGGTGTGTTTAGGGGGGGAGTTCTTCAAGACCAGGGTAAGGTGTGTTTAGGAGTTCTTCAAGACCAGGGTAAGGTGTGTTTAGGGGGGGAGTTCTTCAAGACCAGGGTAAGGTGTGTTTAGGGGGGGAGTTCTTCAAGACCAGGGTAAGGTGTGTTTAGGGGGGGAGTTATTCAAGACCAGGGTAAGGTGTGTTTAGGTGGGGAGTTCTTCAAGACCAGGGTAAGGTGTGTTTAGGGGGGGAGTTCTTCAAGACCAGGGTAAGGTGTGTTTAGGGGGGGAGTTCTTCAAGACCAGGGTAAGGTGTGTTTAGGGGGGGAGTTCTTCAAGACCAGGGTACGGTGTGTTTAGGGGGGGGAGTTCTTCAAGACCAGGGTAAGGTGTGTTTAGGGGGGGAGTTCTTAAAGACCAGGGTAAGGTGTGTTTAGGGGGGGGAGTTCTTCAAGACCAGGGTAAGGTGTGTTTAGGGGGGGGGAGTTCTTCAAGACCAGGGTACGGTGTGTTTAGGGGGGGAGTTCTTCAAGACCAGGGTAAGGTGTGTTTAGGGGGGGAGTTCTTCAAGACCAGGGTAAGGTGTGTTTAGGGGGGGGGGGGTTCTTCAAGACCAGGGTAAGGTGTGTTTAGGGGGGGAGTTCTTCAAGACCAGGGTACGGTGTGTTTAGGGGGGGGGGTTCTTCAAGACCAGGGTAAGGTGTGTTTAGGGGGGGGGAGTTCTTAAAGACCAGGGTAAGGTGTGTTTAGGGGGGGGGTTCTTCAAGACCAGGGTAAGGTGTGTTTAGGGGGGGGGAGTTCTTCAAGACCAGGGTACGGTGTGTTTAGGGGGGGAGTTCTTCAAGACCAGGGTACGGTGTGTTTAGGGGGGAGTTCTTCAAGACCAGGGTAAGGTGTGTTTAGGGGGGGGAGTTCTTCAAGACCAGGGTAAGGTGTGTTTAGGGGGGGGGAGTTCTTCAAGACCAGGGTAAGGTGTGTTTAGGGGGGGAGTTCTTCAAGACCAGGGTAAGGTGTGTTTAGGGGGGAGTTCTTCAAGACCAGGGTAAGGTGTGTTTAGGGGGGGGAGTTCTTCAAGACCAGGGTAAGGTGTGTTTAGGAGTTCTTCAAGACCAGGGTAAGGTGTGTTTAGGGGGGGAGTTCTTCAAGACCAGGGTAAGGTGTGTTTAGGGGGGGAGTTCTTCAAGACCAGGGTAAGGTGTGTTTAGGGGGGGGAGTTCTTCAAGACCAGGTTAAGGTGTGTTTAGGGGGGGAGTTATTCAAGACCAGGGTACGGTGTGTTTAGGGGGGGGGGGTTCTTCAAGACCAGGGTAAGGTGTGTTTAGGGGGGGGGAGTTCTTAAAGACCAGGGTAAGGTGTGTTTAGGGGGGGGGGTTCTTCAAGACCAGGGTAAGGTGTGTTTAGGGGGGGGGAGTTCTTCAAGACCAGGGTACGGTGTGTTTAGGGGGGAGTTCTTCAAGACCAGGGTACGGTGTGTTTAGGGGGGGAGTTCTTCAAGACCAGGGTAAGGTGTGTTTAGGGGGGGAGTTCTTCAAGACCAGGGTAAGGTGTGTTTAGGGGGGGAGTTCTTAAAGACTGAGGTAAGGTGTGTTTAGGGGGGGGAGTTCTTCAAGACCAGGGTAAGGTGTGTTTAGGGGGGAGTTCTTCAAGACCAGGGTAAGGTGTATTTAGGGGGGGAGTTCTTAAAGACTGAGGTAAGGTGTGTTTAGGGGGGGGAGTTCTTCAAGACCAGGGTAAGGTGTGTTTAGGGGGGAGTTCTTCAAGACCAGGGTAAGGTGTGTTTAGGGGGGGGAGTTCTTCAAGACCAGGGTAAGGTGTGTTTAGGAGTTCTTCAAGACCAGGGTAAGGTGTGTTTAGGGGGGGAGTTCTTCAAGACCAGGGTAAGGTGTGTTTAGGGGGGGAGTTCTTCAAGACCAGGGTAAGGTGTGTTTAGGGGGGGGAGTTCTTCAAGACCAGGTTAAGGTGTGTTTAGGGGGGGAGTTATTCAAGACCAGGGTACGGTGTGTTTAGGGGGGGGGGGTTCTTCAAGACCAGGGTAAGGTGTGTTTAGGGGGGGGGAGTTCTTAAAGACCAGGGTAAGGTGTGTTTAGGGGGGGGGGTTCTTCAAGACCAGGGTAAGGTGTGTTTAGGGGGGGGGGGTTCTTCAAGACCAGGGTACGGTGTGTTTAGGGGGGAGTTCTTCAAGACCAGGGTACGGTGTGTTTAGGGGGGGAGTTCTTCAAGACCAGGGTAAGGTGTGTTTAGGGGTGGAGTTCTTCAAGACCAGGGTAAGGTGTGTTTAGGGGGGGAGTTCTTAAAGACTGAGGTAAGGTGTGTTTAGGGGGGGGAGTTCTTCAAGACCAGGGTAAGGTGTGTTTAGGGGGGAGTTCTTCAAGACCAGGGTAAGGTGTATTTAGGGGGGGAGTTCTTAAAGACTAAGGTAAGGTGTGTTTAGGGGGGGGAGTTCTTCAAGACCAGGGTAAGGCGTGTTTAGGGGGGGAGTTCTTAAAGACTGAGGTAAGGTGTGTTTAGGGGGGGGAGTTCTTCAAGACCAGGGTAAGGTGTGTTTAGGGGGGGAGTTCTTAAAGACTGAGGTAAGGTGTGTTTAGGGGGGGAGTTCTTAAAGACTGAGGTAAGGTGTGTTTAGGGGGGGGAGTTCTTCAAGACCAGGGTAAGGTGTGTTTAGGGGGGGAGTTCTTCAAGACCAGGGTAAGGTGTGTTTAGGGGGGGAGTTCTTCAAGACCAGGGTAAGGTGTGTTTAGGGGGGGAGTTCTTCAAGACCAGGGTAAGGTGTGTTTAGCGGGGGAGTTCTTCAAGACCAGGGTAAGGTGTGTTTAGGGGGGAGTTCTTCAAGACCAGGGTAAGGTGTGTTTAGGGGGGGAGTTCTTCAAGACCAGGGTAAGGTGTGTTTAGGAGTTCTTCAAGACCAGGGTAAGGTGTGTTTAGGGGGGGAGTTCTTCAAGACCAGGGTAAGGTGTGTTTAGGGGGGGAGTTCTTCAAGACCAGGGTAAGGTGTGTTTAGGGGGGGGAGTTCTTCAAGACCAGGTTAAGGTGTGTTTAGGGGGGGAGTTATTCAAGACCAGGGTACGGTGTGTTTAGGGGGGGGGGGTTCTTCAAGACCAGGGTAAGGTGTGTTTAGGGGGGGGAAGTTCTTAAAGACCAGGGTAAGGTGTGTTTAGGGGGGGGGGTTCTTCAAGACCAGGGTAAGGTGTGTTTAGGGGGGGGGAGTTATTCAAGACCAGGGTACGGTGTGTTTAGGGGGGAGTTCTTCAAGACCAGGGTACGGTGTGTTTAGGGGGGGAGTTCTTCAAGACCAGGGTAAGGTGTGTTTAGGGGGGGAGTTCTTCAAGACCAGGGTAAGGTGTGTTTAGGGGGGGAGTTCTTAAAGACTGAGGTAAGGTGTGTTTAGGGGGGGGAGTTCTTCAAGACCAGGGTAAGGTGTGTTTAGGGGGGAGTTCTTCAAGACCAGGGTAAGGTGTATTTAGGGGGGAGTTCTTAAAGACTGAGGTAAGGTGTGTTTAGGGGGGGGAGTTCTTCAAGACCAGGGTAAGGTGTGTTTAGGGGGGGAGTTCTTAAAGACTGAGGTAAGGTGTGTTTAGGGGGGGGAGTTCTTCAAGACCAGGGTAAGGTGTGTTTAGGGGGGGAGTTCTTAAAGACTGAGGTAAGGTGTGTTTAGGGGGGGAGTTCTTAAAGACTGAGGTAAGGTGTGTTTAGGGGGGGGAGTTCTTCAAGACCAGGGTAAGGTGTGTTTAGGGGGGGAGTTCTTCAAGACCAGGGTAAGGTGTGTTTAGGGGGGGAGTTCTTCAAGACCAGGGTAAGGTGTGTTTAGGGGGGGAGTTCTTCAAGACCAGGGTAAGGTGTGTTTAGCGGGGGAGTTCTTCAAGACCAGGGTAAGGTGTGTTTAGGGGGGAGTTCTTCAAGACCAGGGTAAGGTGTGTTTAGGGGGGGAGTTCTTCAAGACCAGGGTAAGGTGTGTTTAGGAGTTCTTCAAGACCAGGGTAAGGTGTGTTTAGGGGGGGAGTTCTTCAAGACCAGGGTAAGGTGTGTTTAGGGGGGGAGTTCTTCAAGACCACGGTAAGGTGTGTTTAGAGGGGGAGTTCTTCAAGACCAGGGTAAGGTGTGTTTAGGGGGGGAGTTCTTCAAGACCAGGGTAAGGTGTGTTTAGGGGGGGAGTTCTTAAAGACCAGGGTAAGGTGTGTTTAGGGGGGAGTTCTTCAAGACCAGGGTAAGGTGTGTTTAGGGGGGGAGTTCTTAAAGACCAGGGTAAGGTGTGTTTAGGGGGGGGAGTTCTTCAAGACCAGGGTAAGGTGTGTTTAGGGGGGGGAGTTCTTCAAGACCAGGGTAAGGTGTGTTTAGGGGGGGGGGAGTTCTTAAAGACCAGGGTAAGGTGTGTTTAGGGGGGGGGGTTCTTCAAGACCAGGGTAAGGTGTGTTTAGGGGGGGGGGAGTTCTTCAAGACCAGGGTACGGTGTGTTTAGGGGGGAGTTCTTCAAGACCAGGGTACGGTGTGTTTAGGGGGGGAGTTCTTCAAGACCAGGGTAAGGTGTGTTTAGGGGGGGAGTTCTTCAAGACCAGGGTAAGGTGTGTTTAGGGGGGGAGTTCTTAAAGACTGAGGTAAGGTGTGTTTAGGGGGGGGAGTTCTTCAAGACCAGGGTAAGCTGTGTTTAGGGGGGAGTTCTTCAAGACCAGGGTAAGGTGTATTTAGGGGGGGAGTTCTTAAAGACTGAGGTAAGGTGTGTTTAGGGGGGGGAGTTCTTCAAGACCAGGGTAAGGTGTGTTTAGGGGGGGAGTTCTTAAAGACTGAGGTAAGGTGTGTTTAGGGGGGGGAGTTCTTCAAGACCAGGGTAAGGTGTGTTTAGGGGGGGAGTTCTTAAAGACTGAGGTAAGGTGTGTTTAGGGGGGGAGTTCTTAAAGACTGAGGTAAGGTGTGTTTAGGGGGGGGAGTTCTTCAAGACCAGGGTAAGGTGTGTTTAGGGGGGGAGTTCTTCAAGACCAGGGTAAGGTGTGTTTAGGGGGGGAGTTCTTCAAGACCAGGGTAAGGTGTGTTTAGGGGGGGAGTTCTTCAAGACCAGGGTAAGGTGTGTTTAGGGGGGGAGTTCTTCAAGACCAGGGTAAGGTGTGTTTAGGGGGGAGTTCTTCAAGACCAGGGTAAGGTGTGTTTAGGGGGGGAGTTCTTCAAGACCAGGGTAAGGTGTGTTTAGGAGTTCTTCAAGACCAGGGTAAGGTGTGTTTAGGGGGGGAGTTCTTCAAGACCAGGGTAAGGTGTGTTTAGGGGGGGAGTTCTTCAAGACCACGGTAAGGTGTGTTTAGAGGGGGAGTTCTTCAAGACCAGGGTAAGGTGTGTTTAGGGGGGGAGTTCTTCAAGACCAGGGTAAGGTGTGTTTAGGGGGGGAGTTCTTAAAGACCAGGGTAAGGTGTGTTTAGGGGGGAGTTCTTCAAGACCAGGGTAAGGTGTGTTTAGGGGGGGAGTTCTTAAAGACCAGGGTAAGGTGTGTTTAGGGGGGGAGTTCTTCAAGACCAGGGTAAGGTGTGTTTAGGGGGGGAGTTCTTAAAGACCAGGGTAAGGTGTGTTTAGGGGGGGGAGTTCTTCAAGACCAGGGTAAGGTGTGTTTAGGGGGGAGTTCTTCAAGACCAGGGTAAGGTGTGTTTAGGGGGGGAGTTCTTCAAGACCAGGGTAAGGTGTGTTTAGGGGGGGAGTTCTTCAAGACCAGGGTAAGGTGTGTTTAGGGGGGGAGTTCTTCAAGACCAGGATAAGGTGTGTTTAGGGGGGGAGTTCTTCAAGACCAGGGTAAGGTGTGTTTAGGGGGGGAGTTCTTCAAGACCAGGGTAAGGTGTGTTTAGGGGGGGAGTTCTTCAAGACCAGGGTAAGGTGTGTTTAGGGGGGGAGTTCTTCAAGACCAGGGTAAGGTGTGTTTAGGGGGGAGTTCTTCAAGACCAGGGTAAGGTGTGTTTAGGGGGGGAGTTCTTCAAGACCAGGGTAAGGAGTGTTTAGGAGTTCTTCAAGACCAGGGTAAGGTGTGTTTAGGGGGGGAGTTCTTCAAGACCAGGGTAAGGTGTGTTTAGGGGGGGAGTTCTTCAAGACCAGGGTAAGGTGTGTTTAGGGGGGGAGTTATTCAAGACCAGGGTAAGGTGTGTTTAGGTGGGGAGTTCTTCAAGACCAGGGTAAGGTGTGTTTAGGGGGGGAGTTCTTCAAGACCAGGGTAAGGTGTGTTTAGGGGGGGAGTTCTTCAAGACCAGGGTAAGGTGTGTTTAGGGGGGGAGTTCTTCAAGACCAGGGTACGGTGTGTTTAGGGGGGGGAATTCTTCAAGACCAGGGTAAGGTGTGTTTAGGGGGGGGAGTTCTTAAAGACCAGGGTAAGGTGTGTTTAGGGGGGGGAGTTCTTCAAGACCAGGGTAAGGTGTGTTTAGGGGGGGGGAGTTCTTCAAGACCAGGGTACGGTGTGTTTAGGGGGGGAGTTCTTCAAGACCAGGGTAAGGTGTGTTTAGGGGGGGAGTTCTTCAAGACCAGGGTAAGGTGTGTTTAGGGGGGGGGGTTCTTCAAGACCAGGGTAAGGTGTGTTTAGGGGGGGAGTTCTTCAAGACCAGGGTACGGTGTGTTTAGGGGGGGGGGTTCTTCAAGACCAGGGTAAGGTGTGTTTAGGGGGGGGGAGTTCTTAAAGACCAGGGTAAGGTGTGTTTAGGGGGGGGTTCTTCAAGACCAGGGTAAGGTGTGTTTAGGCGGGGGGAGTTCTTCAAGACCAGGGTACGGTGTGTTTAGGGGGGGAGTTCTTCAAGACCAGGGTACGGTGTGTTTAGGGGGGAGTTCTTCAAGACCAGGGTAAGGTGTGTTTAGGGGGGGGAGTTCTTCAAGACCAGGGTAAGGTGTGTTTAGGGGGGGGGGAGTTCTTCAAGACCAGGGTAAGGTGTGTTTAGGGGGGGAGTTCTTCAAGACCAGGGTAAGGTGTGTTTAGGGGGGAGTTCTTCAAGACCAGGGTAAGGTGTGTTTAGGGGGGCGAGTTCTTCAAGACCAGGGTAAGGTGTGTTGAGGAGTTCTTCAAGACCAGGGTAAGGTGTGTTTAGGGGGGGAGTTCTTCAAGACCAGGGTAAGGTGTGTTTAGGGGGGGAGTTCTTCAAGACCAGGGTAAGGTGTGTTTAGGGGGGGAGTTATTCAAGACCAGGGTAAGGTGTGTTTAGGGGGGGAGTTCTTCAAGACCAGGGTAAGGTGTGTTTAGGGGGGGAGTTCTTCAAGACCAGGGTAAGGTGTGTTTAGGGGGGGAGTTCTTCAAGACCAGGGTAAGGTGTGTTTAGGGGGGGAGTTCTTCAAGACCAGGGTACGGTGTGTTTAGGGGGGGGAGTTCTTCAAGACCAGGGTAAGGTGTGTTTAGGGGGGGAGTTCTTAAAGAACAGGGTACGGTGTGTTTAGGGGGGGAGTTCTTCAAGACCAGGGTAAGGTGTGTTTAGGGGGGGAGTTCTTCAAGACCAGGGTAAGGTGTGTTTAGGGGGGGGAGTTCTTCAAGACCAGGTTAAGGTGTGTTTAGGGGGGGAGTTCTTCAAGACCAGGGTACGGTGTGTTTAGGGGGGGGGGGTTCTTCAAGACCAGGGTAAGGTGTGTTTAGGGGGGGGGGAGTTCTTAAAGACCAGGGTAAGGTGTGTTTAGGGGGGGGGTTCTTCAAGACCAGGGTAAGGTGTGTTTAGGGGGGGGGAGTTCTTCAAGACCAGGGTACGGTGTGTTTAGGGGGGAGTTCTTCAAGACCAGGGTAAGGTGTGTTTAGGGGGGGGGTTCTTCAAGACCAGGGTAAGGTGTGTTTAGGGGGGGGGGAGTTCTTCAAGACCAGGGTACGGTGTGTTTAGGGGGGGAGTTCTTCAAGACCAGGGTACGGTGTGTTTAGGGGGGGAGTTCTTCAAGACCAGGGTAAGGTGTGTTTAGGGGGGGAGTTCTTCAAGACCAGGGTAAGGTGTGTTTAGGGGGGGAGTTCTTAAAGACTGAGGTAAGGTGTGTTTAGGGGGGGGAGTTCTTCAAGACCAGGGTAAGGTGTGTTTAGGGGGGAGTTCTTCAAGACCAGGGTAAGGTGTGTTTAGGGGGGGAGTTCTTAAAGACTGAGGTAAGGTGTGTTTAGGGGGGGGAGTTCTTCAAGACCAGGGTAAGGTGTGTTTAGGGGGGGAGTTCTTAAAGACTGAGGTAAGGTGTGTTTAGGGGGGGAGTTCTTAAAGACTGAGGTAAGGTGTGTTTAGGGGGGGGAGTTATTCAAGACCAGGGTAAGGTGTGTTTAGGGGGGGAGTTCTTCAAGACCAGGGTAAGGTGTGTTTAGGGGGGGAGTTCTTCAAGACCAGGGTAAGGTGTGTTTAGGGGGGGAGTTCTTCAAGACCAGGGTAAGGTGTGTTTAGGGGGGGAGTTCTTCAAGACCAGGGTAAGGTGTGTTTAGGGGGGGAGTTCTTCAAGACCAGGGTAAGGTGTGTTTAGGGGGGAGTTCTTCAAGACCAGGGTAAGGTGTGTTTAGGGGGGGAGTTCTTCAAGACCAGGGTAAGGTGTGTTTAGGAGTTCTTCAAGACCAGGGTAAGGTGTGTTTAGGGGGGGAGTTCTTCAAGACCAGGGTAAGGTGTGTTTAGGGGGGGAGTTCTTCAAGACCAGGGTAAGGTGTGTTTAGGGGGGGAGTTATTCAAGACCAGGGTAAAGTGTGTTTAGGGGGGGAGTTCTTCAAGACCAGGGTAAGGTGTGTTTAGGGGGGGAGTTCTTCAAGACCAGGGTAAGGTGTGTTTAGGGGGGAGTTCTTCAAGACCAGGGTAAGGTGTGTTTAGGGGGGGAGTTCTTCAAGACCAGGGTACGGTGTGTTTAGCGGGGGGAGTTCTTCAAGACCAGGGTAAGGTGTGTTTAGGGGGGGGAGTTCTTAAAGACCAGGGTAAGGTGTGTTTAGGGGGGGGGGTTCTTCAAGACCAGGGTAAGGTGTGTTTAGGGGGGGGGAGTTCTTCAAGACCAGGGTACGGTGTGTTTAGGGGGGGGGAGTTCTTCAAGACCAGGGTACGGTGTGTTTAGGGGAGGAGTTCTTCAAGACCAGGGTAAGGTGTGTTTAGGGGGGGAGTTCTTCAAGACCAGGGTAAGGTGTGTTTAGGGGGGGGGAGTTCTTCAAGACCAGGGTAAGGTGTGTTTAGGGGGGGAGTTCTTCAAGACCAGGGTACGGTGTGTTTAGGGGGGGGGGTTCTTCAAGACCAGGGTAAGGTGTGTTTAGGGGGGGGGAGTTCTTAAAGACCAGGGTAAGGTGTGTTTAGGGGGGGGGGGGTTCTTCAAGACCAGGGTAAGGTGTGTTTAGGGGGGGGAGTTCTTCAAGACCAGGGTAAGGTGTGTTTAGGGGGGGGAGTTCTTCAAGACCAGGGTACGGTGTGTTTAGGGGGGAGTTCTTCAAGACCAGGGTAAGGTGTGTTTAGGGGGGGAGTTCTTCAAGACCAGGGTAAGGTGTGTTTAGGGGGGGAGTTCTTAAAGACTGAGGTAAGGTGTGTTTAGGGGGGGGAGTTCTTCAAGACCAGGGTAAGGTGTGTTTAGGGGGGAGTTCTTCAAAACCAGGGTAAGGTGTGTTTAGGGGGGGAGTTCTTAAAGACTGAGGTAAGGTGTGTTTAGGGGGGGGAGTTCTTCAAGACCAGGGTAAGGTGTGTTTAGGGGGGGAGTTCTTAAAGACTGAGGTAAGGTGTGTTTAGGGGGGGGGGAGTTCTTCAAGACCAGGGTAAGGTGTGTTTAGGGGGGGAGTTCTTAAAGACTGAGGTAAGGTGTGTTTAGGGGGGGAGTTCTTAAAGACTGAGGTAAGGTGTGTTTAGGGGGGGGGGTTCTTCAAGACCAGGGTAAGGTGTGTTTAGGGGGGGAGTTCTTCAAGACCAGGGTAAGGTGTGTTTAGGGGGGGGAGTTCTTCAAGACCAGGGTAAGGTGTGTTTAGGGGGGGAGTTCTTAAAGACCAGGGTAAGGTGTGTTTAGGGGGGGGAGTTCTTCAAGACCAGGGTAAGGTGTGTTTAGGGGGGGAGTTCTTAAAGACCAGGGTAAGGTGTGTTTAGGGGGGGAGTTCTTAAAGACTGAGGTAAGGTGTGTTTAGGGGGGGGAGTTCTTAAAGACTGAGGTAAGGTGTGTTTAGGGGGGGGAGTTCTTCAAGACCAGGGTAAGGTGTGTTTAGGGGGGGAGTTCTTAAAGACTGAGGTAAGGTGTGTTTAGGGGGGGGAGTTCTTCAAGACCAGGGTAAGGTGTGTTTAGGGGGGGGGAGTTCTTAAAGACTGAGGTAAGGTGTGTTTAGGGGGGGAGTTCTTAAAGACTGAGGTAAGCTGTGTTTAGGGGGGGGAGTTCTTCAAGACCAGGGTAAGGTTTGTTTAGGGGGGGAGTTCTTAAAGACTGAGGTAAGGTGTGTTTAGGGGGGGGGGGGGGGGGTTCTTCAAGACCAGGGTAATGTGTGTTTAGGTGGGGAGTTCTTCAAGACCAGGGTAAGGTGTGTTTAGGGGGGGGAGTTCTTCAAGACCAGGGTAAGGTGTGTTTAGGGGGGGAGTTCTTCAAGACCAGGGTAAGGTGTGTTTAGGGGGGGAGTTCTTAAAGACTGAGGTAAGGTGTGTTTAGGGGGGGGAGTTCTTCAAGACCAGGGTAAGGTGTGTTTAGGGGGGGAGTTCTTAAAGACTGAGGTAAGGTGTGTTTAGGGGGGGGAGTTCTTCAAGACCAGGGTAAGGTGTGTTTAGGGGGGGAGTTCTTAAAGACTGAGGTAAGGTGTGTTTAGGGGGGGAGTTCTTAAAGACTGAGGTAAGGTGTGTTTAGGGGGGGGGAGTTCTTCAAGACCAGGGTAAGGTGTGTTTAGGGGGGGAGTTCTTAAAGACTGAGGTAAGGTGTGTTTAGGGGGGGGAGTTCTTCAAGACCAGGGTAATGTGTGTTTAGGGGGGGAGTTCTTAAAGACTGAGGTACGGTGTGTTTAGGGGGGGAGTTCTTAAAGACTGAGGTAAGGTGTGTTTAGGAGTTCTTCAAGACCAGGGTAAGGTGTGTTTAGGGGGGGAGTTCTTAAAGACTGAGGTAAGGTGTGTTTAGGGGGGGGAGTTCTTCAAGACCAGGGTAAGGTGTGTTTAGGGGGGGAGTTCTTAAAGACTGAGGTAAGGTGTGTTTAGGGGGGGGAGTTCTTCAAGACCAGGGTAAGGTGTGTTTAGGGGGGGGGAGTTCTTAAAGACTGAGGTAAGGTGTGTTTAGGGGGGGAGTTCTTAAAGACTGAGGTAAGGTGTGTTTAGGGGGGGGGAGTTCTTCAAGACCAGGGTAAGGTTTGTTTAGGGGGGGAGTTCTTAAAGACTGAGGTAAGGTGTGTTTAGGGGGGGGGAGTTCTTCAAGACCAGGGTAAGGTGTGTTTAGGGGGGGAGTTCTTAAAGACTGAGGTAAGGTGTGTTTAGGGGGGGGGGGTTCTTCAAGACCAGGGTAAGGTGTGTTTAGGGGGGGAGTTCTTCAAGACCAGGGTAAGGTGTGTTTAGGGGGGGGAGTTCTTCAAGACCAGGGTAAGGTGTGTTTAGGGGGGGAGTTCTTAAAGACCAGGGTAAGGTGTGTTTAGGGGGGGAGTTCTTAAAGACTGAGGTAAGGTGTGTTTAGGGGGGGGAGTTCTTAAAGACTGAGGTAAGGTGTGTTTAGGGGGGGGAGTTCTTCAAGACCAGGGTAAGGTGTGTTTAGGGGGGGAGTTCTTAAAGACTGAGGTAAGGTGTGTTTAGGGGGGGAGTTCTTCAAGACCAGGGTAAGGTGTGTTTAGGGGGGGGGAGTTCTTAAAGACTGAGGTAAGGTGTGTTTAGGGGGGGAGTTCTTAAAGACTGAGGTAAGCTGTGTTTAGGGGGGGGAGTTCTTCAAGACCAGGGTAAGGTTTGTTTAGGGGGGGAGTTCTTAAAGACTGAGGTAAGGTGTGTTTAGGGGGGGGGGGGGGGGTTCTTCAAGACCAGGGTAATGTGTGTTTAGGTGGGGAGTTCTTCAAGACCAGGGTAAGGTGTGTTTAGGGGGGGGAGTTCTTCAAGACCAGGGTAAGGTGTGTTTAGGGGGGGAGTTCTTCAAGACCAGGGTAAGGTGTGTTTAGGGGGGGAGTTCTTAAAGACTGAGGTAAGGTGTGTTTAGGGGGGGGAGTTCTTCAAGACCAGGGTAAGGTGTGTTTAGGGGGGGAGTTCTTAAAGACTGAGGTAAGGTGTGTTTAGGGGGGGGAGTTCTTCAAGACCAGGGTAAGGTGTGTTTAGGGGGGGAGTTCTTAAAGACTGAGGTAAGGTGTGTTTAGGGGGGGAGTTCTTAAAGACTGAGGTAAGGTGTGTTTAGGGGGGGGGAGTTCTTCAAGACCAGGGTAAGGTGTGTTTAGGGGGGGAGTTCTTAAAGACTGAGGTAAGGTGTGTTTAGGGGGGGGAGTTCTTCAAGACCAGGGTAATGTGTGTTTAGGGGGGGAGTTCTTAAAGACTGAGGTACGGTGTGTTTAGGGGGGGAGTTCTTAAAGACTGAGGTAAGGTGTGTTTAGGAGTTCTTCAAGACCAGGGTAAGGTGTGTTTAGGGGGGGAGTTCTTAAAGACTGAGGTAAGGTGTGTTTAGGGGGGGGAGTTCTTCAAGACCAGGGTAAGGTGTGTTTAGGGGGGGAGTTCTTAAAGACTGAGGTAAGGTGTGTTTAGGGGGGGGAGTTCTTAAAGACTGAGGTAAGGTGTGTTTAGGAGTTCTTCAAGACCAGGGTAAGGTGTGTTTAGGGGGGGAGTTCTTAAAGACTGAGGTAAGGTGTGTTTAGGGGGGAGTTCTTCAAGACCAGGGTAAGGTGTGTTTAGGGGGGGAGTTCTTAAAGACCAGGGTAAGGTGTGTTTAGGGGTGGGAGTTCTTCAAGACCAGGGTAAGGTGTGTTTAGGGGGGGAGTTCTTCAAGACCAGGGTAAGGTGTGTTTAGGGAGGGAGTTCTTCAAGACCAGGGTAAGGTGTGTTTAGGGGGGGAGTTCTTAAAGACTGAGGTAAGATGTGTTTAGGGGGGGGAGTTCTTAAAGACTGAGGTAAAGTGTGTTTAGGGGGGGGAGTTCTTCAAGACCAGGGTAAGGTGTGTTTAGGGGGGGAGTTCTTAAAGACTGAGGTAAGGTGTGTTTAGGGGGGGGAGTTCTTCAAGACCAGGGTAAGGTGTGTTTAGGGGGGAGTTCTTCAAGACCAGGGTAAGGTGTGTTTAGGGGGGGAGTTCTTAAAGACTGAGGTAAGGTGTGTTTAGGGGGGGGAGTTCTTCAAGACCAGGGTAAGGTGTGTTTAGGGGGGGAGTTCTTAAAGACTGAGGTAAGGTGTGTTTAGGGGGGGGGAGTTCTTCAAGACCAGGGTAAGGTGTGTTTAGGGGGGGAGTTCTTAAAGACTGAGGTAAGGTGTGTTTAGGGGGGGAGTTCTTAAAGACTGAGGTAAGGTGTGTTTAGGGGGGGGAGTTCTTCAAGACCAGGGTAAGGTGTGTTTAGGGGGGGAGTTCTTAAAGACTGAGGTAAGGTGTGTTTAGGGGGGGGGAGTTCTTCAAGACCAGGGTAAGGTGTGTTTAGGGGGGGAGTTCTTAAAGACTGAGGTACGGTGTGTTTAGGGGGGGAGTTCTTAAAGACTGAGGTAAGGTGTGTTTAGGAGTTATTCAAGACCAGGGTAAGGTGTGTTTAGGGGGGGAGTTCTTAAAGACTGAGGTAAGGTGTGTTTAGGGGGGGAGTTCTTCAAGACCAGGGTAAGGTGTGTTTAGGGGGGGAGTTCTTAAAGACTGAGGTAAGGTGTGTTTAGGGGGGGGAGTTCTTAAAGACTGAGGTAAGGTGTGTTTAGGAGTTCTTCAAGACCAGGGTAAGGTGTGTTTAGGGGGGGGAGTTCTTAAAGACTGAGGTAAGGTGTGTTTAGGGGGGGAGTTCTTCAAGACCAGGGTAAGGTGTGTTTAGGGGGGGAGTTCTTAAAGACCAGGGTAAGGTGTGTTTAGGGGTGGGAGTTCTTCAAGACCAGGGTAAGGTGTGTTTAGGGGGGGAGTTCTTCAAGACCAGGGTAAGGTGTGTTTAGGGGGGGAGTTCTTCAAGACCAGGGTAAGGTGTGTTTAGGGGGGGAGTTCTTCAAGACCAGGGTAAGGTGTGTTTAGGGGGGGAGTTCTTCAAGACCAGGGTAAGGTGTGTTTAGGGGGGGAGTTCTTAAAGACCAGGGTAAGGTGTGTTTAGGGAGGGGAGTTCTTCAAGACCAGGGTAAGGTGTGTTTAGGGGGGGAGTTCTTCAAGACCAGGGTAAGGTGTGTTTAGGGGGGGAGTTCTTCAAGACCAGGGTAAGGTGTGTTTAGGGGGGGAGTTCTTCAAGACCAGGGTAAGGTGTGTTTAGGGGGGGAGTTCTTCAAGACCAGGGTAAGGTGTGTTTAGGGGGGGTTCTTAAAGACCAGGGTAAGGTGTGTTTGGGGGGGGGGAGTTCTTCAAGACCAGGGTAAGGTGTGTTTAGGGGGGGAGTTCTTAAAGACCAGGGTAAGGTGTGTTTAGGGGGGGAGTTCTTCAAGACCAGGGTAAGGTGTGTTTAGGGGGGAGTTCTTCAAGACCAGGGTAAGGTGTGTTTAGGGGGGGAGTTCTTCAAGACCAGAGTAAGGTGTGTTTAGGGGGGGAGTTCTTCAAGACCAGGGTAAGGTGTGTTTAGGGGGGGAGTTCTTAAAGACCAGGGTAAGGTGTGTTTAGGGAGGGGAGTTCTTCAAGACCAGGGTAAGGTGTGTTTAGGTGGGGAGTTCTTCAAGACCAGGGTAAGGTGTGTTTAGGGGGGGAGTTCTTCAAGACCAGGGTAAGGTGTGTTTAGGGGGGGGGGTTCTTAAAGACCAGGGTAAGGTGTGTTTAGGGGCGGGGGAGTTCTTCAAGACCAGGGTAAGGTGTGTTTAGGGGGGGAGTTCTTCAAGACCAGGGTAAGGTGTGTTTAGGGGGGGAGTTCTTAAAGACCAGGGTAAGGTGTGTTTAGGGGGGGAGTTCTTCAAGACCAGGGTAAGGTGTGTTTAGGGGGGGAGTTCTTCAAGACCAGGGTAAGGTGTGTTTAGGGGGGGAGTTCTTCAAGACCAGGGTAAGGTGTGTTTAGGGGGGGAGTTCTTCAAGACCAGGGTAAGGTGTGTTTAGGGGGGGAGTTCTTCAAGACCAGGGTAAGGTGTGTTTAGGGGGGGAGTTCTTCAAGACCAGGGTAAGGTGTGTTTAGGGGGGGAGTTCTTCAAGACCAGGGTAAGGTGTGTTTAGGGGGGAGTTCTTAAAGACTGAGGTAAGGTGTGTTTAGGGGGGGGAGTTCTTCAAGACCAGGGTAAGGTGTGTTTAGGGGGGGAGTTCTTAAAGACCAGGGTAAGGTGTGTTTAGGGGGGGAGTTCTTCAAGACCAGGGTAAGGTGTGTTTAGGGGGGGAGTTCTTCAAGACCAGGGTAAGGTGTGTTTAGGGGGGGAGTTCTTCAAGACCAGGGTAAGGTGTGTTTAGGGGGTTAGTTCGTCAAGACCAGGGTAAGGTGTGTTTAGGGGGGGAGTTCTTCAAGACCAGGGTAAGGTGTGTTTAGGGGGTTAGTTCGTCAAGACCAGGGTAAGGTGTGTTTAGGGGGGGAGTTCTTCAAGACCAGGGTAAGGTGTGTTATGGGGGGGAGTTCTTCAAGACCAGGGTAAGGTGTGTTTAGGGGGGGAGTTCTTCAAGACCAGGGTAAGGTGTGTTTAGGGGGGGGAGTTCTTCAAGACCAGGGTATGGTGTGTTTAGGGGGGGGAGTTCTTAAAGACCAGGGTAAGGTGTGTTTAGGGGGGGGGAGTTCTTCAAGACCAGGGTAAGGTGTGTTTAGGGGGGGGGAGTTCTTCAAGACCAGGGTAAGGTGTGTTTAGGGGGGGGAGTTCTTAAAGACTGAGGTAAGGTGTGTTTAGGGGGGGAGTTCTTCAAGACCAGGGTAAGGTGTGTTTAGGGGGGGAGTTCTTAAAGACCAGGGTAAGGTGTGTTTAGGGGTGGGAGTTCTTCAAGACCAGGGTAAGGTGTGTTTAGGGGGGGAGTTCTTCAAGACCAGGGTAAGGTGTGTTTAGGGGGGGAGTTCTTCAAGACCAGGGTAAGGTGTGTTTAGGGGGGGAGTTCTTCAAGACCAGGGTAAGGTGTGTTTAGGGGGGGAGTTCTTCAAGACCAGGGTAAGGTGTGTTTAGGGGGGGAGTTCTTAAAGACCAGGGTAAGGTGTGTTTAGGGAGGGGAGTTCTTCAAGACCAGGGTAAGGTGTGTTTAGGGGGGGAGTTCTTCAAGACCAGGGTAAGGTGTGTTTAGGGGGGGAGTTCTTCAAGACCAGGGTAAGGTGTGTTTAGGGGGGGGTTTTAAAGACCAGGGTAAGGTGTGTTTGGGGGGGGGGGAGTTCTTCAAGACCAGGGTAAGGTGTGTTTAGGGGGGGAGTTCTTCAAGACCAGGGTAAGGTGTGTTTAGGGGGGGAGTTCTTAAAGACCAGGGTAAGGTGTGTTTAGGGGGGGAGTTCTTCAAGACCAGGGTAAGGTGTGTTTAGGGGGGGAGTTCTTCAAGACCAGAGTAAGGTGTGTTTAGGGGGGGAGTTCTTCAAGACCAGGGTAAGGTGTGTTTAGGGGGGGAGTTCTTCAAGACCAGGGTAAGGTGTGTTTAGGGGGGGAGTTCTTAAAGACCAGGGTAAGGTGTGTTTAGGGAGGGGAGTTCTTCAAGACCAGGGTAAGGTGTGTTTAGGTGGGGAGTTCTTCAAGACCAGGGTAAGGTGTGTTTAGGGGGGGGAGTTCTTCAAGACCAGGGTAAGGTGTGTTTAGGGGGGGGGGTTCTTAAAGACCAGGGTAAGGTGTGTTTAGGGGCGGGGGAGTTCTTCAAGACCAGGGTAAGGTGTGTTTAGGGGGGGAGTTCTTCAAGACCAGGGTAAGGTGTGTTTAGGGGTGGAGTTCTTAAAGACCAGGGTAAGGTGTGTTTAGGGGGGGAGTTCTTCAAGACCAGGGTAAGGTGTGTTTAGGGGGGGAGTTCTTCAAGACCAGGGTAAGGTGTGTTTAGGGGGGGAGTTCTTCAAGACCAGGGTAAGGTGTGTTTAGGGGGGGAGTTCTTCAAGACCAGGGTAAGGTGTGTTTAGGGGGGGAGTTCTTCAAGACCAGGGTAAGGTGTGTTTAGGGGGGGAGTTCTTCAAGACCAGGGTAAGGTGTGTTTAGGGGGGAGTTCTTAAAGACTGAGGTAAGGTGTGTTTAGGGGGGGGAGTTCTTCAAGACCAGGGTAAGGTGTGTTTAGGGGGGGGGGTTCTTCAAGACCAGGGTAAGGTGTGTTTAGGGGGGGAGTTCTTAAAGACTGAGGTAAGGTGTGTTTAGGGGGGGAGTTCTTCAAGACCAGGGTAAGGTGTGTTTAGGGGGGGAGTTCTTCAAGACCAGGGTAAGGTGTGTTTAGGGGGTTAGTTCTTCAAGACCAGGGTAAGGTGTGTTTAGGGGGGGAGTTCTTCAAGACCAGGGTAAGGTGTGTTATGGGGGGGAGTTCTTCAAGACCAGGGTAAGGTGTGTTTAGGGGGGGAGTTCTTCAAGACCAGGGTAAGGTGTGTTTAGGGGGGGGAGTTCTTCAAGACCAGGGTATGGTGTGTTTAGGGGGGGAGTTCTTAAAGACCAGGGTAAGGTGTGTTTAGGGGGGGGGGAGTTCTTCAAGACCAGGGTAAGGTGTGTTTAGGGGGGGGGGGGTTCTTCAAGACCAGGGTAAGGTGTGTTTAGGGGGGGAGTTCTTCAAGACCAGGGTAAGGTGTGTTTAGGGGGGGAGTTCTTAAAGACCAGGGTAAGGTGTGTTTAGGGGGGGAGTTCTTCAAGACCAGGGTAAGGTGTGTTTAGGGGGGGAGTTCTTCAAGACCAGGGTAAGGTGTGTTTAGGGGGGGAGTTCTTCAAGACCAGGGTAAGGTGTGTTTAGGGGGGGAGTTCTTCAAGACCAGGGTAAGGTGTGTTTAGGGGGGGAGTTCTTCAAGACCAGGGTAAGGTGTGTTTAGGGGGGGAGTTCTTCAAGACCGGGTAAGGTGTGTTTAGGGGGGGAGTTCTTCAAGACCAGGGTAAGGTGTGTTTAGGGGGGGAGTTCTTAAAGACTGAGGTAAGGTGTGTTTAGGGGGGGGAGTTCTTCAAGACCAGGGTAAGGTGTGTTTAGGGGGGGAGTTCTTCAAGACCAGGGTAAGGTGTGTTTAGGGGGGGAGTTCTTAAAGACTGAGGTAAGGTGTGTTTAGGGGGGGAGTTCTTCAAGACCAGGGTAAGGTGTGTTTAGGGGGGGAGTTCTTCAAGACCAGGGTAAGGTGTGTTTAGGGGGGGAGTTCTTCAAGACCAGGGTAAGGTGTGTTTAGGGGGGGAGTTCTTCAAGACCAGGGTAAGGTGTGTTTAGGGGGGGAGTTCTTCAAGACCAGGGTAAGGTGTGTTTAGGGGGGGAGTTCTTCAAGACCAGGGTAAGGTGTGTTTAGGGGGGGGAGTTCTTCAAGACCAGGGTAAGGTGTGTTTAGGGGGGGGGAGTTCTTCAAGACCAGGGTAAGGTGTGTTTAGGGGGGGAGTTCTTCAAGACCAGGGTAAGGTGTGTTTAGGGGGGGAGTTCTTAAAGACCAGGGTAAGGTGTGTTTAGGGGGGGAGTTCTTCAAGACCAGGGTAAGGTGTGTTTAGGGGGGGAGTTCTTCAAGACCAGGGTAAGGTGTGTTTAGGGGGGGAGTTCTTCAAGACCAGGGTAAGGTGTGTTTAGGGGGGGAGTTCTTCAAGACCAGGGTAAGGTGTGTTTAGGGGGGGAGTTCTTCAAGACCAGGGTAAGGTGTGTTTAGGGGGGGAGTTCTTCAAGACCAGGGTAAGGTGTGTTTAGGGGGGGGGGGTTCTTAAAGACCAGGGTAAGGTGTGTTTAGGGGGGGAGTTCTTCAAGACCAGGGTAAGGTGTGTTTAGGGGGGGAGTTCTTAAAGACTAGGGTAAGGTGTGTTTAGGGGGGGAGTTCTTCAAGACCAGGGTAAGGTGTGTTTAGGGGGGGAGTTCTTCAAGACCAGGGTAAGGTGTGTTTAGGGGGGGAGTTCTTCAAGACCAGGGTAAGGTGTGTTTAGGGGGGGAGTTCTTCAAGACCAGGGTAAGGTGTGTTTAGGGGGGGAGTTCTTCAAGACCAGGGTAAGGTGTGTTTAGGGGGGGAGTTCTTCAAGACCAGGGTAAGGTGTGTTTAGGGGGGGAGTTCTTCAAGACCAGGGTAAGGTGTGTTTAGGGGGGGAGTTCTTCAAGACCAGGGTAAGGTGTGTTTAGGGGGGGAGTTCTTCAAGACCAGGGTAAGGTGTGTTTAGAGGGGGAGTTCTTCAAGACCAGGGTAAGGTGTGTTTAGGGGGGGGAGTTCTTCAAGACCAGGGTAAGGTGTGTTTAGGGGGGGAGTTCTTCAAGACCAGGGTAAGGTGTGTTTAGGGGGGGGGTTCTTAAAGACCAGGGTAAGGTGTGTTTAGGGGCGGGGGAGTTCTTCAAGACCAGGGTAAGGTGTGTTTAGGGGGGGAGTTCTTCAAGACCAGGGTAAGGTGTGTTTAGGGGGGGAGTTCTTAAAGACCAGGGTAAGGTGTGTTTAGGGGGGGAGTTCTTCAAGACCAGGGTAAGGTGTGTTTAGGGGGGGAGTTCTTCAAGACCAGGGTAAGGTGTGTTTAGGGGGGGAGTTCTTCAAGACCAGGGTAAGGTTTGTTTAGGGGGGGAGTTCTTCAAGACCAGGGTAAGGTGTGTTTAGGGGGGGAGTTCTTAAAGACTGAGGTAAGGTGTGTTTAGGGGGGGGAGTTCTTCAAGACCAGGGTAAGGTGTGTTTAGGGGGGGAGTTCTTCAAGACCAGGGTAAGGTGTGTTTAGGGGGGGAGTTCTTAAAGACTGAGGTAAGGTGTGTTTAGGGGGGGAGTTCTTCAAGACCAGGGTAAGGTGTGTTTAGGGGGGGAGTTCTTCAAGACCAGGGTAAGGTGTGTTTAGGGGGGGAGTTCTTCAAGACCAGGGTAAGGTGTGTTTAGGGGGGGAGTTCTTCAAGACCAGGGTAAGGTGTGTTTAGGGGGGGAGTTCTTCAAGACCAGGGTAAGGTGTGTTTGGGGGGGGAGTTCTTCAAAACCAGGGTATGGTGTGTTTAGGGGGGGGGTTCTTAAAGACCAGGGTAAGGTGTGTTTAGGGGGGGGGAGTTCTTCAAGACCAGGGTAAGGTGTGTTTAGAGGGGGAGTTCTTCAAGACCAGGGTAAGGTGTGTTTAGGGGGGAGTTCTTAAAGACCAGGGTAAGGTGTGTTTAGGGGGGGAGTTCCTCAAGACCAGGGTAAGGTGTGTTTAGGGGGGGAGTTCTTCAAGACCAGGGTAAGGTGTGTTTAGGGGGGGGGAGTTCTTCAAGACCAGGGTAAGGTGTGTTTAGGGGGGGAGTTCTTCAAGACCAGGGTAAGGTGTGTTTAGGGGGGGAGTTCTTAAAGACCAGGGTAAGGTGTGTTTAGGGGGGGAGTTCTTCAAGACCAGGGTAAGGTGTGTTTAGGGGAGGAGTTCTTCAAGACCAGGGTAAGGTGTGTTTAGGGTTGGAGTTCTTCAAGACCAGGGTAAGGTGTGTTTAGGGGGGGGGAGTTCTTCAAGACCAGGGTAAGGTGTGTTTAGGGGGGGAGTTCTTCAAGACCAGGGTACGGTGTGTTTAGGGGGGGAGTTCTTAAAGACCAGGGTAAGGTGTGTTTAGGGGGGGAGTTCTTCAAGACCAGGGTAAGGTGTGTTTAGGGGGGGAGTTCTTAAAGACCAGGGTAAGGTGTGTTTAGGGGGGGAGTTCTTCAAGACCAGGGTAAGGTGTGTTTAGGGGGGGAGTTCTTCAAGACCAGGGTAAGGTGTGTTTAGGGGGGGGAGTTCTTCAAGACCAGGGTAAGGTGTGTTTAGGGGGGGAGTTCTTCAAGACCAGGGTAAGGTGTGTTTGGGGGGGAGTTCTTCAAGACCAGGGTAAGGTGTGTTTAGGGGGGGAGTTCTTCAAGACCAGGGTAAGGTGTGTTTAGGGGGGGAGTTCTTCAAGACCAGGGTAAGGTGTGTTTAGGGGGGGAGTTCTTCAAGACCAGGGTAAGGTGTGTTTAGAGGGGGAGTTCTTCAAGACCAGGGTAAGGTGTGTTTAGGGGGGGAGTTCTTCAAGACCAGGGTAAGGTGTGTTTAGGGGGGGAGTTCTTCAAGACCAGGGTAAGGTGTGTTTAGGGGGGGGGTTCTTAAAGACCAGGGTAAGGTGTGTTTAGGGGCGGGGGAGTTCTTCAAGACCAGGGTAAGGTGTGTTTAGGGGGGGAGTTCTTCAAGACCAGGGTAAGGTGTGTTTAGGGGGGGAGTTCTTAAAGACCAGGGTAAGGTGTGTTTAGGGGGGGAGTTCTTCAAGACCAGGGTAAGGTGTGTTTAGGGGGGGAGTTCTTCAAGACCAGGGTAAGGTGTGTTTAGGGGGGGAGTTCTTCAAGACCAGGGTAAGGTGTGTTTAGGGGGGGAGTTCTTCAAGACCAGGGTAAGGTGTGTTTAGGGGGGGAGTTCTTCAAGACCAGGGTAAGGTGTGTTTAGGGGGGGAGTTTTTCAAGACCAGGGTAAGGTGTGTTTAGGGGGGGAGTTATTCAAGACCAGGGTAAGGTGTGTTTAGGGGGGGAGTTCTTCAAGACCAGGGTAAGGTGTGTTTAGGGGGGGAGTTCTTAAAGACTGAGGTAAGGTGTGTTTAGGGGGGGGAGTTCTTCAAGACCAGGGTAAGGTGTGTTTAGGGGGGAGTTCTTCAAGACCAGGGTAAGGTGTGTTTAGGGGGGGAGTTCTTCAAGACCAGGGTAAGGTGTGTTTAGGGGGGGAGTTCTTCAAGACCAGGGTAAGGTGTGTTTAGGGGGGGAGTTCTTCAAGACCAGGGTAAGGTGTGTTTAGGGGGGGAGTTCTTCAAGACCAGGGTAAGGTGTGTTTAGGGGGGGGGAGTTCTTCAAGACCAGGGTATGGTGTGTTTAGGGGGGGGAGTTCTTAAAGACCAGGGTAAGGTGTGTTTAGGGGGGGGGAGTTCTTCAAGACCAGGGTAAGGTGTGTTTAGAGGGGGAGTTCTTCAAGACCAGGGTAAGGTGTGTTTAGGGGGGAGTTCTTAAAGACCAGGGTAAGGTGTGTTTAGGGGGGGAGTTCTTCAAGACCAGGGTAAGGTGTGTTTAGGGGGGGGAGTTCTTCAAGACCAGGGTAAGGTGTGTTTAGGGGGGGGAGTTCTTCAAGACCAGGGTAAGGTGTGTTTGGGGGGGAGTTCTTCAAGACCAGGGTAAGGTGTGTTTAGGGGGGGAGTTCTTAAAGACCAGGGTAAGGTGTGTTTAGGGGGGGAGTTCTTCAAGACCAGGGTAAGGTGTGTTTAGGGGGGGAGTTCTTCAAGACCAGGGTAAGGTGTGTTTAGGGGGGGAGTTCTTCAAGACCAGGGTAAGGTGTGTTTAGGGGGGGAGTTCTTCAAGACCAGGGTAAGGTGTGTTTAGGGGGGGAGTTCTTCAAGACCAGGGTAAGGTGTGTTTAGGGGGGGAGTTCTTCAAGACCAGGGTAAGGTGTGTTTAGGGGGGGGTTCTTAAAGACCAGGGTAAGGTGTGTTTAGGGGGGGAGTTCTTCAAGACCAGGGTAAGGTGTGTTTAGGGGGGGAGTTCTTAAAGACTAGGTTAAGGTGTGTTTAGGGGGGGAGTTCTTCAAGACCAGGGTAAGGTGTGTTTAGGGGGGGAGTTCTTCAAGACCAGGGTAAGGTGTGTTTAGGGGGGGGGAGTTCTTCAAGACCAGGGTAAGGTGTGTTTAGGGGGGGAGTTCTTCAAGACCAGGGTAAGGTGTGTTTAGGGGGGGAGTTCTTCAAGACCAGGGTAAGGTGTGTTTAGGGGGGGAGTTCTTCAAGACCAGGGTAAGGTGTGTTTAGGGGGGGAGTTCTTCAAGACCAGGGTAAGGTGTGTTTAGGGGGGGAGTTCTTCAAGACCAGGGTAAGGTGTGTTTAGAGGGAGGAGTTCTTAAAGACTGAGGTAAGGTGTGTTTAGGGGGGGGAGTTCTTCAAGACCAGGGTAAGGTGTGTTTAGGAGTTCTTCAAGACCAGGGTTAAGGTGTGTTTAGAGGGGGAGTTCTTCAAGACCAGGGTAAGGTGTGTTTAGGGGGGGAGTTCTTCAAGACCAGGGTAAGGTGTGTTTAGGGGGGGAGTTCTTCAAGACCAGGGTAAGGTGTGTTTAGGGGGGGAGTTCTTCAAGACCAGGGTAAGGTGTGTTTAGGGGGGGAGTTCTTCAAGACCAGGGTAAGGTGTGTTTAGGGGGGGAGTTCTTCAAGACCAGGGTAAGGTGTGTTTAGGGGGGGAGTTCTTCAAGACCAGGGTAAGGTGTGTTTAGGGGGGGGGGTTCTTAAAGACCAGGGTAAGGTGTGTTTAGGGGGGGAGTTCTTCAAGACCAGGGTAAGGTGTGTTTAGGGGGGGAGTTCTTAAAGACTAGGGTAAGGTGTGTTTAGGGGGGGGGAGTTCTTCAAGACCAGGGTAAGGTGTGTTTAGGGGGGGAGTTCTTCAAGACCAGGGTAAGGTGTGTTTAGGGGGGGAGTTCTTAAAGACTGAGGTAAGGTGTGTTTAGGGGGGGAGTTCTTCAAGACCAGGGTAAGGTGTGTTTAGGGGGGAGTTCTTCAAGACCAGGGTAAGGTGTGTTTAGGGGGGGAGTTCTTCAAGACCAGGGTAAGGTGTGTTTAGGGGGGGAGTTCTTCAAGACCAGGGTAAGGTGTGTTTAGGGGGGGAGTTCTTCAAGACCAGGGTAAGGTGTGTTTAGGGGGGGGAGTTCTTCAAGACCAGGGTAAGGTGTGTTTAGGGGGGGGGAGTTCTTCAAGACCAGGGTATGGTGTGTTTAGGGGGGGGAGTTCTTAAAGACCAGGGTAAGGTGTGTTTAGGGGGGGGGAGTTCTTCAAGACCAGGGTAAGGTGTGTTTAGAGGGGGAGTTCTTCAAGACCAGGGTAAGGTGTGTTTAGGGGGGAGTTCTTAAAGACCAGGGTAAGGTGTGTTTAGGGGGGGAGTTCTTCAAGACCAGGGTAAGGTGTGTTTAGGGGGGGGAGTTCTTCAAGACCAGGGTAAGGTGTGTTTAGGGGGGGGAGTTCTTCAAGACCAGGGTAAGGTGTGTTTGGGGGGGAGTTCTTCAAGACCAGGGTAAGGTGTGTTTAGGGGGGGAGTTCTTAAAGACCAGGGTAAGGTGTGTTTAGGGGGGGAGTTCTTCAAGACCAGGGTAAGGTGTGTTTAGGGGGGGAGTTCTTCAAGACCAGGGTAAGGTGTGTTTAGGGGGGGAGTTCTTCAAGACCAGGGTAAGGTGTGTTTAGGGGGGGAGTTCTTCAAGACCAGGGTAAGGTGTGTTTAGGGGGGGAGTTCTTAAAGACCAGGGTAAGGTGTGTTTAGGGGGGGAGTTCTTCAAGACCAGGGTAAGGTGTGTTTAGGGGGGGAGTTCTTAAAGACTAGGTTAAGGTGTGTTTAGGGGGGGAGTTCTTCAAGACCAGGGTAAGGTGTGTTTAGGGGGGGAGTTCTTCAAGACCAGGGTAAGGTGTGTTTAGGGGGGGGAGTTCTTCAAGACCAGGGTGAGGTGTGTTTAGGGGGGGGAGTTCTTCAAGACCAGGGTAAGGTGTGTTTAGGGGGGGAGTTCTTCAAGACCAGGGTAAGGTGTGTTTAGGGGGGGAGTTCTTCAAGACCAGGGTAAGGTGTGTTTAGGGGGGGAGTTCTTCAAGACCAGGGTAAGGTGTGTTTAGGGGGGGAGTTCTTCAAGACCAGGGTAAGGTGTGTTTAGGGGGGGAGTTCTTCAAGACCAGGGTAAGGTGTGTTTAGAGGGAGGAGTTCTTCAAGACCAGGGTAAGGTGTGTTTAGGGGGGGAGTTCTTCAAGACCAGGGTAAGGTGTGTTTAGGGGGGGAGTTCTTCAAGACCAGGGTAAGGTGTGTTTAGGGGGGGAGTTCTTCAAGACCAGGGTAAGGTGTGTTTAGGGGGGGAGTTCTTCAAGACCAGGGTAAGGTGTGTTTAGAGGGGGAGTTCTTCAAGACCAGGGTAAGGTGTGTTTAGGGGGGGAGTTCTTCAAGACCAGGGTAAGGTGTGTTTAGGGGGGGGGGGGGTTCTTAAAGACCAGGGTAAGGTGTGTTTAGGGGGGGAGTTCTTCAAGACCAGGGTAAGGTGTGTTTAGGGGGGGAGTTCTTAAAGACTAGGGTAAGGTGTGTTTAGGGGGGGAGTTCTTCAAGACCAGGGTAAGGTGTGTTTAGGGGGGGAGTTCTTCAAGACCAGGGTAAGGTGTGTTTAGGGGGGGAGTTCTTCAAGACCAGGGTAAGGTGTGTTTAGGGGGGGGAGTTCTTCAAGACCAGGGTAAGGTGTGTTTAGGGGGGGAGTTCTTCAAGACCAGGGTAAGGTGTGTTTAGGGGGGGGAGTTCTTCAAGACCAGGGTAAGGTGTGTTTAGGGGGGGAGTTCTTCAAGACCAGGGTAAGGTGTGTTTAGGGGGGGAGTTCTTCAAGAACAGGGTAAGGTGTGTTTAGAGGGGGAGTTCTTCAAGACCAGGGTAAGGTGTGTTTAGGGGGGGAGTTCTTCAAGACCAGGGTAAGGTGTGTTTAGGGTGGGTGTTCTTCAAGACCAGGGTAAGGTGTGTTTAGGGGGGGGGGGGGGGTTCTTCAAGACCAGGGTAATGTGTGTTTAGGGGGGGAGTTCTTCAAGACCAGGGTAAGGTGTGTTTAGGGGGGAGTTCTTCAAGACCAGGGTAAGGTGTGTTTAGCGGGGAGTTCTTCAAGACCAGGGTAAGGTGTGTTTAGGGGGGGGGAGTTCTTCAAGACCAGGGTAAGGTGTGTTTAGGGGGGGGGAGTTCTTCAAGACCAGGGTAAGGTGTGTTTAGGGGGGGGAGTTCTTCAAGACCAGGGTAAGGTGTGTTTAGGGGGGGAGTTCTTAAAGACTGAGGTAAGGTGTGTTTAGGGGGGGGAGTTCTTCAAGACCAGGGTAAGGTGTGTTTAGGGGGGGGAGTTCTTCAAGACCAGGGTAAGGTGTGTTTAGGGGGGGAGTTCTTAAAGACTGAGGTAAGGTGTGTTTAGGGGGGGAGTTCTTCAAGACCAGGGTAAGGTGTGTTTAGGGGGGGAGTTCTTCAAGACCAGGGTAAGGTGTGTTTAGGGGGGGGAGTTCTTCAAGACCAGGGTATGGTGTGTTTAGGGGGGGGAGTTCTTAAAGACCAGGGTAAGGTGTGTTTAGGGGGGGGGGGTTCTTCAAGACCAGGGTAAGGTGTGTTTAGAGGGGGAGTTCTTCAAGACCAGGGTAAGGTGTGTTTAGGGGGGAGTTCTTAAAGACCAGGGTAAGGTGTGTTTAGGGGGGGAGTTCTTCAAGACCAGGGTAAGGTGTGTTTAGGGGGGGGATTTCTTCAAGACCAGGGTAAGGTGTGTTTAGGGGGGGGAGTTCTTCAAGACCAGGGTAAGGTGTGTTTAGGGGGGGAGTTCTTCAAGACCAGGGTAAGGTGTGTTTAGGGGGGGAGTTCTTAAAGACCAGGGTAAGGTGTGTTTAGGGGGGGAGTTCTTCAAGACCAGGGTAAGGTGTGTTTAGGGGGGGAGTTCTTCAAGACCAGGGTAAGGTGTGTTTAGGGGGGGAGTTCTTCAAGACCAGGGTAAGGTGTGTTTAGGGGGGGAGTTCTTCAAGACCAGGGTAAGGTGTGTTTAGGGGGGGAGTTCTTCAAGACCAGGGTAAGGTGTGTTTAGGGGGGGAGTTCTTCAAGACCAGGGTAAGGTGTGTTTAGGGGGGGGGGTTCTTAAAGACCAGGGTAAGGTGTGTTTAGGGGGGGAGTTCTTCAAGACCAGGGTAAGGTGTGTTTAGGGGGGGAGTTCTTAAAGACTAGGGTAAGGTGTGTTTAGGGGGGGAGTTCTTCAAGACCAGGGTAAGGTGTGTTTAGGGGGGGAGTTCTTCAAGACCAGGGTAAGGTGTGTTTAGGGGGGGGAGTTCTTCAAGACCAGGGTAAGGTGTGTTTAGGGGGGGAGTTCTTCAAGACCAGGGTAAGGTGTGTTTAGGGGGGGAGTTCTTCAAGACCAGGGTAAGGTGTGTTTAGGGGGGGAGTTCTTCAAGACCAGGGTAAGGTGTGTTTAGGGGGGGAGTTCTTCAAGACCAGGGTAAGGTGTGTTTAGGGGGGGGAGTTCTTCAAGACCAGGGTAAGGTGTGTTTAGGGGGGGAGTTCTTCAAGACCAGGGTAAGGTGTGTTTAGAGGGAGGAGTTCTTAAAGACTGAGGTAAGGTGTGTTTAGGGGGGGGAGTTCTTCAAGACCAGGGTAAGGTGTGTTTAGGAGTTCTTCAAGACCAGGGTTAAGGTGTGTTTAGAGGGGGAGTTCTTCAAGACCAGGGTAAGGTGTGTTTAGGGGGGGAGTTCTTCAAGACCAGGGTAAGGTGTGTTTAGGGGGGGAGTTCTTCAAGACCAGGGTAAGGTGTGTTTAGGGGGGGAGTTCTTCAAGACCAGGGTAAGGTGTGTTTAGGGGGGGAGTTCTTCAAGACCAGGGTAAGGTGTGTTTAGGGGGGGAGTTCTTCAAGACCAGGGTAAGGTGTGTTTAGGGGGGGAGTTCTTCAAGACCAGGGTAAGGTGTGTTTAGGGGGGGAGTTCTTCAAGACCAGGGTAAGGTGTGTTTAGGGGGGGAGTTCTTCAAGACCAGGGTAAGGTGTGTTTAGGGGGGGAGTTCTTCAAGACCAGGGTAAGGTGTGTTTAGGGGGGGAGTTCTTCAAGACCAGGGTAAGGTGTGTTTAGGGGGGGGGGTTCTTAAAGACCAGGGTAAGGTGTGTTTAGGGGGGGAGTTCTTCAAGACCAGGGTAAGGTGTGTTTAGGGGGGGAGTTCTTAAAGACTAGGGTAAGGTGTGTTTAGGGGGGGAGTTCTTCAAGACCAGGGTAAGGTGTGTTTAGGGGGGGAGTTCTTCAAGACCAGGGTAAGGTGTGTTTAGGGGGGGGAGTTCTTCAAGACCAGGGTAAGGTGTGTTTAGGGGGGGAGTTCTTCAAGACCAGGGTAAGGTGTGTTTAGGGGGGGAGTTCTTCAAGACCAGGGTAAGGTGTGTTTAGGGGGGGAGTTCTTCAAGACCAGGGTAAGGTGTGTTTAGGGGGGGAGTTCTTCAAGACCAGGGTAAGGTGTGTTTAGGGGGGGGAGTTCTTCAAGACCAGGGTAAGGTGTGTTTAGGGGGGGAGTTCTTCAAGACCAGGGTAAGGTGTGTTTAGAGGGAGGAGTTCTTAAAGACTGAGGTAAGGTGTGTTTAGGGGGGGGAGTTCTTCAAGACCAGGGTAAGGTGTGTTTAGGAGTTCTTCAAGACCAGGGTTAAGGTGTGTTTAGAGGGGGAGTTCTTCAAGACCAGGGTAAGGTGTGTTTAGGGGGGGAGTTCTTCAAGACCAGGGTAAGGTGTGTTTAGGGGGGGAGTTCTTCAAGACCAGGGTAAGGTGTGTTTAGGGGGGGAGTTCTTCAAGACCAGGGTAAGGTGTGTTTAGGGGGGGAGTTCTTCAAGACCAGGGTAAGGTGTGTTTAGGGGGGGAGTTCTTCAAGACCAGGGTAAGGTGTGTTTAGGGGGGGAGTTCTTCAAGACCAGGGTAAGGTGTGTTTAGGGGGGGGGGGTTCTTAAAGACCAGGGTAAGGTGTGTTTAGGGGGGGAGTTCTTCAAGACCAGGGTAAGGTGTGTTTAGGGGGGGAGTTCTTAAAGACTAGGGTAAGGTGTGTTTAGGGGGGGAGTTCTTCAAGACCAGGGTAAGGTGTGTTTAGGGGGGGAGTTCTTCAAGACCAGGGTAAGGTGTGTTTAGGGGGGGAGTTCTTCAAGACCAGGGTAAGGTGTGTTTAGGGGGGGGAGTTCTTCAAGACCAGGGTAAGGTGTGTTTAGGGGGGGAGTTCTTCAAGACCAGGGTAAGGTGTGTTTAGGGGGGGGAGTTCTTCAAGACCAGGGTAAGGTGTGTTTAGGGGGGGAGTTCTTCAAGACCAGGGTAAGGTGTGTTTAGGGGGGGAGTTCTTCAAGACCAGGGTAAGGTGTGTTTAGGGGGGGAGTTCTTCAAGACCAGGGCAAGGTGTGTTTAGAGGGGGAGTTCTTCAAGACCAGGGTAAGGTGTGTTTAGGGGGGGAGTTCTTCAAGACCAGGGTAAGGTGTGTTTAGGGGGGGAGTTCTTCAAGACCAGGGTAAGGTGTGTTTAGGAGTTCTTCAAGACCAGGGTAAGGTGTGTTTAGGGGGGAGTTCTTAAAGACCAGGGTAAGGTGTGTTTAGGGGGGGAGTTCTTCAAGACCAGGGTAAGGTGTGTTTAGGGGGGGGAGTTCTTCAAGACCAGGGTAAGGTGTGTTTAGGGGGGGGGGAGTTCTTCAAGACCAGGGTAAGGTGTGTTTAGGGGGGGAGTTCTTCAAGACCAGGGTAAGGTGTGTTTAGGGGGGGAGTTCTTAAAGACCAAGGTAAGGTGTGTTTAGGGGGGGAGTTCTTCAAGACCAGGGTAAGGTGTGTTTAGGGGGGGAGTTCTTCAAGACCAGGGTAAGGTGTGTTTAGGGGGGGAGTTCTTCAAGACCAGGGTAAGGTGTGTTTAGGGGGGGAGTTCTTCAAGACCAGGGTAAGGTGTGTTTAGGGGGGGAGTTCTTCAAGACCAGGGTAAGGTGTGTTTAGGGGGGGAGTTCTTCAAGACCAGGGTAAGGTGTGTTTAGGGGGGGGTTCTTAAAGACCAGGGTAAGGTGTGTTTAGGGGGGGAGTTCTTCAAGACCAGGGTAAGGTGTGTTTAGGGGGGGGAGTTCTTCAAGACCAGGGTAAGGTGTGTTTAGGGGGGGAGTTCTTCAAGACCAGGGTAAGGTGTGTTTAGGAGTTCTTCAAGACCAGGGTAAGGTGTGCTTAGGGGGGGGGGGTTCTTCAAGACCAGGGTAAGGTGTGTTTAGGGGGGGGAGTTCTTCAAGACAGGGTAAGGTGTGTTTAGGAGTTCTTCAAGACCAGGGTAAGGTGTGTTTAGAGGGGGAGTTCTTCAAGACCAGGGTAAGGTGTGTTTAGGAGTTCTTCAAGACCAGGGTAAGGTGTGTTTAGAGGGGGAGTTCTTCAAGACCAGGGTAAGGTGTGTTTAGGAGTTCTTCAAGACCAGGGTAAGGTGTGTTTAGAGGGGGAGTTCTTCAAGACCAGGGTAAGGTGTGTTTAGGGGGGGAGTTCTTAAAGACCAGGGTAAGGTGTGTTTAGGGGGGGGAGTTCTTCAAGACCAGGGTAAGGTGTGTTTAGGGGGGAGGGAGTTCTTCAAGACCAGGGTAATGTGTGTTTAGGGGGGGAGTTCTTCAAGACCAGGGTAAGGTGTGTTTAGGGGGGGAGTTCTTCAAGACCAGGGTAAGGTGTGTTTAGGGGGGGAGTTCTTCAAGACCAGGGTAAGGTGTGTTTAGGGGGGGAGTTCTTCAAGACCAGGGTAAGGTGTGTTTAGGGGGGGGAGTTCTTCAAGACCAGGGTAAGGTGTGTTTAGGGGGGGAGTTCTTAAAGACTGAGGTAAGGTGTGTTTAGGGGGGGGAGTTCTTCAAGACCAGGGTAAGGTGTGTTTAGGGGGGGGAGTTCTTCAAGACCAGGGTAAGGTGTGTTTAGGGGGGGAGTTCTTAAAGACTGAGGTAAGGTGTGTTTAGGGGGGGAGTTCTTCAAGACCAGGGTAAGGTGTGTTTAGGGGGGGGAGTTCTTCAAGACCAGGGTAAGGTGTGTTTAGGGGGGAGTTCTTCAAGACCAGGGTAAGGTGTGTTTAGGGGGGGAGTTCTTCAAGACCAGGGTAAGGTGTGTTTAGGGGGGGAGTTCTTCAAGACCAGGGTAAGGTGTGTTTAGGGGGGGAGTTCTTCAAGACCAGGGTAAGGTGTGTTTAGGGGGGGGAGTTCTTCAAGACCAGGGTATGGTGTGTTTAGGGGGGGGAGTTCTTAAAGACCAGGGTAAGGTGTGTTTAGGGGGGGGGGGAGTTCTTCAAGACCAGGGTAAGGTGTGTTTAGAGGGGGAGTTCTTAAAGACCAGGGTAAGGTGTGTTTAGGGGGGAGTTCTTAAAGACCAGGGTAAGGTGTGTTTAGGGGGGGAGTTCTTCAAGACCAGGGTAAGGTGTGTTTAGGGGGGGGAGTTCTTCAAGACCAGGGTAAGGTGTGTTTAGGGGGGGGGGAGTTCTTCAAGACCAGGGTAAGGTGTGTTTAGGGGGGGAGTTCTTCAAGACCAGGGTAAGGTGTGTTTAGGGGGGGAGTTCTTAAAGACCAAGGTAAGGTGTGTTTAGGGGGGGAGTTCTTCAAGACCAGGGTAAGGTGTGTTTAGGGGGGGAGTTCTTCAAGACCAGGGTAAGGTGTGTTTAGGGGGGGAGTTCTTCAAGACCAGGGTAAGGTGTGTTTAGGGGGGGAGTTCTTCAAGACCAGGGTAAGGTGTGTTTAGGGGGGGGAGTTCTTCAAGACCAGGGTATGGTGTGTTTAGGGGGGGGAGTTCTTAAAGACCAGGGTAAGGTGTGTTTAGGGGGGGGGGGTTCTTCAAGACCAGGGTAAGGTGTGTTTAGAGGGGGAGTTCTTCAAGACCAGGGTAAGGTGTGTTTAGGGGGGAGTTCTTAAAGACCAGGGTAAGGTGTGTTTAGGGGGGGAGTTCTTCAAGACCAGGGTAAGGTGTGTTTAGGGGGGGATTTCTTCAAGACCAGGGTAAGGTGTGTTTAGGGGGGGGAGTTCTTCAAGACCAGGGTAAGGTGTGTTTAGGGGGGGAGTTCTTCAAGACCAGGGTAAGGTGTGTTTAGGGGGGGAGTTCTTAAAGACCAGGGTAAGGTGTGTTTAGGGGGGGAGTTCTTCAAGACCAGGGTAAGGTGTGTTTAGGGGGGGAGTTCTTCAAGACCAGGGTAAGGTGTGTTTAGGGGGGGAGTTCTTCAAGACCAGGGTAAGGTGTGTTTAGGGGGGGAGTTCTTCAAGACCAGGGTAAGGTGTGTTTAGGGGGGGAGTTCTTCAAGACCAGGGTAAGGTGTGTTTAGGGGGGGAGTTCTTCAAGACCAGGGTAAGGTGTGTTTAGGGGGGGGGTTCTTAAAGACCAGGGTAAGGTGTGTTTAGGGGGGGAGTTCTTCAAGACCAGGGTAAGGTGTGTTTAGGGGGGGGAGTTCTTAAAGACTAGGGTAAGGTGTGTTTAGGGGGGGAGTTCTTCAAGACCAGGGTAAGGTGTGTTTAGGGGGGGAGTTCTTCAAGACCAGGGTAAGGTGTGTTTAGGGGGGGGAGTTCTTCAAGACCAGGGTAAGGTGTGTTTAGGGGGGGAGTTCTTCAAGACCAGGGTAAGGTGTGTTTAGGGGGGGAGTTCTTCAAGACCAGGGTAAGGTGTGTTTAGGGGGGGAGTTCTTCAAGACCAGGGTAAGGTGTGTTTAGGGGGGGAGTTCTTCAAGACCAGGGTAAGGTGTGTTTAGGGGGGGGAGTTCTTCAAGACCAGGGTAAGGTGTGTTTAGGGGGGGAGTTCTTCAAGACCAGGGTAAGGTGTGTTTAGAGGGAGGAGTTCTTAAAGACTGAGGTAAGGTGTGTTTAGGGGGGGGAGTTCTTCAAGACCAGGGTAAGGTGTGTTTAGGAGTTCTTCAAGACCAGGGTTAAGGTGTGTTTAGAGGGGGAGTTCTTCAAGACCAGGGTAAGGTGTGTTTAGGGGGGGAGTTCTTCAAGACCAGGGTAAGGTGTGTTTAGGGGGGGAGTTCTTCAAGACCAGGGTAAGGTGTGTTTAGGGGGGGAGTTCTTCAAGACCAGGGTAAGGTGTGTTTAGGGGGGGAGTTCTTCAAGACCAGGGTAAGGTGTGTTTAGGGGGGGAGTTCTTCAAGACCAGGGTAAGGTGTGTTTAGGGGGGGAGTTCTTCAAGACCAGGGTAAGGTGTGTTTAGGGGGGGAGTTCTTCAAGACCAGGGTAAGGTGTGTTTAGGGGGGGAGTTCTTCAAGACCAGGGTAAGGTGTGTTTAGGGGGGGAGTTCTTCAAGACCAGGGTAAGGTGTGTTTAGGGGGGGAGTTCTTCAAGACCAGGGTAAGGTGTGTTTAGGGGGGGGGGTTCTTAAAGACCAGGGTAAGGTGTGTTTAGGGGGGGAGTTCTTCAAGACCAGGGTAAGGTGTGTTTAGGGGGGGAGTTCTTAAAGACTAGGGTAAGGTGTGTTTAGGGGGGGAGTTCTTCAAGACCAGGGTAAGGTGTGTTTAGGGGGGGAGTTCTTCAAGACCAGGGTAAGGTGTGTTTAGGGGGGGGAGTTCTTCAAGACCAGGGTAAGGTGTGTTTAGGGGGGGAGTTCTTCAAGACCAGGGTAAGGTGTGTTTAGGGGGGGAGTTCTTCAAGACCAGGGTAAGGTGTGTTTAGGGGGGGAGTTCTTCAAGACCAGGGTAAGGTGTGTTTAGGGGGGGAGTTCTTCAAGACCAGGGTAAGGTGTGTTTAGGGGGGGGAGTTCTTCAAGACCAGGGTAAGGTGTGTTTAGGGGGGGAGTTCTTCAAGACCAGGGTAAGGTGTGTTTAGAGGGAGGAGTTCTTAAAGACTGAGGTAAGGTGTGTTTAGGGGGGGGAGTTCTTCAAGACCAGGGTAAGGTGTGTTTAGGAGTTCTTCAAGACCAGGGTTAAGGTGTGTTTAGAGGGGGAGTTCTTCAAGACCAGGGTAAGGTGTGTTTAGGGGGGGAGTTCTTCAAGACCAGGGTAAGGTGTGTTTAGGGGGGGAGTTCTTCAAGACCAGGGTAAGGTGTGTTTAGGGGGGGAGTTCTTCAAGACCAGGGTAAGGTGTGTTTAGGGGGGGAGTTCTTCAAGACCAGGGTAAGGTGTGTTTAGGGGGGGAGTTCTTCAAGACCAGGGTAAGGTGTGTTTAGGGGGGGAGTTCTTCAAGACCAGGGTAAGGTGTGTTTAGGGGGGGGGGGTTCTTAAAGACCAGGGTAAGGTGTGTTTAGGGGGGGAGTTCTTCAAGACCAGGGTAAGGTGTGTTTAGGGGGGGAGTTCTTAAAGACTAGGGTAAGGTGTGTTTAGGGGGGGAGTTCTTCAAGACCAGGGTAAGGTGTGTTTAGGGGGGGAGTTCTTCAAGACCAGGGTAAGGTGTGTTTAGGGGGGGAGTTCTTCAAGACCAGGGTAAGGTGTGTTTAGGGGGGGGAGTTCTTCAAGACCAGGGTAAGGTGTGTTTAGGGGGGGAGTTCTTCAAGACCAGGGTAAGGTGTGTTTAGGGGGGGGAGTTCTTCAAGACCAGGGTAAGGTGTGTTTAGGGGGGGAGTTCTTCAAGACCAGGGTAAGGTGTGTTTAGGGGGGGAGTTCTTCAAGACCAGGGTAAGGTGTGTTTAGGGGGGGAGTTCTTCAAGACCAGGGCAAGGTGTGTTTAGAGGGGGAGTTCTTCAAGACCAGGGTAAGGTGTGTTTAGGGGGGGAGTTCTTCAAGACCAGGGTAAGGTGTGTTTAGGGGGGGAGTTCTTCAAGACCAGGGTAAGGTGTGTTTAGGAGTTCTTCAAGACCAGGGTAAGGTGTGTTTAGGGGGGAGTTCTTAAAGACCAGGGTAAGGTGTGTTTAGGGGGGGAGTTCTTCAAGACCAGGGTAAGGTGTGTTTAGGGGGGGGAGTTCTTCAAGACCAGGGTAAGGTGTGTTTAGGGGGGGGGAGTTCTTCAAGACCAGGGTAAGGTGTGTTTAGGGGGGGAGTTCTTCAAGACCAGGGTAAGGTGTGTTTAGGGGGGGAGTTCTTAAAGACCAAGGTAAGGTGTGTTTAGGGGGGGAGTTCTTCAAGACCAGGGTAAGGTGTGTTTAGGGGGGGAGTTCTTCAAGACCAGGGTAAGGTGTGTTTAGGGGGGGAGTTCTTCAAGACCAGGGTAAGGTGTGTTTAGGGGGGGAGTTCTTCAAGACCAGGGTAAGGTGTGTTTAGGGGGGGAGTTCTTCAAGACCAGGGTAAGGTGTGTTTAGGGGGGGAGTTCTTCAAGACCAGGGTAAGGTGTGTTTAGGGGGGGGGTTCTTAAAGACCAGGGTAAGGTGTGTTTAGGGGGGGAGTTCTTCAAGACCAGGGTAAGGTGTGTTTAGGGGGGGGAGTTCTTCAAGACCAGGGTAAGGTGTGTTTAGGGGGGGAGTTCTTCAAGACCAGGGTAAGGTGTGTTTAGGAGTTCTTCAAGACCAGGGTAAGGTGTGCTTAGGGGGGGGGGGGTTCTTCAAGACCAGGGTAAGGTGTGTTTAGGGGGGGGAGTTCTTCAAGACCAGGGTAAGGTGTGTTTAGGAGTTCTTCAAGACCAGGGTAAGGTGTGTTTAGAGGGGGAGTTCTTCAAGACCAGGGTAAGGTGTGTTTAGGAGTTCTTCAAGACCAGGGTAAGGTGTGTTTAGAGGGGGAGTTCTTCAAGACCAGGGTAAGGTGTGTTTAGGAGTTCTTCAAGACCAGGGTAAGGTGTGTTTAGAGGGGGAGTTCTTCAAGACCAGGGTAAGGTGTGTTTAGGGGGGGAGTTCTTAAAGACCAGGGTAAGGTGTGTTTAGGGGGGGGAGTTCTTCAAGACCAGGGTAAGGTGTGTTTAGGGGGGAGGGAGTTCTTCAAGACCAGGGTAATGTGTGTTTAGGGGGGGAGTTCTTCAAGACCAGGGTAAGGTGTGTTTAGGGGGGGAGTTCTTCAAGACCAGGGTAAGGTGTGTTTAGGGGGGGAGTTCTTCAAGACCAGGGTAAGGTGTGTTTAGGGGGGGAGTTCTTCAAGACCAGGGTAAGGTGTGTTTAGGGGGGGGAGTTCTTCAAGACCAGGGTAAGGTGTGTTTAGGGGGGGAGTTCTTAAAGACTGAGGTAAGGTGTGTTTAGGGGGGGGGAGTTCTTCAAGACCAGGGTAAGGTGTGTTTAGGGGGGGGAGTTCTTCAAGACCAGGGTAAGGTGTGTTTAGGGGGGGAGTTCTTAAAGACTGAGGTAAGGTGTGTTTAGGGGGGGAGTTCTTCAAGACCAGGGTAAGGTGTGTTTAGGGGGGGAGTTCTTCAAGACCAGGGTAAGGTGTGTTTAGGGGGGGGAGTTCTTCAAGACCAGGGTAAGGTGTGTTTAGGGGGGGAGTTCTTCAAGACCAGGGTAAGGTGTGTTTAGGGGGGGAGTTCTTCAAGACCAGGGTAAGGTGTGTTTAGGGGGGGAGTTCTTCAAGACCAGGGTAAGGTGTGTTTAGGGGGGGGAGTTCTTCAAGACCAGGGTATGGTGTGTTTAGGGGGGGGAGTTCTTAAAGACCAGGGTAAGGTGTGTTTAGGGGGGGGGGGAGTTCTTCAAGACCAGGGTAAGGTGTGTTTAGAGGGGGAGTTCTTAAAGACCAGGGTAAGGTGTGTTTAGGGGGGAGTTCTTAAAGACCAGGGTAAGGTGTGTTTAGGGGGGGAGTTCTTCAAGACCAGGGTAAGGTGTGTTTAGGGGGGGGAGTTCTTCAAGACCAGGGTAAGGTGTGTTTAGGGGGGGGGAGTTCTTCAAGACCAGGGTAAGGTGTGTTTAGGGGGGGAGTTCTTCAAGACCAGGGTAAGGTGTGTTTAGGGGGGGAGTTCTTAAAGACCAAGGTAAGGTGTGTTTAGGGGGGGAGTTCTTCAAGACCAGGGTAAGGTGTGTTTAGGGGGGGAGTTCTTCAAGACCAGGGTAAGGTGTGTTTAGGGGGGGAGTTCTTCAAGACCAGGGTAAGGTGTGCTTAGGGGGGGAGTTCTTCAAGACCAGGGTAAGGTGTGTTTAGGGGGGGAGTTCTTCAAGACCAGGGTAAGGTGTGTTTAGGGGGGGGGTTCTTAAAGACCAGGGTAAGGTGTGTTTAGGGGGGGAGTTCTTCAAGACCAGGGTAAGGTGTGTTTAGGGGGGGAGTTCTTAAAGACTAGGGTAAGGTGTGTTTAGGGGGGGAGTTCTTCAAGACCAGGGTAAGGTGTGTTTAGGGGGGGAGTTCTTCAAGACCAGGGTAAGGTGTGTTTAGGGGGGGAGTTCTTCAAGACCAGGGTAAGGTGTGTTTAGGGGGGGGAGTTCTTCAAGACCAGGGTAAGGTGTGTTTAGGGGGGGAGTTCTTCAAGACCAGGGTAAGGCGTGTTTAGGGGGGGAGTTCTTCAAGACCAGGGTAAGGTGTGTTTAGGGGGGGAGTTCTTCAAGACCAGGGTAAGGTGTGTTTAGGGGGGGAGTTCTTCAAGACCAGGGTAAGGTGTGTTTAGGGGGGGAGTTCTTCAAGACCAGGGTAAGGTGTGTTTAGAGGGGGAGTTCTTCAAGACCAGGGTAAGGTGTGTTTAGGGGGGGAGTTCTTCAAGACCAGGGTAAGGTGTGTTTAGGGGGGGAGTTCTTCAAGACCAGGGTAAGGTGTGTTTAGGGGGGGAGTTCTTCAAGACCAGGGTAAGGTGTGTTTAGGGGGAGGAGTTCTTAAAGACTGAGGTAAGGTGTGTTTAGGGGGGGGGTTCTTCAAGACCAGGGTAAGGTGTGTTTAGGAGTTCTTCAAGACCAGGGTTAAGGTGTGTTTAGGGGGGAGTTCTTCAAGACCAGGGTAAGGTGTGTTTAGCGGGGAGTTCTTCAAGACCAGGGTAAGGTGTGTTTAGGGGGGGGGGGGGTTCTTCAAGACCAGGGTAAGGTGTGTTTAGGGGGGGGGAGTTCTTCAAGACCAGGGTAAGGTGTGTTTAGGGGGGGGGGAGTTCTTCAAGACCAGGGTAATGTGTGTTTAGGGGGGGAGTTCTTCAAGACCAGGGTAAGGTGTGTTTAGGGGGGAGTTCTTCAAGACCAGGGTAAGGTGTGTTTAGCGGGGAGTTCTTCAAGACCAGGGTAAGGTGTGTTTAGGGGGGGGGAGTTCTTCAAGACCAGGGTAAGGTGTGTTTAGGGGGGGGGGGAGTTCTTCAAGACCAGGGTAAGGTGTGTTTAGGGGGGGGAGTTCTTCAAGACCAGGGTAAGGTGTGTTTAGGGGGGGAGTTCTTCAAGACCAGGGTAAGGTGTGTTTAGGAGTTCTTCAAGACCAGGGTAAGGTGTGCTTAGGGGGGGGGGGAGTTCTTCAAGACCAGGGTAAGGTGTGTTTAGGGGGGGGGAGTTCTTCAAGACCAGGGTAAGGTGTGTTTAGGAGTTCTTCAAGACCAGGGTAAGGTGTGTTTAGAGGGGGAGTTCTTCAAGACCAGGGTAAGGTGTGTTTAGGAGTTCTTCAAGACCAGGGTAAGGTGTGTTTAGAGGGGGAGTTCTTCAAGACCAGGGTAAGGTGTGTTTAGGAGTTCTTCAAGACCAGGGTAAGGTGTGTTTAGAGGGGGAGTTCTTCAAGACCAGGGTAAGGTGTGTTTAGGGGGGGAGTTCTTAAAGACCAGGGTAAGGTGTGTTTAGGGGGGGAGTTCTTCAAGACCAGGGTAAGGTGTGTTTAGGGGGGAGTGAGTTCTTCAAGACCAGAGTAATGTGTGTTTAGGGGGGGAGTTCTTCAAGACCAGGGTAAGGTGTGTTTAGGGGGGAGTTCTTCATGACCAGGGTAAGGTGTGTTTAGGGGGGAGTTCTTCAAGACCAGGGTAAGGTGTGTTTAGGGGGGGGGAGTTCTTCAAGACCAGGGTAAGGTGTGTTTAGGGGGGGGGAGTTCTTCAAGACCAGGGTAAGGTGTGTTTAGGGGGGGGAGTTCTTCAAGACCAGGGTAAGGTGTGTTTAGGGGGGGAGTTCTTCAAGACCAGGGTAAGGTGTGTTTAGGAGTTCTTCAAGACCAGGGTAAGGTGTGTTTAGGGGGGGGGAGTTCTTCAAGACCAGGGTAAGGTGTGTTTAGGGGGGGGGAGTTCTTCAAGACCAGGGTAAGGTGTGTTTAGGGGGGGAAGTTCTTCAAGACCAGGGTAAGGTGTGTTTAGGGGGGGAGTTCTTCAAGACCAGGGTAAGGTGTGTTTAGGAGTTCTTCAAGACCAGGGTAAGGTGTGTTTAGGGGGGGAGTTCTTAAAGACCAGGGTAAGGTGTGTTTAGGGGGGGAGTTCTTAAAGACCAGGGTAAGGTGTGTTTAGGGGGGAGTTCTTCAAGACCAGGGTAAGGTGTGTTTAGGGGGGGAGTTCTTCAAGACCAGGGTAAGGTGTGTTTAGGGGGGGAGTTCTTCAAGACCAGGGTAAGGTGTGTTTAGGGGGGGGAGTTCTTCAAGACCAGGGTAAGGTGTGTTTAGGGGGGGGAGTTCTTCAAGACCAGGGTAAGGTGTGTTTAGGAGTTCTTCAAGACCAGGGTAAGGTGTGTTTAGGGGGGGAGTTCTTCAAGACCAGGGTAAGGTGTGTTTAGGGGGGGAGTTCTTCAAGACCAGGGTAAGGTGTGTTTAGGGGGGGGGAGTTCTTCAAGACCAGGGTAAGGTGTGTTTAGGGGGGGAGTTCTTCAAGACCAGGGTAAGGTGTGTTTAAGGGGGGAGTTCTTAAAGACCAGGGTAAGGTGTGTTTAGGGGGGGAGTTCTTCAAGACCAGGGTAAGGTGTGTTTAGGGGGGGAGTTCTTCAAGACCAGGGTAAGGTGTGTTTAGGGGGGTGTTCTTCAAGACCAGGGTAAGGTGTGTTTAGGGGGGGGGAGTTCTTCAAGACCAGGGTAAGGTGTGTTTAGGGGGTTGAGTTCTTCAAGACCAGGGTAAGGTGTGTTTAGGGGGGGAGTTCTTCAAGACCAGGGTAAGGTGTGTTTAGGGGGGGGAGTTCTTCAAGACCAGGGTAAGGTGTGTTTAGGGGGGGAGTTCTTCAAGACCAGGGTAAGGTGTGTTTAGGGGGGGAGTTCTTCAAGACCAGGGTAAGGTGTGTTTAGGGGGAGGAGTTCTTAAAGACTGAGGTAAGGTGTGTTTAGGGGGGGGAGTTCTTCAAGACCAGGGTAAGGTGTGTTTAGGAGTTCTTCAAGACCAGGGTTAAGGTGTGTTTAGAGGGGGAGTTCTTCAAGACCAGGGTAAGGTGTGTTTAGGGGGGGGAGTTCTTCAAGACCAGGGTAAGGTGTGTTTAGGGGGGGAGTTCTTCAAGACCAGGGTAAGGTGTGTTTAGGGGGGGGGTTCTTAAAGACCAGGGTAAGGTGTGTTTAGGGGGGGAGTTCTTCAAGACCAGGGTAAGGTGTGTTTAGGGGGGGAGTTCTTAAAGACCAGGGTAAGGTGTGTTTAGGGGGGGAGTTCTTCAAGACCAGGGTAAGGTGTGTTTAGGGGGGGAGTTCTTCAAGACCAGTGTAAGGTGTGTTTAGGGGGGGAGTTCTTCAAGACCAGGGTAAGGTGTGTTTAGGGGGGGAGTTCTTCAAGACCAGGGTAAGGTGTGTTTAGGGGGGGAGTTCTTCAAGACCAGGGTAAGGTGTGTTTAGGGGGGGGAGTTCTTTAAGACCAGGGTAAGGTGTGTTTAGGGGGGGAGTTCTTCAAGACCAGGGTAAGGTGTGTTTAGGGGGAGGAGTTCTTAAAGACTGAGGTAAGGTGTGTTTAGGGGGGGGAGTTCTTCAAGACCAGGGTAAGGTGTGTTTAGGAGTTCTTCAAGACCAGGGTTAAGGTGTGTTTAGAGGGGGAGTTCTTCAAGACCAGGGTAAGGTGTGTTTAGGGGGGGGAGTTCTTCAAGACTGAGGTAAGGTGTGTTTAGGAGTTCTTCAAGACCAGGGTAAGGTGTGTTTAGAGGGGGAGTTCTTCAAGACCAGGGTAAGGTGTGTTTAGGAGTTCTTCAAGACCAGGGTAAGGTGTGTTTAGAGGGGGAGTTCTTCAAGACCAGGGTAAGGTGTGTTTAGGAGTTCTTCAAGACCAGGGTAAGGTGTGTTTAGAGGGGGAGTTCTTCAAGACCAGGGTAAGGTGTGTTTAGGGGGGGAGTTCTTAAAGACCAGGGTAAGGTGTGTTTAGGGGGGGAGTTCTTCAAGACCAGGGTAAGGTGTGTTTAGGGGGGGAGTTCTTCAAGACCAGGGTAAGGTGTGTTTAGGGGGAGGAGTTCTTAAAGACTGAGGTAAGGTGTGTTTAGGGGGGGAGTTCTTCAAGACCAGGGTAAGGTGTGTTTAGGAGTTCTTCAAGACCAGGGTTAAGGTGTGTTTAGAGGGGGAGTTCTTCAAGACCAGGGTAAGGTGTGTTTAGGGGGGGGAGTTCTTCAAGACTGAGGTAAGGTGTGTTTAGGAGTTCTTCAAGACCAGGGTAAGGTGTGTTTAGAGGGGGAGTTCTTCAAGACCAGGGTAAGGTGTGTTTAGGAGTTCTTCAAGACCAGGGTAAGGTGTGTTTAGAGGGGGAGTTCTTCAAGACCAGGGTAAGGTGTGTTTAGGAGTTCTTCAAGACCAGGGTAAGGTGTGTTTAGAGGGGGAGTTCTTCAAGACCAGGGTAAGGTGTGTTTAGGGGGGGAGTTCTTAAAGACCAGGGTAAGGTGTGTTTAGGGGGGGAGTTCTTCAAGACCAGGGTAAGGTGTGTTTAGGGGGGGAGTTCTTCAAGACCAGGGTAAGGTGTGTTTAGGGGGGGAGTTCTTCAAGACCAGGGTAAGGTGTGTTTAGAGGGGGAGTTCTTCAAGACCAGGGTAAGGTGTGTTTAGGGGGGGAGTTCTTCAAGACCAGGGTAAGGTGTGTTTAGGGGGGGAGTTCTTCAAGACCAGGGTAAGGTGTGTTTAGGGGGGGAGTTCTTCAAGACCAGGGTAAGGTGTATTTAGGGGGAGGAGTTCTTAAAGACTGAGGTAAGGTGTGTTTAGGGGGGGGAGTTCTTCAAGACCAGGGTAAGGTGTGTTTAGGAGTTCTTCAAGACCAGGGTTAAGGTGTGTTTAGAGGGGGAGTTCTTCAAGACCAGGGTAAGGTGTGTTTAGGGGGGGGAGTTCTTCAAGACCAGGGTAAGGTGTGTTTAGGGGGGGAGTTCTTCAAGACCAGGGTAAGGTGTGTTTAGGGGGGGGGTTCTTAAAGACCAGGGTAAGGTGTGTTTAGGGGGGGAGTTCTTCAAGACCAGGGTAAGGTGTGTTTAGAGGGGGAGTTCTTCAAGACCAGGGTAAGGTGTGTTTAGGGGGGGAGTTCTTAAAGACCAGGGTAAGGTGTGTTTAGGGGGGGAGTTCTTCAAGACCAGGGTAAGGTGTGTTTAGGGGGGGAGTTCTTCAAGACCAGGGTAAGGTGTGTTTAGGGGGGGAGTTCTTCAAGACCAGGGTAAGGTGTGTTTAGAGGGGGAGTTCTTCAAGACCAGGGTAAGGTGTGTTTAGGGGGGGAGTTCTTCAAGACCAGGGTAAGGTGTGTTTAGGGGGGGAGTTCTTTAAGACCAGGGTAAGGTGTGTTTAGGGGGGGAGTTCTTCAAGACCAGGGTAAGGTGTGTTTAGGGGGAGGAGTTCTTAAAGACTGAGGTAAGGTGTGTTTAGGGGGGGGAGTTCTTCAAGACCAGGGTAAGGTGTGTTTAGGAGTTCTTCAAGACCAGGGTAAGGTGTGTTTAGGGGGGGAGTTCTTCAAGACCAGGGTAAGGTGTGTTTAGGGGGGGAGTTCTTAAAGACCAGGGTAAGGTGTGTTTAGGGGGGGAGTTCTTCAAGACCAGGGTAAGGTGTGTTTAGGGGGGGAGTTCTTCAAGACCAGGGTAAGGTGTGTTTAGGGGGGGAGTTCTTCAAGACCAGGGTAAGGTGTGTTTAGGGGGGGAGTTCTTCAAGACCAGGGTAAGGTGTGTTTAGGGGGGGAGTTCTTCAAGACCAGGGTAAGGTGTGTTTAGGGGGGGGAGTTCTTTAAGACCAGGGTAAGGTGTGTTTAGGGGGGGAGTTCTTCAAGACCAGGGTAAGGTGTGTTTAGGGGGAGGAGTTCTTAAAGACTGAGGTAAGGTGTGTTTAGGGGGGGGAGTTCTTCAAGACCAGGGTAAGGTGTGTTTAGGAGTTCTTCAAGACCAGGGTTAAGGTGTGTTTAGAGGGGGAGTTCTTCAAGACCAGGGTAAGGTGTGTTTAGGGGGGGGAGTTCTTCAAGACTGAGGTAAGGTGTGTTTAGGAGTTCTTCAAGACCAGGGTAAGGTGTGTTTAGAGGGGGAGTTCTTCAAGACCAGGGTAAGGTGTGTTTAGGAGTTCTTCAAGACCAGGGTAAGGTGTGTTTAGAGGGGGAGTTCTTCAAGACCAGGGTAAGGTGTGTTTAGGAGTTCTTCAAGACCAGGGTAAGGTGTGTTTAGAGGGGGAGTTCTTCAAGACCAGGGTAAGGTGTGTTTAGGGGGGGAGTTCTTAAAGACCAGGGTAAGGTGTGTTTAGGGGGGGAGTTCTTCAAGACCAGGGTAAGGTGTGTTTAGGGGGGGAGTTCTTCAAGACCAGGGTAAGGTGTGTTTAGGGGGGGAGTTCTTCAAGACCAGGGTAAGGTGTGTTTAGAGGGGGAGTTCTTCAAGACCAGGGTAAGGTGTGTTTAGGGGGGGAGTTCTTCAAGACCAGGGTAAGGTGTGTTTAGGGGGGGAGTTCTTTAAGACCAGGGTAAGGTGTGTTTAGGGGGGGAGTTCTTCAAGACCAGGGTAAGGTGTGTTTAGGGGGAGGAGTTCTTAAAGACTGAGGTAAGGTGTGTTTAGGGGGGGGAGTTCTTCAAGACCAGGGTAAGGTGTGTTTAGGAGTTCTTCAAGACCAGGGTTAAGGTGTGTTTAGAGGGGGAGTTCTTCAAGACCAGGGTAAGGTGTGTTTAGGGGGGGGAGTTCTTCAAGACTGAGGTAAGGTGTGTTTAGGAGTTCTTCAAGACCAGGGTAAGGTGTGTTTAGAGGGGGAGTTCTTCAAGACCAGGGTAAGGTGTGTTTAGGAGTTCTTCAAGACCAGGGTAAGGTGTGTTTAGAGGGGGAGTTCTTCAAGACCAGGGTAAGGTGTGTTTAGGAGTTCTTCAAGACCAGGGTAAGGTGTGTTTAGAGGGGGAGTTCTTCAAGACCAGGGTAAGGTGTGTTTAGGGGGGGAGTTCTTAAAGACCAGGGTAAGGTGTGTTTAGGGGGGGAGTTCTTCAAGACCAGGGTAAGGTGTGTTTAGGGGGGGAGTTCTTCAAGACCAGGGTAAGGTGTGTTTAGGGGGGGAGTTCTTCAAGACCAGGGTAAGGTGTGTTTAGAGGGGGAGTTCTTCAAGACCAGGGTAAGGTGTGTTTAGGGGGGGAGTTCTTCAAGACCAGGGTAAGGTGTGTTTAGGGGGGGAGTTCTTCAAGACCAGGGTAAGGTGTGTTTAGGGGGGGAGTTCTTCAAGACCAGGGTAAGGTGTGTTTAGGGGGAGGAGTTCTTAAAGACTGAGGTAAGGTGTGTTTAGGGGGGGGAGTTCTTCAAGACCAGGGTAAGGTGTGTTTAGGAGTTCTTCAAGACCAGGGTTAAGGTGTGTTTAGAGGGGGAGTTCTTCAAGACCAGGGTAAGGTGTGTTTAGGGGGGGGAGTTCTTCAAGACCAGGGTAAGGTGTGTTTAGGGGGGGAGTTCTTCAAGACCAGGGTAAGGTGTGTTTAGGGGGGGGGTTCTTAAAGACCAGGGTAAGGTGTGTTTAGGGGGGGAGTTCTTCAAGACCAGGGTAAGGTGTGTTTAGAGGGGGAGTTCTTCAAGACCAGGGTAAGGTGTGTTTAGGGGGGGAGTTCTTCAAGACCAGGGTAAGGTGTGTTTAGGGGGGGAGTTCTTCAAGACCAGGGTAAGGTGTGTTTAGGGGGGGGAGTTCTTCAAGACCAGGGTAAGGTGTGTTTAGAGGGGGAGTTCTTCAAGACCAGGGTAAGGTGTGTTTAGGGGGGGAGTTCTTCAAGACCAGGGTAAGGTGTGTTTAGGGGGGGAGTTCTTCAAGACCAGGGTAAGGTGTGTTTAGGGGGGGAGTTCTTCAAGACCAGGGTAAGGTGTGTTTAGGGGGAGGAGTTCTTAAAGACTGAGGTAAGGTGTGTTTAGGGGGGGGAGTTCTTCAAGACCAGGGTAAGGTGTGTTTAGGAGTTCTTCAAGACCAGGGTTAAGGTGTGTTTAGAGGGGGAGTTCTTCAAGACCAGGGTAAGGTGTGTTTAGGGGGGGGAGTTCTTCAAGACCAGGGTAAGGTGTGTTTAGGGGGGGAGTTCTTCAAGACCAGGGTAAGGTGTGTTTAGGGGGGCGGTTCTTAAAGACCAGGGTAAGGTGTGTTTAGGGGGGGAGTTCTTCAAGACCAGGGTAAGGTGTGTTTAGGGGGGGAGTTCTTAAAGACCAGGGTAAGGTGTGTTTAGGGGGGAGTTCTTCAAGACCAGGGTAAGGTGTGTTTAGGGGGGGAGTTCTTCAAGACCAGGGTAAGGTGTGTTTAGGGGGGGAGTTCTTCAAGACCAGGGTAAGGTGTGTTTAGGGGGGGGGAGTTCTTCAAGACCAGGGTAAGGTGTGTTTAGGGGGGGGAGTTCTTCAAGACCAGGGTAAGGTGTGTTTAGGGGGGGAGTTCTTCAAGACCAGGGTAAGGTGTGTTTAGGGGGGGAGTTCTTCAAGACCAGGGTAAGGTGTGTTTAGGGGGGGAGTTCTTCAAGACCAGGGTAAGGTGTGTTTAGGGGGGGAGTTCTTCAAGACCAGGGTAAGGTGTGTTTAGAGGGGGAGTTCTTCAAGACCAGGGTAAGGTGTGTTTAGGGGGGGAGTTCTTCAAGACCAGGGTAAGGTGTGTTTAGGGGGGGAGTTCTTCAAGACCAGGGTAAGGTGTGTTTAGGGGGGGAGTTCTTCAAGACCAGGGTAAGGTGTGTTTAGGGGGAGGAGTTCTTAAAGACTGAGGTAAGGTGTGTTTAGGGGGGGGAGTTCTTCAAGACCAGGGTAAGGTGTGTTTAGGAGTTCTTCAAGACCAGGGTTAAGGTGTGTTTAGAGGGGGAGTTCTTCAAGACCAGGGTAAAGTGTGTTTAGGGGGGGGAGTTCTTCAAGACCAGGGTAAGGTGTGTTTAGGAGTTCTTCAAGACCAGGGTAAGGTGTGTTTAGAGGGGGAGTTCTTCAAGACCAGGGTAAGGTGTGTTTAGGAGTTCTTCAAGACCAGGGTAAGGTGTGTTTAGAGGGGGAGTTCTTCAAGACCAGGGTAAGGTGTGTTTAGGAGTTCTTCAAGACCAGGGTAAGGTGTGTTTAGAGGGGGAGTTTTTCAAGACCAGGGTAAGGTGTGTTTAGGGGGGGAGTTCTTAAAGACCAGGGTAAGGTGTGTTTAGGGGGGGAGTTCTTAAAGACTGAGGTAAGGTGTGTTTAGGGGGGGGAGTTCTTCAAGACCAGGGTAAGGTGTGTTTAGGGGGGGAGTTCTTAAAGACTGAGGTAAGGTGTGTTTAGGGGGGGGAGTTCTTCAAGACCAGGGTAAGGTGTGTTTAGGGGGGGAGTTCTTAAAGACTGAGGTAAGGTGTGTTTAGGGGGGGAGTTCTTAAAGACTGAGGTAAGGTGTGTTTAGGGGGGGGAGTTCTTCAAGACCAGGGTAAGGTGTGTTTAGGGGGGAGTTCTTAAAGACTGAGGTAAGGTGTGTTTAGGGGGGGGAGTTCTTCAAGACCAGGGTAAGGTGTGTTTAGGGGGGGAGTTCTTAAAGACTGAGGTACGGTGTGTTTAGGGGGGGAGTTCTTAAAGACTGAGGTAAGGTGTGTTTAGGAGTTCTTCAAGACCAGGGTAAGGTGTGTTTAGGGGGGGAGTTCTTAAAGACTGAGATAAGGTGTGTTTAGGGGGGGAGTTCTTCAAGACCAGGGTAAGGTGTGTTTAGGGGGGGAGTTCTTAAAGACTGAGGTAAGGTGTGTTTAGGGGGGGAGTTCTTAAAAACTGAGGTAAGGTGTGTTTAGGGGGGGAGTTCTTCAAGACCAGGGTAAGGTGTGTTTAGGGGGGGAGTTCTTCAAGACCAGGGTAAGGTGTGTTTAGGGGGGGAGTTCTTAAAGACCAGGGTAAGGTGTGTTTAGGGGGGGAGTTCTTCAAGACCAGGGTAAGGTGTGTTTAGGGGGGGAGTTCTTCAAGACCAGGGTAAGGTGTGTTTAGGGGGGGAGTTCTTCAAGACCAGGGTAAGGTGTGTTTAGGGGGGGAGTTCTTCAAGACCAGGGTAAGGTGTGTTTAGGGGGGGAGTTCTTCAAGACCAGGGTTAGGTGTGTTTAGGGGGGGAGTTCTTAAAGACCAGGGTAAGGTGTGTTTAGGGAGGGGAGTTCTTCAAGACCAGGGTAAGGTGTGTTTAGGGGGGGGAGTTCTTCAAGACCAGGGTAAGGTGTGTTTAGGGGGGGAGTTCTTCAAGACCAGGGTAAGGTGTGTTTAGGGGGGGGGTTCTTAAAGACCAGGGTAAGGTGTGTTTAGGGGGGGGGAGTTCTTCAAGACCAGGGTAAGGTGTGTTTAGGGGGGGAGTTCTTCAAGACCAGGGTAAGGTGTGTTTAGGGGGGGAGTTCTTAAAGACCAGGGTAAGGTGTGTTTAGGGGGGGAGTTCTTCAAGACCAGGGTAAGGTGTGTTTAGGGGGGGAGTTCTTCAAGACCAGGGTAAGGTGTGTTTAGGGGGGGAGTTCTTCAAGACCAGGGTAAGGTGTGTTTAGGGGGGGAGTTCTTCAAGACCAGGGTAAGGTGTGTTTAGGGGGGGAGTTCTTCAAGACCAGGGTAAGGTGTGTTTAGGGGGGGAGTTCTTCAAGACCAGGGTAAGGTGTGTTTAGGGGGGGAGTTCTTCAAGACCAGGGTAAGGTGTGTTTAGGGGGGGAGTTCTTAAAGACTGAGGTAAGGTGTGTTTAGGGGGGGAGTTCTTCAAGACCAGGGTAAGGTGTGTTTAGGGGGGGAGTTCTTCAAGACCAGGGTAAGGTGTGTTTAGGGGGTTAGTTCTTCAAGACCAGGGTAAGGTGTGTTTAGGGGGGGAGTTCTTCAAGACCAGGGTAAGGTGTGTTATGGGGGGGAGTTCTTCAAGACCAGGGTAAGGTGTGTTTAGGGGGGGAGTTCTTCAAGACCAGGGTAAGGTGTGTTTAGGGGGGGGAGTTCTTCAAGACCAGGGTATGGTGTGTTTAGGGGGGGGGAGTTCTTAAAGACCAGGGTAAGGTGTGTTTAGGGGGGGGGAGTTCTTCAAGACCAGGGTAAGGTGTGTTTAGGGGGGGGGAGTTCTTCAAGACCAGGGTAAGGTGTGTTTAGGGGGGGAGTTCTTAAAGACCAGGGTAAGGTGTGTTTAGGGGGGGAGTTCTTAAAGACTGAGGTAAGGTGTGTTTAGGAGTTCTTCAAGACCAGGGTAAGGTGTGTTTAGGGGGGGAGTTCTTAAAGACTGAGGTAAGGTGTGTTTAGGGGGGGGAGTTCTTCAAGACCAGGGTAAGGTGTGTTTAGGGGGGGAGTTCTTAAAGACTGAGGTAAGGTGTGTTTAGGGGGGGGAGTTCTTAAAGACTGAGGTAAGGTGTGTTTAGGAGTTCTTCAAGACCAGGGTAAGGTGTGTTTAGGGGGGGGAGTTCTTAAAGACTGAGGTAAGGTGTGTTTAGGGGGGGAGTTCTTCAAGACCAGGGTAAGGTGTGTTTAGGGGGGGAGTTCTTCAAGACCAGGGTAAGGTGTGTTTAGGGGGGGAGTTCTTAAAGACCAGGGTAAGGTGTGTTTAGGGGGGGAGTTCTTCAAGACCAGGGTAAGGTGTGTTTAGGGGGGGAGTTCTTCAAGACCAGGGTAAGGTGTGTTTAGGGGGGGAGTTCTTCAAGACCAGGGTAAGGTGTGTTTAGGGGGGGAGTTCTTCAAGACCAGGGTAAGGTGTGTTTAGGGGGGGAGTTCTTCAAGACCAGGGTAAGGTGTGTTTAGGGGGGGAGTTCTTAAAGACCAGGGTAAGGTGTGTTTAGGGAGGGGAGTTCTTCAAGACCAGGGTAAGGTGTGTTTAGGGGGGGAGTTCTTCAAGACCAGGGTAAGGTGTGTTTAGGGGGGGAGTTCTTCAAGACCAGGGTAAGGTGTGTTTAGGGGGGGGGTTCTTAAAGACCAGGGTAAGGTGTGTTTAGGGGGGGGGGAGTTCTTCAAGACCAGGGTAAGGTGTGTTTAGGGGGGGAGTTCTTCAAGACCAGGGTAAGGTGTGTTTAGGGGGGGAGTTCTTAAAGACCAGGGTAAGGTGTGTTTAGGGGGGGAGTTCTTCAAGACCAGGGTAAGGTGTGTTTAGGGGGGGAGTTCTTCAAGACCAGGGTAAGGTGTGTTTAGGGGGGGAGTTCTTCAAGACCAGGGTAAGGTGTGTTTAGGGGGGGAGTTCTTCAAGACCAGGGTAAGGTGTGTTTAGGGGGGGAGTTCTTCAAGACCAGGGTAAGGTGTGTTTAGGGGGGGAGTTCTTCAAGACCAGGGTAAGGTGTGTTTAGGGGGGGAGTTCTTCAAGACCAGGGTAAGGTGTGTTTAGGGGGGGAGTTCTTCAAGACCAGGGTAAGGTGTGTTTAGGGGGGGAGTTCTTAAAGACTGAGGTAAGGTGTGTTTAGGGGGGGAGTTCTTCAAGACCAGGGTAAGGTGTGTTTAGGGGGGGAGTTCTTCAAGACCAGGGTAAGGTGTGTTTAGGGGGTTAGTTCTTCAAGACCAGGGTAAGGTGTGTTTAGGGGGGGAGTTCTTCAAGACCAGGGTAAGGTGTGTTATGGGGGGGAGTTCTTCAAGACCAGGGTAAGGTGTGTTTAGGGGGGGAGTTCTTCAAGACCAGGGTAAGGTGTGTTTAGGGGGGGGAGTTCTTCAAGACCAGGGTATGGTGTGTTTAGGGGGGGGAGTTCTTAAAGACCAGGGTAAGGTGTGTTTAGGGGGGGGGGAGTTCTTCAAGACCAGGGTAAGGTGTGTTTAGGGGGGGGGGAGTTCTTCAAGACCAGGGTAAGGTGTGTTTAGGGGGGGAGTTCTTCAAGACCAGGGTAAGGTGTGTTTAGGGGGGGAGTTCTTCAAGACCAGGGTAAGGTGTGTTTAGGGGGGGAGTTCTTCAAGACCAGGGTAAGGTGTGTTTAGGGGGGGAGTTCTTCAAGACCAGGGTAAGGTGTGTTTAGGGGGGGAGTTCTTCAAGACCAGGGTAAGGTGTGTTTAGGGGGGGAGTTCCTCAAGACCAGGGTAAGGTGTGTTTAGGGGGGGAGTTCTTCAAGACCAGGGTAAGGTGTGTTTAGGGGGGGAGTTCTTAAAGACTGAGGTAAGGTGTGTTTAGGGGGGGGAGTTCTTCAAGACCAGGGTAAGGTGTGTTTAGGGGGGGAGTTCTTCAAGACCAGGGTAAGGTGTGTTTAGGGGGGGAGTTCTTAAAGACTGAGGTAAGGTGTGTTTAGGGGGGGAGTTATTCAAGACCAGGGTAAGGTGTGTTTAGGGGGGGAGTTCTTAAAGACTGAGGTAAGGTGTGTTTAGGGGGGGAGTTCTTCAAGACCAGGGTAAGGTGTGTTTAGGGGGGGAGTTCTTCAAGACCAGGGTAAGGTGTGTTTAGGGGGGGAGTTCTTCAAGACCAGGGTAAGGTGTGTTTAGGGGGGAGTTCTTCAAGACCAGGGTAAGGTGTGTTTAGGGGGGGAGTTCTTCAAGACCAGGGTAAGGTGTGTTTAGGGGGGGAGTTCTTCAAGACCAGGGTAAGGTGTGTTTAGGGGGGGAGTTCTTCAAGACCAGGGTAAGGTGTGTTTAGGGGGGGAGTTCTTAAATACTGAGGTAAGGTGTGTTTAGGGGGGGAGTTCTTCAAGACCAGGGTAAGGTGTGTTTAGGGGGGGAGTTCTTCAAGACCAGGGTAAGGTGTGTTTAGGGGGTTAGTTCTTCAAGACCAGGGTAAGGTGTGTTTAGGGGGGGAGTTCTTCAAGACCAGGGTAAGGTGTGTTATGGGGGGGAGTTCTTCAAGACCAGGGTAAGGTGTGTTTAGGGGGGGAGTTCTTCAAGACCAGGGTAAGGTGTGTTTAGGGGGGGGAGTTCTTCAAGACCAGGGTATGGTGTGTTTAGGGGGGGGAGTTCTTAAAGACCAGGGTAAGGTGTGTTTAGGGGGGGGGAGTTCTTCAAGACCAGGGTAAGGTGTGTTTAGGGGGGGGGGGGTTCTTCAAGACCAGGGTAAGGTGTGTTTAGGGGGGGAGTTCTTCAAGACCAGGGTAAGGTGTGTTTAGGGGGGGAGTTCTTCAAGACCAGGGTAAGGTGTGTTTAGGGGGGGAGTTCTTCAAGACCAGGGTAAGGTGTGTTTAGGGGGGGAGTTCTTCAAGACCAGGGTAAGGTGTGTTTAGGGGGGGAGTTCTTCAAGACCAGGGTAAGGTGTGTTTAGGGGGGGAGTTCCTCAAGACCAGGGTAAGGTGTGTTTAGGGGGGGAGTTCTTCAAGACCAGGGTAAGGTGTGTTTAGGGGGGGAGTTCTTAAAGACTGAGGTAAGGTGTGTTTAGGGGGGGGAGTTCTTCAAGACCAGGGTAAGGTGTGTTTAGGGGGGGAGTTCTTCAAGACCAGGGTAAGGTGTGTTTAGGGGGGGAGTTCTTAAAGACTGAGGTAAGGTGTGTTTAGGGGGGGAGTTATTCAAGACCAGGGTAAGGTGTGTTTAGGGGGGGAGTTCTTAAAGACTGAGGTAAGGTGTGTTTAGGGGGGGAGTTCTTCAAGACCAGGGTAAGGTGTGTTTAGGGGGGGAGTTCTTCAAGACCAGGGTAAGGTGTGTTTAGGGGGTTAGTTCTTCAAGACCAGGGTAAGGTGTGTTTAGGGGGGGAGTTCTTCAAGACCAGGGTAAGGTGTGTTATGGGGGGGAGTTCTTCAAGACCAGGGTAAGGTGTGTTTAGGGGGGGAGTTCTTCAAGACCAGGGTAAGGTGTGTTTAGGGGGGGGAGTTCTTCAAGACCAGGGTATGTTGTGTTTAGGGGGGGAGTTCTTAAAGACCAGGGTAAGGTGTGTTTAGGGGGGGGGAGTTCTTCAAGACCAGGGTAAGGTGTGTTTAGGGGGGGGGGGAGTTCTTCAAGACCAGGGTAAGGTGTGTTTAGGGGGGGAGTTCTTCAAGACCAGGGTAAGGTGTGTTTAGGGGGGGAGTTCTTCAAGACCAGGGTAAGGTGTGTTTAGGGGGGGAGTTCTTCAAGACCAGGGTAAGGTGTGTTTAGGGGGGGAGTTCTTCAAGACCAGGGTAAGGTGTGTTTAGGGGGGAGTTCTTCAAGACCAGGGTAAGGTGTGTTTAGGGGGGGAGTTCCTCAAGACCAGGGTAAGGTGTGTTTAGGGGGGGAGTTCTTCAAGACCAGGGTAAGGTGTGTTTAGGGGGGGAGTTCTTAAAGACTGAGGTAAGGTGTGTTTAGGGGGGGGAGTTCTTCAAGACCAGGGTAAGGTGTGTTTAGGGGGGGAGTTCTTCAAGACCAGGGTAAGGTGTGTTTAGGGGGGGAGTTCTTAAAGACTGAGGTAAGGTGTGTTTAGGGGGGGAGTTCTTCAAGACCAGGGTAAGGTGTGTTTAGGGGGGGAGTTCTTCAAGACCAGGGTAAGGTGTGTTTAGGGGGGGAGTTCTTCAAGACCAGGGTAAGGTGTGTTTAGGGGGGGAGTTCTTCAAGACCAGGGTAAGGTGTGTTTAGGGGGGGGAGTTCTTCAAGACCAGGGTAAGGTGTGTTTAGGGGGGGAGTTCTTCAAGACCAGGGTAAGGTGTGTTTAGGGGGAGGAGTTCTTAAAGACTGAGGTAAGGTGTGTTTAGGGGGGGGGAGTTCTTCAAGACCAGGGTAAGGTGTGTTTAGGAGTTCTTCAAGACCAGGGTTAAGGTGTGTTTAGAGGGGGAGTTCTTCAAGACCAGGGTAAGGTGTGTTTAGGGGGGGGAGTTCTTCAAGACCAGGGTAAGGTGTGTTTAGGAGTTCTTCAAGACCAGAGTAAGGTGTGTTTAGAGGGGGAGTTCTTCAAGACCAGGGTAAGGTGTGTTTAGGAGTTCTTCAAGACCAGGGTAAGGTGTGTTTAGAGGGGGAGTTCTTCAAGACCAGGGTAAGGTGTGTTTAGGAGTTCTTCAAGACCAGGGTAAGGTGTGTTTAGGGGGGGAGTTTTTCAAGACCAGGGTAAGGTGTGTTTAGGGGGGGAGTTCTTCAAGACCAGGGTAAGGTGTGTTTAGGGGGGGAGTTCCTCAAGACCAGGGTAAGGTGTGTATAGGGGGGGAGTTCTTCAAGACCAGGGTAAGGTGTGTTTAGGGGGGGAGTTCTTAAAGACTGAGGTAAGGTGTGTTTAGGGGGGGGAGTTCTTCAAGACCAGGGTAAGGTGTGTTTAGGGGGGGAGTTCTTCAAGACCAGGGTAAGGTGTGTTTAGGGGGGGAGTTCTTAAAGACTGAGGTAAGGTGTGTTTAGGGGGGGAGTTCTTCAAGACCAGGGTAAGGTGTGTTTAGGGGGGGAGTTCTTCAAGACCAGGGTAAGGCGTGTTTAGGGGGGGAGTTCTTCAAGACCAGGGTAAGGTGTGTTTAGGGGGGGAGTTCTTCAAGACCAGGGTAAGGTGTGTTTAGGGGGGGGAGTTCTTCAAGACCAGGGTATGGTGTGTTTAGGGGGGGGAGTTCTTAAAGACCAGGGTAAGGTGTGTTTAGGGGGGGGGAGTTCTTCAAGACCAGGGTAAGGTGTGTTTAGAGGGGGAGTTCTTCAAGACCAGGGTAAGGTGTGTTTAGGGGGGAGTTCTTAAAGACCAGGGTAAGGTGTGTTTAGGGGGGGAGTTCTTCAAGACCAGGGTAAGGTGTGTTTAGGGGGGGGAGTTCTTCAAGACCAGGGTAAGGTGTGTTTAGGGGGGAGGAGTTCTTCAAGACCAGGGTAAGGTGTGTTTAGGGGGGGAGTTCTTCAAGACCAGGGTAAGGTGTGTTTAGGGGGGGAGTTCTTAAAGACCAGGGTAAGGTGTGTTTAGGGGGGGAGTTCTTCAAGACCAGGGTAAGGTGTGTTTAGGGGGGGAGTTCTTCAAGACCAGGGTAAGGTGTGTTTAGGGGGGGAGTTCTTCAAGACCAGGGTAAGGTGTGTTTAGGGGGGGAGTTCTTCAAGACCAGGGTAAGGTGTGTTTAGGGGGGGAGTTCTTCAAGACCAGGGTAAGGTGTGTTTAGGGGGGGAGTTCTTCAAGACCAGGGTAAGGTGTGTTTAGGGGGGGGGTTCTTAAAGACCAGGGTAAGGTGTGTTTAGGGGGGGAGTTCTTCAAGACCAGGGTAAGGTGTGTTTAGGGGGGGAGTTCTTAAAGACTAGGGTAAGGTGTGTTTAGGGGGGGAGTTCTTCAAGACCAGGGTAAGGTGTGTTTAGGGGGGGAGTTCTTCAAGACCAGGGTAAGGTGTGTTTAGGGGGGGAGTTCTTCAAGACCAGGGTAAGGTGTGTTTAGGGGGGGGAGTTCTTCAAGACCAGGGTAAGGTGTGTTTAGGGGGGGAGTTCTTCAAGACCAGGGTAAGGTGTGTTTAGGGGGGGAGTTCTTCAAGACCAGGGTAAGGTGTGTTTAGGGGGGGAGTTCTTCAAGACCAGGGTAAGGTGTGTTTAGGGGGGGAGTTCTTCAAGACCAGGGTAAGGTGTGTTTAGGGGGGGAGTTCTTCAAGACCAGGGTAAGGTGTGTTTAGAGGGGGAGTTCTTCAAGACCAGGGTAAGGTGTGTTTAGGGGGGGAGTTCTTCAAGACCAGGGTAAGGTGTGTTTAGGGGGGGAGTTCTTCAAGACCAGGGTAAGGTGTGTTTAGGGGGGGAGTTCTTCAAGACCAGGGTAAGGTGTGTTTAGGGGGAGGAGTTCTTAAAGACTGAGGTAAGGTGTGTTTAGGGGGGGGAGTTCTTCAAGACCAGGGTAAGGTGTGTTTAGGGGGGGGAGTTCTTCAAGACCAGGGTAAGGTGTGTTTAGGAGTTCTTCAAGACCAGGGTAAGGTGTGTTTAGAGGGGGAGTTCTTCAAGACCAGGGTAAGGTGTGTTTAGGAGTTCTTCAAGACCAGGGTAAGGTGTGTTTAGAGGGGGAGTTCTTCAAGACCAGAGTAAGGTGTGTTTAAGAGTTCTTCAAGACCAGGGTAAGGTGTGTTTAGAGGGGGAGTTCTTCAAGACCAGGGTAAGGTGTGTTTAGGGGGGGAGTTCTTAAAGACCAGGGTAAGGTGTGTTTAGGGGGGGAGTTCTTCAAGACCAGGGTAAGGTGTGTTTAGGGGGGAGGGAGTTCTTCAAGACCAGGGTAATGTGTGTTTAGGGGGGGAGTTCTTCAAGACCAGGGTAAGGTGTGTTTAGGGGGGAGTTCTTCAAGACCAGGGTAAGGTGTGTTTAGGGGGGAGTTCTTCAAGACCAGGGTAAGGTGTGTTTAGGGGGGGGGAGTTCTTCAAGACCAGGGTAAGGTGTGTTTAGGGGGGGGGGAGTTCTTCAAGACCAGGGTAAGGTGTGTTTAGGGGGGGGAGTTCTTCAAGACCAGGGTAAGGTGTGTTTAGGGGGGGAGTTCTTCAAGACCAGGGTAAGGTGTGTTTAGGAGTTCTTCAAGACCAGGGTAAGGTGTGTTTAGGGGGGGAGTTCTTCAAGACCAGGGTAAGGTGTGTTTAGGGGGGGAGTTCTTCAAGACCAGGGTAAGGTGTGTTTAGGGGGGGAGTTCTTCAAGACCAGGGTAAGGTGTGTTTAGGGGGGGAGTTCTTCAAGACCAGGGTAAGGTGTGTTTAGGGGGGGAGTTCTTCAAGACCAGGGTAAGGTGTGTTTAGGGGGGGGGGGTTCTTAAAGACCAGGGTAAGGTGTGTTTAGGGGGGGAGTTCTTCAAGACCAGGGTAAGGTGTGTTTAGGGGGGGAGTTCTTAAAGACTAGGGTAAGGTGTGTTTAGGGGGGGAGTTCTTCAAGACCAGGGTAAGGTGTGTTTAGGGGGGGAGTTCTTCAAGACCAGGGTAAGGTGTGTTTAGGGGGGGAGTTCTTCAAGACCAGGGTAAGGTGTGTTTAGGGGGGGGAGTTCTTCAAGACCAGGGTAAGGTGTGTTTAGGGGGGGAGTTCTTCAAGACCAGGGTAAGGTGTGTTTAGGGGGGGAGTTCTTCAAGACCAGGGTAAGGTGTGTTTAGGGGGGGAGTTCTTCAAGACCAGGGTAAGGTGTGTTTAGGGGGGGAGTTCTTCAAGTCCAGGGTAAGGTGTGTTTAGAGGGGGAGTTCTTCAAGACCAGGGTAAGGTGTGTTTAGGGGGGGAGTTCTTCAAGACCAGGGTAAGGTGTGTTTAGGGGGGGAGTTCTTCAAGACCAGGGTAAGGTGTGTTTAGGGGGGGAGTTCTTCAAGACCAGGGTAAGGTGTGTTTAGGGGGAGGAGTTCTTAAAGACTGAGGTAAGGTGTGTTTAGGGGGGGGAGTTCTTCAAGACCAGGGTAAGGTGTGTTTAGGGGGGGGAGTTCTTCAAGACCAGGGTAAGGTGTGTTTAGGAGTTCTTCAAGACCAGGGTAAGGTGTGTTTAGAGGGGGAGTTCTTCAAGACCAGGGTAAGGTGTGTTTAGGAGTTCTTCAAGACCAGGGTAAGGTGTGTTTAGAGGGGGAGTTCTTCAAGACCAGAGTAAGGTGTGTTTAAGAGTTCTTCAAGACCAGGGTAAGGTGTGTTTAGAGGGGGAGTTCTTCAAGACCAGGGTAAGGTGTGTTTAGGGGGGGAGTTCTTAAAGACCAGGGTAAGGTGTGTTTAGGGGGGAGTTCTTCAAGACCAGGGTAAGGTGTGTTTAGGGGGGAGGGAGTTCTTCAAGACCAGGGTAAGGTGTGTTTAGGGGGGGAGTTCTTCAAGACCAGGGTAAGGTGTGTTTAGGGGGGAGTTCTTCAAGACCAGGGTAAGGTGTGTTTAGGGGGGAGTTCTTCAAGACCAGGGTAAGGTGTGTTTAGGGGGGGGGGAGTTCTTCAAGACCAGGGTAAGGTGTGTTTAGGGGGGGGGGAGTTCTTCAAGACCAGGGTAAGGTGTGTTTAGGGGGGGGAGTTCTTCAAGACCAGGGTAAGGTGTGTTTAGGGGGGGAGTTCTTCAAGACCAGGGTAAGGTGTGTTTAGGAGTTCTTCAAGACCAGGGTAAGGTGTGTTTAGGGGGGGGGGGGTTCTTCAAGACCAGGGTAAGGTGTGTTTAGGGGGGGGGAGTTCTTCAAGACCAGGGTAATGTGTGTTTAGGGGGGGAGTTCTTCAAGACCAGGGTAATGTGTGTTTAGGGGGGGAGTTCTTCAAGACCAGGGTAAGGTGTGTTTAGGGGGGGAGTTCTTCAAGACCAGGGTAAGGTGTGTTTAGGGGGGGGAGTTCTTCAAGACCAGGGTAAGGTGTGTTTAGGGGGGGAGTTCTTCAAGACCAGGGTAAGGTGTGTTTAGGGGGGGAGTTCTTCAAGACCAGGGTAAGGTGTGTTTAGGGGGGGAGTTCTTCAAGACCAGGGTAAGGTGTGTTTAGGGGGGGAGTTCTTCAAGACCAGGGTAAGGTGTGTTTAGGGGGGGAGTTCTTCAAGACCAGGGTAAGGTGTGTTTAGAGGGGGAGTTCTTCAAGACCAGGGTAAGGTGTGTTTAGGGGGGGAGTTCTTCAAGACCAGGGTAAGGTGTGTTTAGGGGGGGGAGTTCTTCAAGACCAGGGTAAGGTGTGTTTAGGGGGGGAGTTCTTCAAGACCAGGGTAAGGTGTGTTTAGGGGGAGGAGTTCTTAAAGACTGAGGTAAGGTGTGTTTAGGGGGGGGAGTTCTTCAAGACCAGGGTAAGGTGTGTTTAGGGGGGGGAGTTCTTCAAGACCAGGGTAAGGTGTGTTTAGGAGTTCTTCAAGACCAGGGTAAGGTGTGTTTAGAGGGGGAGTTCTTCAAGACCAGGGTAAGGTGTGTTTAGGAGTTCTTCAAGACCAGGGTAAGGTGTGTTTAGAGGGGGAGTTCTTCAAGACCAGGGTAAGGTGTGTTTAGGAGTTCTTCAAGACCAGGGTAAGGTGTGTTTAGAGGGGGAGTTCTTCAAGACCAGGGTAAGGTGTGTTTAGGGGGGGAGTTCTTAAAGACCAGGGTAAGGTGTGTTTAGGGGGGGAGTTCTTCAAGACCAGGGTAAGGTGTGTTTAGGGGGGAGGGAGTTCTTCAAGACCAGGGTAATGTGTGTTTAGGGGGGGAGTTCTTCAAGACCAGGGTAAGGTGTGTTTAGGGGGGAGTTCTTCAAGACCAGGGTAAGGTGTGTTTAGGGGGGAGTTCTTCAAGACCAGGGTAAGGTGTGTTTAGGGGGGGGGAGTTCTTCAAGACCAGGGTAAGGTGTGTTTAGGGGGGGGGAGTTCTTCAAGACCAGGGTAAGGTGTGTTTAGGGGGGGGAGTTCTTCAAGACCAGGGTAAGGTGTGTTTAGGGGGGGAGTTCTTCAAGACCAGGGTAAGGTGTGTTTAGGAGTTCTTCAAGACCAGGGTAAGGTGTGTTTAGGGGGGGGGGGTTCTTCAAGACCAGGGTAAGGTGTGTTTAGGGGGGGGAGTTCTTCAAGACCAGGGTAATGTGTGTTTAGGGGGGGAGTTCTTCAAGACCAGGGTAATGTGTGTTTAGGGGGGGAGTTCTTCAAGACCAGGGTAAGGTGTGTTTAGGGGGGATTTCTTCAAGACCAGGGTAAGGTGTGTTTAGGGGGGAGTTCTTCAAGACCAGGGTAAGGTGTGTTTAGCGGGGAGTTCTTCAAGACCAGGGTAAGGTGTGTTTAGGGGGGGGGGATTTCTTCAAGACCAGGGTAAGGTGTGTTTAGGGGGGGGAGTTCTTCAAGACCAGGGTAAGGTGTGTTTAGGGGGGAGTTCTTCAAGACCAGGGTAAGGTGTGTTTAGCGGGGAGTTCTTCAAGACCAGGGTAAGGTGTGTTTAGGGGGGGGGATTTCTTCAAGACCAGGGTAAGGTGTGTTTAGGGGGGGGGAGTTCTTCAAGACCAGGGTAAGGTGTGTTTAGGGGGGGGAGTTCTTCAAGACCAGGGTAAGGTGTGTTTAGGGGGGGAGTTCTTCAAGACCAGGGTAAGGTGTGTTTAGGAGTTCTTCAAGACCAGGGTAAGGTGTGCTTAGGGGGGGGGGGAGTTCTTCAAGACCAGGGTAAGGTGTGTTTAGGGGGGGGAGTTCTTCAAGACCAGGGTAAGGTGTGTTTAGGAGTTCTTCAAGACCAGGGTAAGGTGTGCTTAGAGGGGGAGTTCTTCAAGACCAGGGTAAGGTGTGTTTAGGAGTTCTTCAAGACCAGGGTAAGGTGTGTTTAGAGGGGGGGTTCTTCAAGACCAGGGTAAGGTGTGTTTAGGAGTTCTTCAAGACCAGGGTAAGGTGTGTTTAGAGGGGGAGTTCTTCAAGACCAGGGTAAGGTGTGTTTAGGGGGGGAGTTCTTAAAGACCAGGGGAAGGTGTGTTTAGGGGGGGAGTTCTTCAAGACCAGGGTAATGTGTGTTTAGGGGGGGAGTTCTTCAAGACCAGGGTAAGGTGTGTTTAGGGGGGAGTTCTTCAAGACCAGGGTAAGGTGTGTTTAGGGGGGAGTTCTTCAAGACCAGGGTAAGGTGTGTTTAGGGGGGGGGAGTTCTTCAAGACCAGGGTAAGGTGTGTTTAGGGGGGGAAGTTCTTCAAGACCAGGGTAAGGTGTGTTTAGGGGGGGAGTTCTTCAAGACCAGGGTAAGGTGTGTTTAGGAGTTCTTCAAGACCAGGGTAAGGTGTGTTTAGGGGGGGAGTTCTTAAAGACCAGGGTAAGGTGTGTTTAGGGGGGGAGTTCTTAAAGACCAGGGTAAGGTGTGTTTAGGGGGGGAGTTCTTCAAGACCAGGGTAAGGTGTGTTTAGGGGGGGGAGTTCTTCAAGACCAGGGTAAGGTGTGTTTAGGGGGGGAGTTCTTCAAGACCAGGGTAAGGTGTGTTTAGGGGGGGGAGTTCTTCAAGACCAGGGTAAGGTGTGTTTAGGGGGGGGAGTTCTTCAAGACCAGGGTAAGGTGTGTTTAGGAGTTCTTCAAGACCAGGGTAAGGTGTGTTTAGGGGGGGAGTTCTTAAAGACCAGGGTAAGGTGTGTTTAGGGGGGGAGTTCTTCAAGACCAGGGTAAGGTGTGTTTAGGGGGGGTAGTTCTTCAAGACCAGGGTAAGGTGTGTTTAGGGGGGGAGTTCTTCAAGACCAGGGTAAGGTGTGTTTAGGGGGGGAGTTCTTAAAGACCAGGGTAAGGTGTGTTTAGGGGGGGAGTTCTTCAAGACCAGGGTAAGGTGTGTTTAGGGGGGGAGTTCTTAAAGACCAGGGTAAGGTGTGTTTAGGGGGGGAGTTCTTCAAGACCAGGGTAAGGTGTGTTTAGGGGGGGAGTTCTTCAAGACCAGGGTAAGGTGTGTTTAGGGGGGGAGTTCTTCAAGACCAGGGTAAGGTGTGTTTAGGGGGGAGTTCTTCAAGACCAGGGTAAGGTGTGTTTAGGGGGGGAGTTCTTCAAGACCAGGGTAAGGTGTGTTTAGGGGGGGAGTTCTTCAAGACCAGGGTAAGGTGTGTTTAGGGGGGGAGTTCTTCAAGACCAGGGTAAGGTGTGTTTAGGGGGGGAGTTCTTCAAGACCAGGGTAAGGTGTGTTTAGGGGGGGAGTTCTTCAAGACCAGGGTAAGGTGTGTTTAGAGGGGGAGTTCTTCAAGACCAGGGTAAGGTGTGTTTAGGGGGGGAGTTCTTCAAGACCAGGGTAAGGTGTGTTTATGGGGGGAGTTCTTCAAGACCAGGGTAAGGTGTGTTTAGGGGGGGAGTTCTTCAAGACCAGGGTAAGGTGTGTTTAGGGGGAGGAGTTCTTAAAGACTGAGGTAAGGTGTGTTTAGGGGGGGGAGTTCTTCAAGACCAGGGTAAGGTGTGTTTAGGAGTTCTTCAAGACCAGGGTTAAGGTGTGTTTAGAGGGGGAGTTCTTCAAGACCAGGGTAAGGTGTGTTTAGGGGGGGGGAGTTCTTCAAGACCAGGGTAAGGTGTGTTTAGGGGGGGAGTTCTTCAAGACCAGGGTAAGGTGTGTTTAGGGGGGGGGGTTCTTAAAGACCAGGGTAAGGTGTGTTTAGGGGGGGAGTTCTTCAAGACCAGGGTAAGGTGTGTTTAGGGGGGGAGTTCTTAAAGACCAGGGTAAGGTGTGTTTAGGGGGGGAGTTCTTCAAGACCAGGGTAAGGTGTGTTTAGGGGGGGAGTTCTTCAAGACCAGGGTAAGGTGTGTTTAGGGGGGGAGTTCTTCAAGACCAGGGTAAGGTGTGTTTAGGGGGGGGGGGGGTTCTTCAAGACCAGGGTAAGGTGTGTTTAGGGGGGGAGTTCTTCAAGACCAGGGTAAGGTGTGTTTAGGGGGGGAGTTCTTCAAGACCAGGGTAAGGTGTGTTTAGGGGGGGGGGGGTTCTTCAAGACCAGGGTAAGGTGTGTTTAGGGGGGGAGTTCTTCAAGACCAGGGTAAGGTGTGTTTAGGGGGGAGTTCTTCAAGACCAGGGTAAGGTGTGCTTAGCGGGGAGTTCTTCAAGACCAGGGTAAGGTGTGTTTAGGGGGGGGGATTTCTTCAAGACCAGGGTAAGGTGTGTTTAGGGGGGGGGAGTTCTTCAAGACCAGGGTAAGGTGTGTTTAGGGGGGGGAGTTCTTCAAGTCCAGGGTAAGGTGTGTTTAGGGGGGGAGTTCTTCAAGACCAGGGTAAGGTGTGTTTAGGAGTTCTTCAAGACCAGGGTAAGGTGTGCTTAGGGGGGGGGGAGTTCTTCAAGACCAGGGTAAGGTGTGTTTAGGGGGGGGGGAGTTCTTCAAGACCAGGGTAAGGTGTGTTTAGGAGTTCTTCAAGACCAGGGTAAGGTGTGTTTAGAGGGGGAGTTCTTCAAGACCAGGGTAAGGTGTGTTTAGGAGTTCTTCAAGACCAGGGTAAGGTGTGTTTAGAGGGGGAGTTCTTCAAGACCAGGGTAAGGTGTGTTTAGGAGTTCTTCAAGACCAGGGTAAGGTGTGTTTAGAGGGGGAGTTCTTCAAGACCAGGGTAAGGTGTGTTTAGGGGGGGAGTTCTTAAAGACCAGGGTAAGGTGTGTTTAGGGGGGAGTTCTTCAAGACCAGGGTAAGGTGTGTTTAGGGGGGAGGGAGTTCTTCAAGACCAGGGTAATGTGTGTTTAGGGGGGGAGTTCTTCAAGACCAGGGTAAGGTGTGTTTAGGGGGGAGTTCTTCAAGACCAGGGTAAGGTGTGTTTAGGGGGGAGTTCTTCAAGACCAGGGTAAGGTGTGTTTAGGGGGGGGGGGGTTCTTCAAGACCAGGGTAAGGTGTGTTTAGGGGGGGGGAGTTCTTCAAGACCAGGGTAAGGTGTGTTTAGGGGGGGGAGTTCTTCAAGACCAGGGTAAGGTGTGTTTAGGGGGGGAGTTCTTCAAGACCAGGGTAAGGTGTGTTTAGGAGTTCTTCAAGACCAGGGTAAGGTGTGTTTAGGGGGGGGGAGTTCTTCAAGACCAGGGTAAGGTGTGTTTAGGGGGGGGGAGTTCTTCAAGACCAGGGTAAGGTGTGTTTAGGGGGGGAAGTTCTTCAAGACCAGGGTAAGGTGTGTTTAGGGGGGGAGTTCTTCAAGACCAGGGTAAGGTGTGTTTAGGAGTTCTTCAAGACCAGGGTAAGGTGTGTTTAGGGGGGGAGTTCTTAAAGACCAGGGTAAGGTGTGTTTAGGGGGGGAGTTCTTAAAGACCAGGGTAAGGTGTGTTTAGGGGGGGAGTTCTTCAAGACCAGGGTAAGGTGTGTTTAGGGGGGGGAGTTCTTCAAGACCAGGGTAAGGTGTGTTTAGGGGGGGAGTTCTTCAAGACCAGGGTAAGGTGTGTTTAGGGGGGGGAGTTCTTCAAGACCAGGGTAAGGTGTGTTTAGGGGGGGGAGTTCTTCAAGACCAGGGTAAGGTGTGTTTAGGGGTTCTTCAAGACCAGGGTAAGGTGTGTTTAGGGGGGGAGTTCTTAAAGACCAGGGTAAGTTGTGTTTAGGGGGGGAGTTCTTCAAGACCAGGGTAAGGTGTGTTTAGGGGGGGAGTTCTTCAAGACCAGGGTAAGGTGTGTTTAGGGGGGGAGTTCTTCAAGACCAGGGTAAGGTGTGTTTAGGGGGGGAGTTCTTAAAGACCAGGGTAAGGTGTGTTTAGGGGGGGAGTTCTTCAAGACCAGGGTAATGTGTGTTTAGGGGGGGAGTTCTTCAAGACCAGGGTAAGGTGTGTTTAGGGGGGGAGTTCTTCAAGACCAGGGTAAGGTGTGTTTAGGGGGGGGAGTTCTTCAAGACCAGGGTAAGGTGTGTTTAGGGGGGAGTTCTTCAAGACCAGGGTAAGGTGTGTTTAGGGGGGGGAGTTCTTCAAGACCAGGGTAAGGTGTGTTTAGGAGTTCTTCAAGACCAGGGTAAGGTGTGTTTAGAGGGGGAGTTCTTCAAGACCAGGGTAAGGTGTGTTTAGGAGTTCTTCAAGACCAGGGTAAGGTGTGTTTAGAGGGGGAGTTCTTCAAGACCAGGGTAAGGTGTGTTTAGGGGGGGAGTTCTTAAAGACCAGGGTAAGGTGTGTTTAGGGGGGAGTTCTTCAAGACCAGGGTAAGGTGTGTTTAGGGGGGAGGGAGTTCTTCAAGACCAGGGTAATGTGTGTTTAGGGGGGGAGTTCTTCAAGACCAGGGTAAGGTGTGTTTAGGGGGGAGTTCTTCAAGACCAGGGTAAGGTGTGTTTAGGGGGGAGTTCTTCAAGACCAGGGTAAGGTGTGTTTAGGGCGGGGGGGGTTCTTCAAGACCAGGGTAAGGTGTGTTTAGGGGGGGGGAGTTCTTCAAGACCAGGGTAAGGTGTGTTTAGGGGGGGGAGTTCTTCAAGACCAGGGTAAGGTGTGTTTAGGGGGGGAGTTCTTCAAGACCAGGGTAAGGTGTGTTTAGGAGTTCTTCAAGACCAGGGTAAGGTGTGTTTAGGGGGGGGGAGTTCTTCAAGACCAGGGTAAGGTGTGTTTAGGGGGGGGGAGTTCTTCAAGACCAGGGTAAGGTGTGTTTAGGGGGGGAAGTTCTTCAAGACCAGGGTAAGGTGTGTTTAGGGGGGGAGTTCTTCAAGACCAGGGTAAGGTGTGTTTAGGAGTTCTTCAAGACCAGGGTAAGGTGTGTTTAGGGGGGGAGTTCTTAAAGACCAGGGTAAGGTGTGTTTAGGGGGGGAGTTCTTAAAGACCAGGGTAAGGTGTGTTTAGGGGGGGAGTTCTTCAAGACCAGGGTAAGGTGTGTTTAGGGGGGGGAGTTCTTCAAGACCAGGGTAAGGTGTGTTTAGGGGGGGAGTTCTTCAAGACCAGGGTAAGGTGTGTTTAGGGGGGGGAGTTCTTCAAGACCAGGGTAAGGTGTGTTTAGGGGGGGGAGTTCTTCAAGACCAGGGTAAGGTGTGTTTAGGGGTTCTTCAAGACCAGGGTAAGGTGTGTTTAGGGGGGGAGTTCTTAAAGACCAGGGTAAGTTGTGTTTAGGGGGGGAGTTCTTCAAGACCAGGGTAAGGTGTGTTTAGGGGGGGAGTTCTTCAAGACCAGGGTAAGGTGTGTTTAGGGGGGGAGTTCTTAAAGACCAGGGTAAGGTGTGTTTAGGGGGGGAGTTCTTCAAGACCAGGGTAATGTGTGTTTAGGGGGGGAGTTCTTCAAGACCAGGGTAAGGTGTGTTTAGGGGGGGAGTTCTTCAAGACCAGGGTAAGGTGTGTTTAGGGGGGGAGTTATTCAAGACCAGGGTAAGGTGTGTTTAGGGGGGAGTTCTTCAAGACCAGGGTAAGGTGTGTTTAGGGGGGGAGTTCTTCAAGACCAGGGTAAGGTGTGTTTAGGGGGGGGGGGGTTCTTAAAGACCAGGGTAAGGTGTGTTTAGGGGGGGAGTTCTTCAAGACCAGGGTAAGGTGTGTTTGGGGGGGAGTTCTTAAAGACCAGGGTAAGGTGTGTTTAGGGGGGGGGAGTTCTTCAAGACCAGGGTAAGGTGTGTTTAGGGGGGGAGTTCTTCAAGACCAGGGTAAGGTGTGTTTAGGGGGGGAGTTCTTCAAGACCAGGGTAAGGTGTGTTTAGGGGGGGGGGAGTTCTTCAAGACCAGGGTAAGGTGTGTTTAGGGGGGGAGTTCTTCAAGACCAGGGTAAGGTGTGTTTAGGGGGGGAGTTCTTCAAGACCAGGGTAAGGTGTGTTTAGGGGGGGAGTTCTTCAAGACCAGGGTAAGGTGTGTTTAGGGGGGGAGTTCTTCAAGACCAGGGTAAGGTGTGTTTAGGGGGGGAGTTCTTCAAGACCAGGGTAAGGTGTGTTTAGAGGGGGAGTTCTTCAAGACCAGGGTAAGGTGTGTTTAGGGGGGGAGTTCTTCAAGACCAGGGTAAGGTGTGTTTAGGGGGGGAGTTCTTCAAGACCAGGGTAAGGTGTGTTTAGGGGGGGAGTTCTTCAAGACCAGGGTAAGGTGTGTTTAGGGGGAGGAGTTCTTAAAGACTGAGGTAAGGTGTGTTTAGGGGGGGGAGTTCTTCAAGACCAGGGTAAGGTGTGTTTAGGAGTTCTTCAAGACCAGGGTTAAGGTGTGTTTAGAGGGGGAGTTCTTCAAGACCAGGGTAAGGTGTGTTTAGGGGGGGGAGTTCTTCAAGACCAGGGTAAGGTGTGTTTTGGGGGGGAGTTCTTCAAGACCAGGGTAAGGTGTGTTTAGGGGGGGGGGTTCTTAAAGACCAGGGTAAGGTGTGTTTAGGGGGGGAGTTCTTCAAGACCAGGGTAAGGTGTGTTTAGGGGGGGAGTTCTTAAAGACCAGGGTAAGGTGTGTTTAGGGGGGGAGTTCTTCAAGACCAGGGTAAGGTGTGTTTAGGGGGGGAGTTCTTCAAGACCAGGGTAAGGTGTGTTTAGGGGGGGAGTTCTTCAAGACCAGGGTAAGGTGTGTTTAGGGGGGGGGAGTTCTTCAAGACCAGGGTAAGGTGTGTTTAGGGGGGGAGTTCTTCAAGACCAGGGTAAGGTGTGTTTAGGGGGGGAGTTCTTCAAGACCAGGGTAAGGTGTGTTTAGGGGGGGGAGTTATTCAAGACCAGGGTAAGGTGTGTTTAGGGGGGGAGTTCTTCAAGACCAGGGTAAGGTGTGTTTAGGGGGGAGTTCTTCAAGACCAGGGTAAGGTGTGTTTAGCGGGGAGTTCTTCAAGACCAGGGTAAGGTGTGTTTAGGGGGGGGGATTTCTTCAAGACCAGGGTAAGGTGTGTTTAGGGGGGGGGAGTTCTTCAAGACCAGGGTAAGGTGTGTTTAGGGGGGGGAGTTCTTCAAGTCCAGGGTAAGGTGTGTTTAGGGGGGGAGTTCTTCAAGACCAGGGTAAGGTGTGTTTAGGAGTTCTTCAAGACCAGGGTAAGGTGTGCTTAGGGGGGGGGGAGTTCTTCAAGACCAGGGTAAGGTGTGTTTAGGGGGGGGGGAGTTCTTCAAGACCAGGGTAAGGTGTGTTTAGGAGTTCTTCAAGACCAGGGTAAGGTGTGTTTAGAGGGGGAGTTCTTCAAGACCAGGGTAAGGTGTGTTTAGGAGTTCTTCAAGACCAGGGTAAGGTGTGTTTAGAGGGGGAGTTCTTCAAGACCAGGGTAAGGTGTGTTTAGGAGTTCTTCAAGACCAGGGTAAGGTGTGTTTAGAGGGGGAGTTCTTCAAGACCAGGGTAAGGTGTGTTTAGGGGGGGGAGTTCTTCAAGACCAGGGTAAGGTGTGTTTAGGGGGGGAGTTCTTCAAGTCCAGGGTAAGGTGTGTTTAGGGGGGGAGTTCTTCAAGACCAGGGTAAGGTGTGTTTAGGAGTTCTTCAAGACCAGGGTAAGGTGTGTTTAGGGGGGGAGTTCTTCAAGACCAGGGTAAGGTGTGTTTAGGGGGGGGAGTTCTTCAAGACCAGGGTAAGGTGTGTTTAGGGGGGGAGTTCTTCAAGACCAGGGTAAGGTGTGTTTAGGGGGGGGAGTTCTTCAAGACCAGGGTAAGGTGTGTTTAGGGGGGGGAGTTCTTCAAGACCAGGGTAAGGTGTGTTTAGGGGTTCTTCAAGACCAGGGTAAGGTGTGTTTAGGGGGGGAGTTCTTAAAGACCAGGGTAAGTTGTGTTTAGGGGGGGAGTTCTTCAAGACCAGGGTAAGGTGTGTTTAGGGGGGGAGTTCTTCAAGACCAGGGTAAGGTGTGTTTAGGGGGGGAGTTCTTAAAGACCAGGGTAAGGTGTGTTTAGGGGGGGAGTTCTTCAAGACCAGGGTAATGTGTGTTTAGGGGGGGAGTTCTTCAAGACCAGGGTAAGGTGTGTTTAGGGGGGGAGTTCTTCAAGACCAGGGTAAGGTGTGTTTAGGGGGGGAGTTATTCAAGACCAGGGTAAGGTGTGTTTAGGGGGGAGTTCTTCAAGACCAGGGTAAGGTGTGTTTAGGGGGGGAGTTCTTCAAGACCAGGGTAAGGTGTGTTTAGGGGGGGGGGGTTCTTAAAGACCAGGGTAAGGTGTGTTTAGGGGGGGAGTTCTTCAAGACCAGGGTAAGGTGTGTTTGGGGGGGAGTTCTTAAAGACCAGGGTAAGGTGTGTTTAGGGGGGGGGAGTTCTTCAAGACCAGGGTAAGGTGTGTTTAGGGGGGGAGTTCTTCAAGACCAGGGTAAGGTGTGTTTAGGGGGGGAGTTCTTCAAGACCAGGGTAAGGTGTGTTTAGGGGGGGGGGAGTTCTTCAAGACCAGGGTAAGGTGTGTTTAGGGGGGGAGTTCTTCAAGACCAGGGTAAGGTGTGTTTAGGGGGGGAGTTCTTCAAGACCAGGGTAAGGTGTGTTTAGGGGGGGGAGTTCTTCAAGACCAGGGTAAGGTGTGTTTTGGGGGGGAGTTCTTCAAGACCAGGGTAAGGTGTGTTTAGGGGGGGGGGTTCTTAAAGACCAGGGTAAGGTGTGTTTAGGGGGGGAGTTCTTCAAGACCAGGGTAAGGTGTGTTTAGGGGGGGAGTTCTTAAAGACCAGGGTAAGGTGTGTTTAGGGGGGGAGTTCTTCAAGACCAGGGTAAGGTGTGTTTAGGGGGGGAGTTCTTCAAGACCAGGGTAAGGTGTGTTTAGGGGGGAGTTCTTCAAGACCAGGGTAAGGTGTGTTTAGGGGGGGGGAGTTCTTCAAGACCAGGGTAAGGTGTGTTTAGGGGGGGAGTTCTTCAAGACCAGGGTAAGGTGTGTTTAGGGGGGGAGTTCTTCAAGACCAGGGTAAGGTGTGTTTAGGGGGGGGAGTTATTCAAGACCAGGGTAAGGTGTGTTTAGGGGGGGAGTTCTTCAAGACCAGGGTAAGGTGTGTTTAGGGGGGAGTTCTTCAAGACCAGGGTAAGGTGTGTTTAGCGGGGAGTTCTTCAAGACCAGGGTAAGGTGTGTTTAGGGGGGGGGATTTCTTCAAGACCAGGGTAAGGTGTGTTTAGGGGGGGGGGAGTTCTTCAAGACCAGGGTAAGGTGTGTTTAGGGGGGGGAGTTCTTCAAGTCCAGGGTAAGGTGTGTTTAGGGGGGGAGTTCTTCAAGACCAGGGTAAGGTGTGTTTAGGAGTTCTTCAAGACCAGGGTAAGGTGTGCTTAGGGGGGGGGGAGTTCTTCAAGACCAGGGTAAGGTGTGTTTAGGGGGGGGGGAGTTCTTCAAGACCAGGGTAAGGTGTGTTTAGGAGTTCTTCAAGACCAGGGTAAGGTGTGTTTAGAGGGGGAGTTCTTCAAGACCAGGGTAAGGTGTGTTTAGGAGTTCTTCAAGACCAGGGTAAGGTGTGTTTAGAGGGGGAGTTCTTCAAGACCAGGGTAAGGTGTGTTTAGGAGTTCTTCAAGACCAGGGTAAGGTGTGTTTAGAGGGGGAGTTCTTCAAGACCAGGGTAAGGTGTGTTTAGGGGGGGGAGTTCTTCAAGACCAGGGTAAGGTGTGTTTAGGGGGGGAGTTCTTCAAGACCAGGGTAAGGTGTGTTTAGGGGGGAGGGAGTTCTTCAAGACCAGGGTAATGTGTGTTTAGGGGGGGAGTTCTTCAAGACCAGGGTAAGGTGTGTTTAGGGTGGAGTTCTTCAAGACCAGGGTAAGGTGTGTTTAGGGGGGAGTTCTTCAAGACCAGGGTAAGGTGTGTTTAGGGGGGGGGGTTCTTCAAGACCAGGGTAAGGTGTGTTTAGGGGGGGGAGTTCTTCAAGACCAGGGTAAGGTGTGTTTAGGGGGGGGAGTTCTTCAAGACCAGGGTAAGGTGTGTTTAGGGGGGGAGTTCTTCAAGACCAGGGTAAGGTGTGTTTAGGAGTTCTTCAAGACCAGGGTAAGGTGTGTTTAGGGGGGGGGAGTTCTTCAAGACCAGGGTAAGGTGTGTTTAGGGGGGGGGGAGTTCTTCAAGACCAGGGTAAGGTGTGTTTAGGGGGGGAAGTTCTTCAAGACCAGGGTAAGGTGTGTTTAGGGGGGGAGTTCTTCAAGACCAGGGTAAGGTGTGTTTAGGAGTTCTTCAAGACCAGGGTAAGGTGTGTTTAGGGGGGGAGTTCTTAAAGACCAGGGTAAGGTGTGTTTAGGGGGGGAGTTCTTAAAGACCATGGTAAGGTGTGTTTAGGGGGGGAGTTCTTCAAGACCAGGGTAAGGTGTGTTTAGGGGGGGGAGTTCTTCAAGACCAGGGTAAGGTGTGTTTAGGGGGGGAGTTCTTCAAGACCAGGGTAAGGTGTGTTTAGGGGGGGGAGTTCTTCAAGACCAGGGTAAGGTGTGTTTAGGGGGGGGAGTTCTTCAAGACCAGGGTAAGGTGTGTTTAGGAGTTCTTCAAGACCAGGGTAAGGTGTGTTTAGGGGGGGAGTTCTTAAAGACCAGGGTAAGGTGTGTTTAGAGGGGGAGTTCTTCAAGACCAGGGTAAGGTGTGTTTAGGGGGGGGAGTTCTTCAAGACCAGGGTAAGGTGTGTTTAGGGGGGGAGTTCTTCAAGACCAGGGTAAGGTGTGTTTAGGGGGGGAGTTCTTAAAGACCAGGGTAAGGTGTGTTTAGGGGTGGGAGTTCTTCAAGACCAGGGTAATGTGTGTTTAGGGGGGGAGTTCTTCAAGACCAGGGTAAGGTGTGTTTAGGGGGGGAGTTCTTCAAGACCAGGGTAAGGTGTGTTTAGGGGGGGAGTTCTTCAAGACCAGGGTAAGGTGTGTTTAGGGGGGGAGTTCTTCAAGACCAGGGTAAGGTGTGTTTAGGGGGGGGGGTTCTTAAAGACCAGGGTAAGGTGTGTTTAGGGGGGGAGTTCTTCAAGACCAGGGTAAGGTGTGTTTAGGGGGGGAGTTCTTAAAGACCAGGGTAAGGTGTGTTTAGGGGGGGAGTTCTTCAAGACCAGGGTAAGGTGTGTTTAGGGGGGGAGTTCTTCAAGACCAGGGTAAGGTGTGTTTAGGGGGGGAGTTCTTCAAGACCAGGGTAAGGTGTGTTTAGGGGGGGGGAGTTCTTCAAGACCAGGGTAAGGTGTGTTTAGGGGGGGAGTTCTTCAAGACCAGGGTAAGGTGTGTTTAGGGGGGGAGTTCTTCAAGACCAGGGTAAGGTGTGTTTAGGGGGGGAGTTCTTCAAGACCAGGGTAAGGTGTGTTTAGGGGGGGAGTTCTTCAAGACCAGGGTAAGGTGTGTTTAGGGGGGGAGTTCTTCAAGACCAGGGTAAGGTGTGTTTAGAGGGGGAGTTCTTCAAGACCAGGGTAAGGTGTGTTTAGGGGGGGGAGTTCTTCAAGACCAGGGTAAGGTGTGTTTAGGGGGGGAGTTCTTCAAGACCAGGGTAAGGTGTGTTTAGGAGTTCTTCAAGACCAGGGTAAGGTGTGTTTAGGGGGGGGGAGTTCTTCAAGACCAGGGTAAGGTGTGTTTAGGGGGGGGAGTTCTTCAAGACCAGGGTAAGGTGTGTTTAGGGGGGGAAGTTCTTCAAGACCAGGGTAAGGTGTGTTTAGGGGGGGAGTTCTTCAAGACCAGGGTAAGGTGTGTTTAGGAGTTCTTAAAGACCATGGTAAGGTGTGTTTAGGGGGGGAGTTCTTCAAGACCAGGGTAAGGTGTGTTTAGGGGGGGGGAGTTCTTCAAGACCAGGGTAAGGTGTGTTTAGGGGGGGAGTTCTTCAAGACCAGGGTAAGGTGTGTTTAGGGGGGGGAGTTCTTCAAGACCAGGGTAAGGTGTGTTTAGGGGGGGGAGTTCTTCAAGACCAGGGTAAGGTGTGTTTAGGAGTTCTTCAAGACCAGGGTAAGGTGTGTTTAGGGGGGGAGTTCTTAAAGACCAGGGTAAGGTGTGTTTAGGGGGGGAGTTCTTCAAGACCAGGGTAAGGTGTGTTTAGGGGGGGGAGTTCTTCAAGACCAGGGTAAGGTGTGTTTAGGGGGGGAGTTCTTCAAGACCAGGGTAAGGTGTGTTTAGGGGGGGAGTTCTTAAAGACCAGGGTAAGGTGTGTTTAGGGGGGGAGTTCTTCAAGACCAGGGTAATGTGTGTTTAGGGGGGGAGTTCTTCAAGACCAGGGTAAGGTGTGTTTAGGGGGGGAGTTCTTCAAGACCAGGGTAAGGTGTGTTTACGGGGGGAGTTCTTCAAGACCAGGGTAAGGTGTGTTTAGGGGGGGAGTTCTTCAAGACCAGGGTAAGGTGTGTTTAGGGGGGGAGTTCTTCAAGACCAGGGTAAGGTGTGTTTAGGGGGGGGGGTTCTTAAAGACCAGGGTAAGGTGTGTTTAGGGGGGGAGTTCTTCAAGACCAGGGTAAGGTGTGTTTAGGGGGGGAGTTCTTAAAGACCAGGGTAAGGTGTGTTTAGGGGGGGGAGTTCTTCAAGACCAGGGTAAGGTGTGTTTAGGGGGGGAGTTCTTCAAGACCAGGGTAAGGTGTGTTTAGGGGGGGGAGTTCTTCAAGACCAGGGTAAGGTGTGTTTAGGGGGGGGAGTTCTTCAAGACCAGGGTAAGGTGTGTTTAGGAGTTCTTCAAGACCAGGGTAAGGTGTGTTTAGGGGGGGAGTTCTTAAAGACCAGGGTAAGGTGTGTTTAGGGGGGGAGTTCTTCAAGACCAGGGTAAGGTGTGTTTAGGGGGGGAGTTCTTCAAGACCAGGGTAAGGTGTGTTTAGGGGGGGAGTTCTTCAAGACCAGGGTAAGGTGTGTTTAGGGGGGGAGTTCTTAAAGACCAGGGTAAGGTGTGTTTAGGGGGGGAGTTCTTCAAGACCAGGGTAATGTGTGTTTAGGGGGGGAGTTCTTCAAGACCAGGGTAAGGTGTGTTTAGGGGGGGAGTTCTTCAAGACCAGGGTAAGGTGTGTTTACGGGGGGAGTTCTTCAAGACCAGGGTAAGGTGTGTTTAGGGGGGGAGTTCTTCAAGACCAGGGTAAGGTGTGTTTAGGGGGGGAGTTCTTCAAGACCAGGGTAAGGTGTGTTTAGGGGGGGGGGGTTCTTAAAGACCAGGGTAAGGTGTGTTTAGGGGGGGAGTTCTTCAAGACCAGGGTAAGGTGTGTTTAGGGGGGGAGTTCTTAAAGACCAGGGTAAGGTGTGTTTAGGGGGGGAGTTCTTCAAGACCAGGGTAAGGTGTGTTTAGGGGGGGAGTTCTTCAAGACCAGGGTAAGGTGTGTTTAGGGGGGGAGTTCTTCAAGACCAGGGTAAGGTGTGTTTAGGGGGGGGGAGTTCTTCAAGACCAGGGTAAGGTGTGTTTAGGGGGGAGTTCTTCAAGACCAGGGTAAGGTGTGTTTAGGGGGGGAGTTCTTCAAGACCAGGGTAAGGTGTGTTTAGGGGGGGGAGTTCTTCAAGACCAGGGTAAGGTGTGTTTAGGGGGGGAGTTCTTCAAGACCAGGGTAAGGTGTGTTTAGGGGGGGAGTTCTTCAAGACCAGGGTAAGGTGTGTTTAGAGGGGGAGTTCTTCAAGACCAGGGTAAGGTGTGTTTAGGGGGGGAGTTCTTCAAGACCAGGGTAAGGTGTGTTTAGGGGGGGAGTTCTTCAAGACCAGGGTAAGGTGTGTTTAGGGGGGGAGTTCTTCAAGACCAGGGTAAGGTGTGTTTAGGGGGAGGAGTTCTTAAAGACTGAGGTAAGGTGTGTTTAGGGGGGGGAGTTCTTCAAGACCAGGGTAAGGTGTGTTTAGGAGTTCTTCAAGACCAGGGTTAAGGTGTGTTTAGAGGGGGAGTTCTTCAAGACCAGGGTAAGGTGTGTTTAGGGGGGGGAGTTCTTCAAGACCAGGGTAAGGTGTGTTTTGGGGGGGAGTTCTTCAAGACCAGGGTAAGGTGTGTTTAGGGGGGGGGGTTCTTAAAGACCAGGGTAAGGTGTGTTTAGGGGGGGAGTTCTTCAAGACCAGGGTAAGGTGTGTTTAGGGGGGGAGTTCTTAAAGACCAGGGTAAGGTGTGTTTAGGGGGGGAGTTCTTCAAGACCAGGGTAAGGTGTGTTTAGGGGGGGAGTTCTTCAAGACCAGGGTAAGGTGTGTTTAGGGGGGGAGTTCTTCAAGACCAGGGTAAGGTGTGTTTAGGGGGGGGGAGTTCTTCAAGACCAGGGTAAGGTGTGTTTAGGGGGGGAGTTCTTCAAGACCAGGGTAAGGTGTGTTTAGGGGGGGAGTTCTTCAAGACCAGGGTAAGGTGTGTTTAGGGGGGGGAGTTATTCAAGACCAGGGTAAGGTGTGTTTAGGGGGGGAGTTCTTCAAGACCAGGGTAAGGTGTGTTTAGGGGGGAGTTCTTCAAGACCAGGGTAAGGTGTGTTTAGCGGGGAGTTCTTCAAGACCAGGGTAAGGTGTGTTTAGGGGGGGGGATTTCTTCAAGACCAGGGTAAGGTGTGTTTAGGGGGGGGGGAGTTCTTCAAGACCAGGGTAAGGTGTGTTTAGGGGGGGGAGTTCTTCAAGTCCAGGGTAAGGTGTGTTTAGGGGGGGAGTTCTTCAAGACCAGGGTAAGGTGTGTTTAGGAGTTCTTCAAGACCAGGGTAAGGTGTGCTTAGGGGGGGGGGAGTTCTTCAAGACCAGGGTAAGGTGTGTTTAGGGGGGGGGGAGTTCTTCAAGACCAGGGTAAGGTGTGTTTAGGAGTTCTTCAAGACCAGGGTAAGGTGTGTTTAGAGGGGGAGTTCTTCAAGACCAGGGTAAGGTGTGTTTAGGAGTTCTTCAAGACCAGGGTAAGGTGTGTTTAGAGGGGGAGTTCTTCAAGACCAGGGTAAGGTGTGTTTAGGAGTTCTTCAAGACCAGGGTAAGGTGTGTTTAGAGGGGGAGTTCTTCAAGACCAGGGTAAGGTGTGTTTAGGGGGGGGAGTTCTTCAAGACCAGGGTAAGGTGTGTTTAGGGGGGGAGTTCTTCAAGACCAGGGTAAGGTGTGTTTAGGGGGGAGGGAGTTCTTCAAGACCAGGGTAATGTGTGTTTAGGGGGGGAGTTCTTCAAGACCAGGGTAAGGTGTGTTTAGGGGGGAGTTCTTCAAGACCAGGGTAAGGTGTGTTTAGGGGGGGGGTTCTTCAAGACCAGGGTAAGGTGTGTTTAGGGGGGGGAGTTCTTCAAGACCAGGGTAAGGTGTGTTTAGGGGGGGGAGTTCTTCAAGACCAGGGTAAGGTGTGTTTAGGGGGGGAGTTCTTCAAGACCAGGGTAAGGTGTGTTTAGGAGTTCTTCAAGACCAGGGTAAGGTGTGTTTAGGGGGGGGAGTTCTTCAAGACCAGGGTAAGGTGTGTTTAGGGGGGGGGGAGTTCTTCAAGACCAGGGTAAGGTGTGTTTAGGGGGGGAAGTTCTTCAAGACCAGGGTAAGGTGTGTTTAGGGGGGGAGTTCTTCAAGACCAGGGTAAGGTGTGTTTAGGAGTTCTTCAAGACCAGGGTAAGGTGTGTTTAGGGGGGGAGTTCTTAAAGACCAGGGTAAGGTGTGTTTAGGGGGGGAGTTCTTAAAGACCATGGTAAGGTGTGTTTAGGGGGGGAGTTCTTCAAGACCAGGGTAAGGTGTGTTTAGGGGGGGGAGTTCTTCAAGACCAGGGTAAGGTGTGTTTAGGGGGGGAGTTCTTCAAGACCAGGGTAAGGTGTGTTTAGGGGGGGGAGTTCTTCAAGACCAGGGTAAGGTGTGTTTAGGGGGGGGAGTTCTTCAAGACCAGGGTAAGGTGTGTTTAGGAGTTCTTCAAGACCAGGGTAAGGTGTGTTTAGGGGGGGAGTTCTTAAAGACCAGGGTAAGGTGTGTTTAGGGGGGGAGTTCTTCAAGACCAGGGTAAGGTGTGTTTAGGGGGGGGAGTTCTTCAAGACCAGGGTAAGGTGTGTTTAGGGGGGGAGTTCTTCAAGACCAGGGTAAGGTGTGTTTAGGGGGGGAGTTCTTAAAGACCAGGGTAAGGTGTGTTTAGGGGTGGGAGTTCTTCAAGACCAGGGTAATGTGTGTTTAGGGGGGGAGTTCTTCAAGACCAGGGTAAGGTGTGTTTAGGGGGGGAGTTCTTCAAGACCAGGGTAAGGTGTGTTTAGGGGGGGAGTTCTTCAAGACCAGGGTAAGGTGTGTTTAGGGGGGGAGTTCTTCAAGACCAGGGTAAGGTGTGTTTAGGGGGGGAGTTCTTCAAGACCAGGGTAAGGTGTGTTTAGGGGGGGGGGTTCTTAAAGACCAGGGTAAGGTGTGTTTAGGGGGGGAGTTCTTCAAGACCAGGGTAAGGTGTGTTTAGGGGGGGAGTTCTTAAAGACCAGGGTAAGGTGTGTTTAGGGGGGGAGTTCTTCAAGACCAGGGTAAGGTGTGTTTAGGGGGGGAGTTCTTCAAGACCAGGGTAAGGTGTGTTTAGGGGGGGAGTTCTTCAAGACCAGGGTAAGGTGTGTTTTAGGGGGGGGGAGTTCTTCAAGACCAGGGTAAGGTGTGTTTAGGGGGGGGAGTTCTTCAAGACCAGGGTAAGGTGTGTTTAGGGGGGGGAGTTCTTAAAGACTGAGGTACGGTGTGTTTAAAGGTAAGTGAGATGGGTTTTCCTCAGTACAAGGAGTGGTATGTTAGCCAAACAGACTGGTAACCGTGGTGTTGAGGGAAAAACAAAAAGGATGATCCACTAGGTATTGGAGCCCTGGGCTCCACCTGGCCCCTCGTCTCTGGCCTTGGCTCCTCGTCTCTGACCTGGGCTCCACCTGGCCCCTCGTCTCTGACCTGGGCTCCACCTGTCCCCTCGTCTCTGGCCTGGGCTCCACTTGGCCCCTCGTCTCTGACCTGGGCTCCACCTGGCCCCTCGTCTCTGACCTGGGCTCCACCTGGCCCCTCGTCTCTGACCTGGGCTCCACTTGGCCCCTCGTCTCTGGCCTGGGCTCCACTTGGCCCCTCGTCTCTGGCCTGGGCTCCACTTGGCCCCTCGTCTCTGACCTGGGCTCCACCTGGCCCCTCGTCTCTGGCCTGGGCTCCACCTGGCCCCTCGTCTCTGACCTGGGCTCCACCTGGCCCCTCGTCTCTGACCTGGGCTCCACCTGGCCCCTCGTCTCTGACCTGGGCTCCACCTGGCCCCTCGTCTCTGACCTGGGCTCCACCTGGCCCCTCGTCTCTGACCTGGGCTCCACCTGGCCCCTCGTCTCCGACCTGGGCTCCACCTGGCCCCTCGTCTCTGACCTGGGCTCCACCTGGCCCCTCGTCTCTGACCTGGGCTCCACCTGGCCCCTCGTCTCTGACCTGGGCTCCACCTGGCCCCTCGTCTCTGACCTGGGCTCCACCTGGCCCCTCGTCTCTGGCCTGGGCTCCACCTGGCCCCTCGTCTCTGACCTGGGCTCCACCTGGCCCCTCGTCTCTGACCTGGGCTCCACTTGGACCCTCGTCTATCCTCACAGGTCAGAGACCTCAGGAGCTGTCATGGAGCGCCCGTCCTACTATGGTCCCAAGAAGAGCGACTGTACCCAAGGACCTGCTTTCAACCAACCAATTTGTTTACTAGAACTGAGATGCAGTTGTATTTTACTCAGGAAAAGTGTCTGCTAATTGACTAAAATGTAATTTTACTGTAGAAATGAAGGTGCCTCCCCCTTCTAACCACTAGGCTACCTCCCCCTCTAACCACTAGGCTACCTCACCCTCTAACCACTAGGCTACCTCCCCCTCTAACCACTAGGCTACCTGCCTCCCCCCTCTAACCACTAGGCTACCTCCCCCTCTAACCACTAGGCTACCTGCCTCCCCACCTCTAACCACTAGGCTACCCTGCCTACCCCCTCTAACCGCTAGGCTACCTGCCTCCCCACCTCTAACCGCTAGGCTACCTGCCTCCCCACCTCTAACCGCTAGTCTACCTGCCTCCCCACCTCTAACCGCTAGGCTACCTGCCTCCCCACCTCTAACCGCTAGGCTACCTGCCTCCCCCCTCTAACCGCTAGGCTACCTGCCTCCCCACCTCTAACCGCTAGGCTACCTGCCTCCCCACCTCTAACCGCTAGGCTACCTGCCTCCCCACCTCTAACCGCTAGGCTACCTGGCTCCCCACCTCTAACCGCTAGGCTACCTGTCCCCCCCCCTCTAACCGCTAGGCTACCTGTCCCCCCCCTCTAACCGCTAGGCTACCTGTCCCCCCCCCTCTAACCGCTAGGCTACCTGTCCCCCCCCCCTCTAACCGCTAGGCTACCTGTCCCCCCCCTCTAACCGCTAGGCTACCTGCCTCCCCACCTCTAACCGCTAGGCTACCTGCCTCCCCACCTCTAACCGCTAGGCTACCTGCCTCCCCACCTCTAACCGCTAGGCTACCTGCCTCCCCACCTCTAACCGCTAGGCTACCTGCCTCCCCACCTCTAACCGCTAGGCTACCTGCCTCACCCCCTCTAACCGCTAGGCTACCTGCCTCACCCCCTCTAACCGCTAGGCTACCTGCCTCCCCCCTCTAACCGCTAGGCTACCTGCCTCCCCCCTCTAACCTCTAGGCTACCTGCCTCCCCCCTCTAACCTCTAGGCTACCTGCCTCCCCCCTCTAACCACTAGGCTACCTGCCTCCCCCCTCTAACCACTAGGCTACCTGCCTCCCCCTAACCACTAGGCTACCTGCCTCCCCCCTCTATCCACTAGGCTACCTGCGCTAACCACTAGGCTACCTGCCTCCCCCCTCTATCCACTAGGCTACCTGCGCTAACCACTAGGCTACCTGCCTCCCCCCTCTATCCACTAGGCTACCTGCGCTAACCACTAGGCTACATGCCTTCCCCCTCTAACCACTAGGCTACCTGCCTCCCCCCTCTAACCAATAGGCTACCCCCCCCCCCCTTCTAACCACTAGGCTACCTGTCCCCCCCCCCCCCCCCCTAACCACTTGGCTACCTGTCCCCCCCCCCTAACCACTAGGCTACCTGCCTCCCCCCTCTAACCACTAGGCTACCTGCCTCCCCCCCCCTAACCACTAGGCTACCTGCCCCCCTCCTCTAACCACTAGGCTACCTGCCCCCCCCCCCTCTAACCACTAGGCTACCTGCCTCCCCCCTATAACCACTAGGCTACCTGCCTCCCCCTCTAACCACTAGGCTACCCGCCACTCTAATGAGACACATTGCCAGAGGAATCTTTATGAGATTAGAAACTGCTTTTAAATGTTATTTTATTACAGTAATCCTAATATATAATCCCATGTTATGGAGTTGTTTTCTGTTAGCGTTGTGATGGAGACAAGCCTGAGAATCACTCAACACCTTGTTCCTGCACATAATCTGCATTGGAATTAAATAAATCCCATTTCTTTTCCTGTCTGAGTACTGAGGACTCGATGGATCCCCCCCCCCACCCCTCGTTCAGTCCTTGATTACTCTGTTCGGTGCAGATTTTCTATAGAAAGTTAATGTGATTTGTGAAACCCTTCAGAACGAGGAGGAGCAGAGAGAGACGGAAGATAAAGATGGCAATTATTCTATTTAAGAGCTACAATTTTTCTAATTTCCCCCGGCTGCTGCTTCAATATCCTGGAAATGATTTTGTTGGCTTGGTTAAATGATGTTACTAATTCCTATGATTGCTTATAATGACTCAGTCTTTTTTTGTTCCAGACTTCAGTTTAATATGAAATGGCATTCCATTTCAGGGATAGGAATAATCACCCATTCAGAAGACGGGCATAGAAGTGAAAGGCTGGAGCTGCAGGGTCAGGGTGTAGAGGTGACTACGGCAAAGGGCTGTAGAGGTGACTACGGTGAAGGGCTGTAGTAGAGTTGACTACGGTGAAGGGCTGTAGAGTTGACTACGGCGAAGGGCTGTAGAGGTGACTACGGCGAAGGGCTGTAGAGGTGACTACGGCAAAGGGCTGTAGAGGTGACTACAGCGAAGGTCTGTAGAGGTGACTACGGTGAAGGGCTGTAGTAGAGTTGACTATGGTGAAGGGCTGTAGTAGAGGTGACTACGGTGAAGGGCTGTAGTAGAGTTGACTACGGTGAAGGGCTGTAGAGTTGACTACGGCAAAGGGCTGTAGAGGTGACTACGGCGAAGGGCTGTAGAGGTCACTACAGCGAAGTGCTGTAGAGGTGACTACGGTGAAGGGCTGTAGTAGAGTTGACTACGGCGAAGGGCTGTAGAGTTGACTACGGCGAAGGGCTGTAGAGGTGACTACGGCGAAGGGCTGTAGAGGTGACTACGGCGAAGGGCTGTAGAGGTGACTACGGTGAAGGGCTGTAGAGGTGACTATGGCGAAGGGCTGTAGTAGAGGTGACTACGGTGAAGGGCTGTAGTAGAGGTGACTACGGTGAAGGGCTGTAGAGGTGACTACGGTGAAGGGCTGTAGAGGTGACTACGGTGAAGGGCTGTAGAGGTGACTACGGTGAAGGGCTGTAGAGGTGACTATGGTGAAGGGCTGTAGAGGTGAAGGGCTGTAGAGGTGACTACGGTGAAGGGCTGTAGAGTTGACTACGGTGAAGGGCTGTAGAGGTGACTACGGTGAAGGTCTGTAGAGGTGACTACGGTGAAGGGCTGTAGAGGTGACTACGGTGAAGGGCTGTAGAGGTGACTACGGTGAAGGGCTGTAGAGGTGACTACGGTGAAGGGCTGTAGAGGTGACTACGGTGAAGGGCTGTAGAGGTGACTACGGCGAAGGGCTGTAGTAGAGGTGACTACGGCGAAGGGCTGTAGTAGAGGTGACTACGGCGAAGGGCTGTAGTAGAGTTGACTACGGCGAAGGGCTGTAGTAGAGTTGACTACGGTGAAGGGCTGTAGAGGTGACTACGGTGAAGGGCTGTAGAGGTGACTACGGCGAAGGGCTGTAGAGGTGACTACGGCGAAGGGCTGTAGAGTTGACTACGGCGAAGGGTTGTAGAGTTGACTACGGCGAAGGGCTGTAGAGTTGACTACGGCGAAGGGCTGTAGAGGTGACTACGGCGAAGGGCTGTAGAGGTGACTACGGGGAAGGGCTGTAGAGGTGACTACGGCGAAGGGCTGTAGAGGTGACTACGGCGAAGGGCTGTAGAGTTGACTACGGCGAAGGTCGTAGTGTAGAGTTGACTATGGTGAATTACCTCACTTCCTGCCATCTTTGGAGTTCCTGGAGTGAACGGTAGAGCCGTTACAGATTGCTGCTGCTCCTCTTGGATTGGTTAAAAGGTTTCTGTTGAGATGAAGTAGACAAATTTGTGTGTAATGTGTTTGTTGCCCGGGGGAAGTAGAGGCTATAGAGGCCTTAAGGTGAAAGAGCGTAGACAAACTGTTAGCTCACTAACTTCAGGAAATAAACCACTCTAATGACTGATAATAACCTGAAGTAACTTCATTTCTGCCCGACTGTGATCGTGACAAAGCGTAATGCGACTACAAAGTATCTAAGGAAGGAAATATATATAAATGTATTGACTGGTGAGACATTATAGATCTGGTGATATCTGTGAACTTTTGAGTGACAATGTTGAAATCAAATCACTTTCGACTTTGACAATCAGCTTTGGAGAAATCCAAAAAAGGTTGTCCCTTCTCATGAATCCCAAGACGGCTCCGTACAGCGAGGGGCTCACTAAACTTCCTACGGGGGCGAAACCACTTGTCATATAAGCCCTGCCGGTCTCTCTATCAGACATGTTCCACCCAGAGCCACCTGTCAGGTAGGGTTCATGGGAACCAGAGGCGCGATTCCTGCTACCCTCTTGCGCTTGACAAAACAATGGAGCCAGTTGCAAGGTGTCGATGATTTGCGGTAGGCTTTTGAGTGACGGGCCGTTTTCTATATACTGTCTTCCTATGTCATCCAAAGACGGGGGGAGGGGAGGGGAGAGCGCTCCACCACCACAAGGGACTTTCTTATTTTAATTATTTATTTATTTTACCCCGTTTTCTCCCCAATTTCGTGGTATCCAATTGTTTTTAGTAGCTACTAGCTTGTCTCATCGCTACAACTCCAGTACGGGCTCGGGAGAGACGAAGGTTGAAAGTCACGCGTCCTCCGATACACAACCCAACCAAGCCGCACTGCTTCTTTAACACAGCGCGCATCCAACCCGGAAGCCAGCCGCACCAATGTGTCGGAGGAAACACCGTGCACCTGGCGACCTTGGTTAGCGTGCACTGCGCCCGGCCCGCCACAGGAGTCGCTGGTGCGCGATGAGACAAGGACATCACTACCGACCAAGCCCTCCCTAACCCGGGCGACGCTAGGCCAATTGTGTGTCGCCCCCACGGACCTCCCGGTTACGACAGAGCCTGGGCGCAAACCCAGAGTCTCTGGTGGCACAGCGCCACCCGGGAGGCCCCACAGGGGGGAGGGGAGACTACTCCACCACCACAGGGACTTTCTGTGTAAATCAGCTGCTTGTTATCCACATTTTTAAACCCAAATCAGATTCCAGGTCGGAGTCTTTCAGGGCAAAACCCCCCTTTTGCATTGTGGTCCATGGCGATGACACTACGAAACTCCAGTTCGGTGTTTATTTAATGGGTTCATGACCACAGGGCAAGGGCTACTGCTTGTCCTCCCTGCTATTAGCGTTCACGGTAAGCTTAGCTGAACTAATGGACCACAACTTGGAGGCTCAGATTCCACCTCCACAGCACCTCTCTGAGTGACTGCAGCTGCAGGCCAGATTACACCTAAACCTATCTGTTACAGCTTGACTTTAGAAACAGCTTTTAGGCCAAATCCCCTTCAGAATATACCATTTAACAGTCATCCGTTCACTGGTATTAACTCTGTGACGTGTCAGTCGGTGTCACATCGTGGCTGTTGTAAGAAGGGGAGAAACAACGGCCTAACCTGAGGCTGGTACTTGAGGTAACTCTAAATATATCCACATGACATGGGAAACGGCCTAACCTGCGGCTGGTACTTGAGGTAATACTAAATATGTCCACAAGAGAGGGATGATGGAAGTGCTACAAAAAGAGGTATTGAACTCTGACCCTACAAGGTCTGGGCTACTTCTGGTTCCCTATGTTTTACTTGATCATTAATATCAGCCCACCTGGTGTCCCAGGTCTAAATCAGGCCCTGATCATTAATATCACCCCACCTGGTGTCCCAGGTCTAAATCAGGCCCTGATCATTAATATCACCCCACCTGGTGTCCCAGGTCTAAATCAGGCCCTGATAATTAATATCACCCCACCTGGTGTCCCAGGTCTAAATCAGGCCCTGATCCTTAATATCACCCACCTGGTGTCCCAGGTCTAAATCAGGCCCTGATCCTTAATATCACCCATCTGGTGTCCCAGGTCTAAATCAGGCCCTGATCCTTAATATCACCCCACCTGGTGTCCCAGGTCTAAATCAGGCCCTGATAATTAATATCACCCCACCTGGTGTCCCAGGTCTAAATCAGGCCCTGATCCTTAATATCACCCACCTGGTGTCCCAGGTCTAAATCAGGCCCTGATCCTTAATATCACCCATCTGGTGTCCCAGGTCTAAATCAGGCCCTGATCCTTAATATCACCCACCTGGTGTCCCAGGTCTAAATCAGGCCCTGATCCTTAATTTCACCCCACCTGGTGTCCCAGGTCTAAATCAGGCCCTGATCAGAGGGGAACAACGGGGGGAAAAAGCAGTGGAACTGGCTTCGAGGTCCAGAGTTGAGTTTGAGGTCTCTCAAATATTGGCACATGAGAATGAACAGTCAACGAATGGCATCAGTCCCTACAACATATACCCCGTGGCACTGCCCACCATTACATTACTACTAAAACCACAGATCAATGTGAATAGGATGGCCGTTTCCGTCCATCTTTCAGGCAACGTCAGTGTACTTTTCATTCATTCCCCTAAATGCTGTTACATAAAGGAGTTAATGGAAAATGGGTTCTGCTTTTTCTCAAAGAGTTTATTTTTTATTTTTTGGGGAGTTTTTATTTCTGTGAAACTCGTCTCCAGCGCATTCTTGTGGCGTTTGGGTCAAGGCAGTATGACATCATGGTGTCTTTCAGAGAGCAGCCTCCCGAGTGACGCAGCGGTCTAAGGCACTGCGTCGCACTACAGACCCGGGTTCGATCCCCGGGCTGTGACGCAGCCGGCCCGAACCCGGGAGACCGGAGCACAATTGGCCCGGCGTCGTCCGGTTGATCTCATCGGTCTTCAGTGACAGTACCGTCACCTGAAGTACTGTCTCGGAGCAGTCCTCACACTGTTGTGTCGTCTGTAGAGTCTATTGAGCCAACACATGGCAGTCACTGTAGCAACAACCACAGTCAAGCTGTCATGGTGGCTCCTGAAGAATCTCAAATATAAAATATAGTTTGATTTGTTTAACACTTTTTTTGGTTACTACATGATTCCATATGTGTTATTTCATAGTTTTGATGTCTTCACTATTATTCTACAATGTAGAAAATAGTAAAAATAAAGAAAAACCCTTGAATGAGTAGGTGTGTCCAAACTTCTGACTGGAATATGATTCATTATGAGGGAGCTGTAATGTCTTCCTTACAATGATGTGTTTGATTCATTATGTTACATGACGTGTTCCAAAACCACCTCAGAGCTGGACACTAATACCTACAGGACAGGACCACTAATACCTACAGGACAGGACCACTAATACCTACAGGATCACTAATACCTACAGGACAGGACCACTAATACCTACAGGACAGGATCACTAATACCTACAGGACCACTAATACCTGCAGGACAGGACCACTAATACCTACAGGACCACTAATACCTACAGGACAGGACCACTAATAACTACAGGACAGGACCACTAATACCTACAGGACAGGACCACTAATACCTACAGGATCACTAATACCTACAGGACAGGATCACTAATACCTACAGGACAGGACCACTAATACCTACAGGACAGGACCACTAATACCTACAGGACAGGACCACTAATACATACAGGACAGGACCACTAATACCTACAGGACAGGACCACTAATACCTACAGGATCACTAATACCTACAGGACAGGACCACTAATACCTACAGGACAGGATCACTAATACCTACAGGACAGGACCACTAATACCTACAGGACAGGACCACTAATACCTACAGGACCACTAATACCTACAGGACAGGACCACTAATACCTACAGGATCACTAATACCTACCGGACAGGACCACTAATACCTACAGGACAGGATCACTAATACCTACAGGATCACTAATACCTACAGGACAGGACCACTAATACCTACAGGACAGGATCACTAATACCTACAGGACCACTAATACCTACAGGACCACTAATACCTACAGGACAGGACCACTAATATCTACAGGACCACTAATACCTACAGGACAGGATCACTAATACCTACAGGACCACTAATACCTACAGGACCACTAATACCTACAGGACAGGATCACTAATACCTACAGGATCACTAATACCTACAGGACAGGACCACTAATACCTACAGGACAGGATCACTAATACCTACAGGACCACTAATACCTACAGGACAGGACCACTAATACCTACAGGATCACTAATACCTACAGGACAGGACCACGAATACCTACAGGACAGGATCACTAATACCTACAGGACAGGACCACTAATACCTACAGGACCACTAATACCTACAGGACAGGATCACTAATACCTAAAGGACCACTAATACCTACAGGACCACTAATACCTACAGGACAGGATCACTAATACCTACAGGATCACTAATACCTACAGGACAGGACCACTAATACCTACAGGACAGGATCACTAATACCTACAGGACCACTAATACCTACAGGACAGGACCACTAATACCTACAGGATCACTAATACCTACAGGACAGGACCACAAATACCTACAGGACAGGATCACTAATACCAACAGGACAGGACCACTAATACCTACAGGACCACTAATACCTACAGGACAGGATCACTAATACCTACAGGACCACTAATACCTACAGGACAGGATCACTAATACCTACAGGATCACTAATACCTACAGGACAGGACCACTAATACCTACAGGACAGGATCACTAATACCTACAGGACCACTAATACCTACAGGACAGGACCACTAATACCTACAGGATCACTAATACCTACAGGACAGGACCACGAATACCTACAGGACAGGATCACTAATACCTACAGGACAGGACCACTAATACCTACAGGACCACTAATACCTACAGGACAGGATCACTAATACCTACAGGATCACTAATACCTACAGGACAGGACCACTAATACCTACAGGACAGGATCACTAATACTTACAGGATCACTAATACCTACAGGACAGGATCACTAATACCTACAGGACAGGACCACTAATACCTACAGGACCACTAATACCTACAGGACAGGATCACTAATACCTGTTTAGAGGTCACACAGGAAACAGACATATAGCAGTAACAGCCTGTTTAGAGGTCACACAGGAAACAGACATATAGTAGTAACAGCCTGTTTAGAGGTCACACAGGAAACAGACATATAGTAGTAACAGCCTGTTTAGAGGTCACACAGGAAACAGACATATAGTAGTAACAGCCTGTTTAGAGGTCGCACAGGAACCCAGACATATATATAGCAGTAACAGCCTGTTTAGAGGTCACACAGGAACCCAGACAGACATATAGCAGTAACAGCCTGTTTAGAGATCACACAGGAACCCAGACAGACATATAGCAGTAACAGCCTGTTTAGAGGTCACACAGGAAACAGACATATAGCAGTAACAGCCTGTTTAGAGGTCACACAGGAACCCAGACAGACATATAGCAGTAACAGCCTGTTTAGAGATCACACAGGAACCCAGACAGACATATAGCAGTAACAGCCTGTTTAGAGGTCACACAGGAAACAGACATATAGCAGTAACAGCCTGTTTAGAGGTCACACAGGAACCCAGACAGACATATAGCAGTAACAACCTGTTTAGAGGTCGCACAGGAAACAGACATATAGCAGTAACAGCCTGTTTACAGGTCGCACAGGAACCCAGACAGACATATAGCAGTAACAGCCTGTTTAGAGGTCGCACAGGAAACAGACATATAGCAGTAACAGCCTGTTTACAGGTCGCACAGGAACCCAGACAGACATATAGCAGTAACAGCCTGTTTAGAGGTCACACAGGAAACAGACATATAGTAGTAACAGCCTGTTTAGAGGTCACACCGGAAACAGACCGATAGTAGTAACAGCCTGTTTAGAGGTCACACAGGATCCCAGACAGACATATAGTAGTAACAGCCTGTTTAGAGGTCACACAGGAACCCAGACAGACATATAGTAGTAACAGCCTGTTTAGAGGTCACACAGGAACCCAGACAGACATATAGCAGTAACAGCCTGTTTAGAGGTCACACAGGAACCCAGACAGACATATAGCAGTAACAGCCTGTTTAGAGGTCACACAGGAAACAGACATATAGTAGTAACAGCCTGTTTACAGGTCGCACAGGAACCCAGACAGACATATAGCAGTAGTGATCCGTTCATTAAAAAGGTTGTCCCATCGATCTAGCTGCAGATGTATTAAACTAATGTGAACTACAGTGGTAGTGTGTTTATCCTAGTCACAGTGGCTTGGTGTTTTAGAGCGGCAATGCATTCTGGTCCATTTAAAAGCTTTCGCCAGGACCTAATTCATCATTATCCACACGTTGTTATGTTATTAGTGTGTTATTGATGGAGCCTGGCTTTGGGCCAGTCTAGCCAGTCCATTTATTAGCTGATGTGTGATGACAGACCAGACCACAGTAGCATAGTGGAATGGATGGAAGGTTGGTTTGACATTCTAGAACCACGCCAGCAGCGTTCTAGTTCCATCAATTCTATACCGAGTGGACAAAACATTAGGAACACCTGATCTTTCAATGACACAGACTGACCAGATGAATCCAGGTGAAAGATATGATCCCTTATTGATGTCACTTGTTAAATCCACTTCAATCAGTGTAGATGAAGGGGGAGGAAACAGGTTAAATAAGGATTTTTAAGCCTTAAAACAATTGAGAAATTGATTGTGTACGTGTGCCATTCAGAGGGTGAATGGGCAAGACAAAATATTTAAGTGCCTTTGAACGGGGTATGGTAGTAGGGTCCAGGGGCATCGATTTGTGTCAAGAACTGCAACGCTGCTGGGTTTTTCACGCTCAACAGTTTCCCCGTGTGTATCAAGAATGGTCCACCAGGCCTCAGCCAACATGACACAAGTGTGGGAAGCATTGGAGTCAACATGGGTCAGCAGCCCTGTGGAATGCTTTTGACACATTTTAGAGTCAATGCCCTGACGAATTGAGGCTGTAATAACTGTCACTTTACTGTCAGTTATACCCACATACATTAATAACTGTCACTTTACTGTCAGTTATACCCACATACATTAATAACTGTCACTTTACTGTCAGTTATACCCACATACATTAATAACTGTCACTTTACTGTCAGTTATACCCACATACATTAATAACTGTCAGTTATACCCACATACATTAATAACTGTCAGTTATACCCACATACATTAATAACTGTCAGTTATACCCACATACATTAATAACTGTCAGTTATACCCACATACATTAATAACTGTCTCTTTACTGTCAGTTATACCCACATGCATTAATAACTGTCACTTTACTGTCAGTTATACCCACATACATTAATAACTGTCACTTTACTGTCAGTTATACCCACATACATTAATAACTGTCAGTTATACCCACATACATTAATAACTGTCAGTTATACCCACATACATTAATAACTGTCTCTTTACTGTCAGTTATACCCACATACATTAATAACTGTCACTTTACTGTCAGTTATACCCACATACATTAATAACTGTCAGTTATACCCACAGACATTAATAACTGTCAGTTATACCCACATACATTAATAACTGTCAGTTATACCCACAGACATTAATAACTGTCACTTTACTGTCAGTTATACCCACATACATTAATAACTGTCACTTTACTGTCAGTTATACCCACATACATTAATAACTGTCAGTTATACCCACATGCATTAATAACTGTCACTTTACTGTCAGTTATACCCACATACATTAATAACTGTCAGTTATACCCACATACATTAATAACTGTCAGTTATACCCACATACATTAATAACTGTCACTTTACTGTCAGTTATACCCACATACATTAATATCTGTCAGTTATACCCACATAGATTAATAACTGTCAGTTATACCCACATACATTAATAACTGTCACTTTACTGTCAGTTATACCCACATGCATTAATAACTGTCACTTTACTGTCAGTTATACCCACATACATTAATAACTGTCACTTTACTGTCAGTTATACCCACATACATTAATAACTGTCAATTATACCCACATACATTAATAACTGTCAGTTATACCCACATACATTAATAACTGTCAGTTATACCCAAATACATTAATAACTGTCAGTTATACCCACATACATTAATAACTGTCACTTTACTGTCAGTTATACCCACATGCATTAATAACTGTCACTTTACTGTCAGTTATACCCACATGCATTAATAACTGTCACTTTACTGTCAGTTATACCCACAGACAATAATAACTGTCAGTTATACCCACATACATTAATAACTGTCACTTTACTGTCAGTTATACACAGATACATTAATAGCTGTCACTTTACTGTCAGTTATACCCACATACATTAATAACTGTCAATTATACCCACATACATTAATAACTGTCAGTTATACCCACATACATTAATATCTGTCAGTTATACCCACATAGATTAATAACTGTCAGTTATACCCACATACATTAATAACTGTCACTTTACTGTCAGTTATACCCACATGCATTAATAACTGTCACTTTACTGTCAGTTATACCCACATACATTAATAACTGTCACTTTACTGTCAGTTATACCCACATACATTAATAACTGTCAATTATACCCACATACATTAATAACTGTCAGTTATACCCACATACATTAATAACTGTCAGTTATACCCAAATACATTAATAACTGTCAGTTATACCCACATACATTAATAACTGTCACTTTACTGTCAGTTATACCCACATGCATTAATAACTGTCACTTTACTGTCAGTTATACCCACATGCATTAATAACTGTCACTTTACTGTCAGTTATACCCACAGACAATAATAACTGTCAGTTATACCCACATACATTAATAACTGTCACTTTACTGTCAGTTATACCCAGATACATTAATAGCTGTCACTTTACTGTCAGTTATACCCACATACATTAATAACTGTCAATTATACCCACATACATTAATAACTGTCAGTTATACCCACATACATTAATAAATGTCACTTTACTGTCAGTTAAACCCACATACATTAATAACTGTCACTTTACTGTCAGTTATACCCACATACATTAATATCTGTCAGTTATACCCACATACATTAATAACTGTCAGTTATACCCACATACATTAATAACTGTCACTTTACTGTCAGTTATACCCACATACATTAATAACTGTCAGTTATACCTACATACAATAATAACTGTCAATTTACTGTCAGTTATATCAACATACATTAATAACTGTCAGTTATACCCACATACATTAATAACTGTCAGTTATACCCACATACAATAATAACTGTCAATTTACTGTCAGTTATATCAACATACATTAATAACTGTCAGTTATACCCACATACATTAATACCTGTCACTTTACTGTCAGTTATACCCACATACATTAATAACTGTCAGTTATACCCACATACATTAATAACTGTCAGTTATACCCACATACATTAATAACTGTCAGTTATACCCACATACATTAATAACTGTCTCTTTACTGTCAGTTATACCCACATACATTAATAACTGTCAGTTATACCCACATACATTAATAACTGTCAGTTATACCCACATACATTAATAACTGTCTCTTTACTGTCAGTTATACCCACATACAGTAATAACAGTCTCTTTACTGTCAGTTATACCCACATACATTAATAAATGTCAGTTATACCCACATACATTAATAACTGTCAGTTATACCCACATACATTAATAACTGTCACTTTACTGTCAGTTATACCCACATACATTAGTATCTGTCAGTTATACCCACATACATTAATAACTGTCAGTTATACCCACATACATTAATAACTGTCACTTTACTGTCAGTTATACCTACATACAATAATAACTGTCAATTTACTGTCAGTTATATCAACATACATTAATAACTGTCAGTTATACCCACATACATTAATAACTGTCAGTTATACCCACATACAATAATAACTGTCAATTTACTGTCAGTTATATCAACATACATTAATAACTGTCAGTTATACCCACATACATTAATACCTGTCACTTTACTGTCAGTTATACCCACATACATTAATAACTGTCAGTTATACCCACATACATTAATAACTGTCAGTTATACCCACATACATTAATAACTGTCAGTTATACCCACATACATTAATAACTGTCAGTTATACCCACATACATTAATAACTGTCAGTTATATCCACATACATTAATAACTGTCAGTTATACCCACATACATTAATAACTGTCACTTTACTGTCAGTTATACCCACATACATTAATAACTGTCAGTTATACCCACATACATTAATAACTGTCACTTTACTGTCAGTTATACCCACATACATTAATAACTGTCACTTTACTGTCAGTTATACCCACATACATTAATAACTGTCACTTTACTGTCAGTTATACCCACATACATTAATAACTGTCAGTTATACCCACATACATTAATAACTCTCTCTTTTTACTGTCAGTTATACCCACATACATTAATAACTGTCAGTTATACCCACATACATTAATAACTGTCAGTTATACCCACATACATTAATAACTGTCAGTTATACCCACATACATTAATAACTGTCAGTTATACCCACATACATTAATAACTGTCTCTTTACTGTCAGTTATACCCACATGCATTAATAACTGTCACTTTACTGTCAGTTATACCCACATACATTAATAACTGTCACTTTACTGTCAGTTATACCCACATACATTAATAACTGTCAGTTATACCCACATACATTAATAACTGTCAGTTATACCCACATACATTAATAACTGTCTCTTTACTGTCAGTTATACCCACATACATTAATAACTGTCACTTTACTGTCAGTTATACCCACATACATTAATAACTGTCAGTTATACCCACAGACATTAATAACTGTCAGTTATACCCACATACATTAATAACTGTCAGTTATACCCACAGACATTAATAACTGTCACTTTACTGTCAGTTATACCCACATACATTAATAACTGTCACTTTACTGTCAGTTATACCCACATACATTAATAACTGTCAGTTATACCCACATGCATTAATAACTGTCACTTTACTGTCAGTTATACCCACATACATTAATAACTGTCAGTTATACCCACATACATTAATAACTGTCAGTTATACCCACATACATTAATAACTGTCACTTTACTGTCAGTTATACCCACATACATTAATATCTGTCAGTTATACCCACATAGATTAATAACTGTCAGTTATACCCACATACATTAATAACTGTCACTTTACTGTCAGTTATACCCACATGCATTAATAACTGTCACTTTACTGTCAGTTATACCCACATACATTAATAACTGTCACTTTACTGTCAGTTATACCCACATACATTAATAACTGTCAATTATACCCACATACATTAATAACTGTCAGTTATACCCACATACATTAATAACTGTCAGTTATACCCAAATACATTAATAACTGTCAGTTATACCCACATACATTAATAACTGTCACTTTACTGTCAGTTATACCCACATGCATTAATAACTGTCACTTTACTGTCAGTTATACCCACATGCATTAATAACTGTCACTTTACTGTCAGTTATACCCACAGACAATAATAACTGTCAGTTATACCCACATACATTAATAACTGTCACTTTACTGTCAGTTATACCCAGATACATTAATAGCTGTCACTTTACTGTCAGTTATACCCACATACATTAATAACTGTCAATTATACCCACATACATTAATAACTGTCAGTTATACCCACATACATTAATATCTGTCAGTTATACCCACATAGATTAATAACTGTCAGTTATACCCACATACATTAATAACTGTCACTTTACTGTCAGTTATACCCACATGCATTAATAACTGTCACTTTACTGTCAGTTATACCCACATACATTAATAACTGTCACTTTACTGTCAGTTATACCCACATACATTAATAACTGTCAATTATACCCACATACATTAATAACTGTCAGTTATACCCACATACATTAATAACTGTCAGTTATACCCAAATACATTAATAACTGTCAGTTATACCCACATACATTAATAACTGTCACTTTACTGTCAGTTATACCCACATGCATTAATAACTGTCACTTTACTGTCAGTTATACCCACATGCATTAATAACTGTCACTTTACTGTCAGTTATACCCACAGACAATAATAACTGTCAGTTATACCCACATACATTAATAACTGTCACTTTACTGTCAGTTATACCCAGATACATTAATAGCTGTCACTTTACTGTCAGTTATACCCACATACATTAATAACTGTCAATTATACCCACATACATTAATAACTGTCAGTTATACCCACATACATTAATAAATGTCACTTTACTGTCAGTTAAACCCACATACATTAATAACTGTCACTTTACTGTCAGTTATACCCACATACATTAATATCTGTCAGTTATACCCACATACATTAATAACTGTCAGTTATACCCACATACATTAATAACTGTCACTTTACTGTCAGTTATACCCACATACATTAATAACTGTCAGTTATACCTACATACAATAATAACTGTCAATTTACTGTCAGTTATATCAACATACATTAATAACTGTCAGTTATACCCACATACATTAATAACTGTCAGTTATACCCACATACAATAATAACTGTCAATTTACTGTCAGTTATATCAACATACATTAATAACTGTCAGTTATACCCACATACATTAATACCTGTCACTTTACTGTCAGTTATACCCACATACATTAATAACTGTCAGTTATACCCACATACATTAATAACTGTCAGTTATACCCACATACATTAATAACTGTCAGTTATACCCACATACATTAATAACTGTCTCTTTACTGTCAGTTATACCCACATACATTAATAACTGTCAGTTATACCCACATACATTAATAACTGTCAGTTATACCCACATACATTAATAACTGTCTCTTTACTGTCAGTTATACCCACATACAGTAATAACAGTCTCTTTACTGTCAGTTATACCCACATACATTAATAACTGTCAGTTATACCCACATACATTAATAACTGTCAGTTATACCCACATACATTAATAACTGTCACTTTACTGTCAGTTATACCCACATACATTAGTATCTGTCAGTTATACCCACATACATTAATAACTGTCAGTTATACCCACATACATTAATAACTGTCACTTTACTGTCAGTTATACCTACATACAATAATAACTGTCAATTTACTGTCAGTTATATCAACATACATTAATAACTGTCAGTTATACCCACATACATTAATAACTGTCAGTTATACCCACATACAATAATAACTGTCAATTTACTGTCAGTTATATCAACATACATTAATAACTGTCAGTTATACCCACATACATTAATACCTGTCACTTTACTGTCAGTTATACCCACATACATTAATAACTGTCAGTTATACCCACATACATTAATAACTGTCAGTTATACCCACATACATTAATAACTGTCAGTTATACCCACATACATTAATAACTGTCAGTTATACCCACATACATTAATAACTGTCAGTTATATCCACATACATTAATAACTGTCAGTTATACCCACATACATTAATAACTGTCACTTTACTGTCAGTTATACCCACATACATTAATAACTGTCAGTTATACCCACATACATTAATAACTGTCACTTTACTGTCAGTTATACCCACATACATTAATAACTGTCACTTTACTGTCAGTTATACCCACATACATTAATAACTGTCACTTTACTGTCAGTTATACCCACATACATTAATAACTGTCAGTTATACCCACATACATTAATAACTCTCTCTTTTTACTGTCAGTTATACCCACATACATTAATAACTGTCAGTTATACCCACATACATTAATAACTGTCAGTTATACCCACATACATTAATAACTGTCAGTTATACCCACATACATTAATAACTGTCAGTTATACCCACATACATTAATAACTGTCTCTTTACTGTCAGTTATACCCACATGCATTAATAACTGTCACTTTACTGTCAGTTATACCCACATACATTAATAACTGTCACTTTACTGTCAGTTATACCCACATACATTAATAACTGTCAGTTATACCCACATACATTAATAACTGTCAGTTATACCCACATACATTAATAACTGTCTCTTTACTGTCAGTTATACCCACATACATTAATAACTGTCACTTTACTGTCAGTTATACCCACATACATTAATAACTGTCAGTTATACCCACAGACATTAATAACTGTCAGTTATACCCACATACATTAATAACTGTCAGTTATACCCACAGACATTAATAACTGTCACTTTACTGTCAGTTATACCCACATACATTAATAACTGTCACTTTACTGTCAGTTATACCCACATACATTAATAACTGTCAGTTATACCCACATGCATTAATAACTGTCACTTTACTGTCAGTTATACCCACATACATTAATAACTGTCAGTTATACCCACATACATTAATAACTGTCAGTTATACCCACATACATTAATAACTGTCACTTTACTGTCAGTTATACCCACATACATTAATATCTGTCAGTTATACCCACATAGATTAATAACTGTCAGTTATACCCACATACATTAATAACTGTCACTTTACTGTCAGTTATACCCACATGCATTAATAACTGTCACTTTACTGTCAGTTATACCCACATACATTAATAACTGTCACTTTACTGTCAGTTATACCCACATACATTAATAACTGTCAATTATACCCACATACATTAATAACTGTCAGTTATACCCACATACATTAATAACTGTCAGTTATACCCAAATACATTAATAACTGTCAGTTATACCCACATACATTAATAACTGTCACTTTACTGTCAGTTATACCCACATGCATTAATAACTGTCACTTTACTGTCAGTTATACCCACATGCATTAATAACTGTCACTTTACTGTCAGTTATACCCACAGACAATAATAACTGTCAGTTATACCCACATACATTAATAACTGTCACTTTACTGTCAGTTATACCCAGATACATTAATAGCTGTCACTTTACTGTCAGTTATACCCACATACATTAATAACTGTCAATTATACCCACATACATTAATAACTGTCAGTTATACCCACATACATTAATATCTGTCAGTTATACCCACATAGATTAATAACTGTCAGTTATACCCACATACATTAATAACTGTCACTTTACTGTCAGTTATACCCACATGCATTAATAACTGTCACTTTACTGTCAGTTATACCCACATACATTAATAACTGTCACTTTACTGTCAGTTATACCCACATACATTAATAACTGTCAATTATACCCACATACATTAATAACTGTCAGTTATACCCACATACATTAATAACTGTCAGTTATACCCAAATACATTAATAACTGTCAGTTATACCCACATACATTAATAACTGTCACTTTACTGTCAGTTATACCCACATGCATTAATAACTGTCACTTTACTGTCAGTTATACCCACATGCATTAATAACTGTCACTTTACTGTCAGTTATACCCACAGACAATAATAACTGTCAGTTATACCCACATACATTAATAACTGTCACTTTACTGTCAGTTATACCCAGATACATTAATAGCTGTCACTTTACTGTCAGTTATACCCACATACATTAATAACTGTCAATTATACCCACATACATTAATAACTGTCAGTTATACCCACATACATTAATAAATGTCACTTTACTGTCAGTTAAACCCACATACATTAATAACTGTCACTTTACTGTCAGTTATACCCACATACATTAATATCTGTCAGTTATACCCACATACATTAATAACTGTCAGTTATACCCACATACATTAATAACTGTCACTTTACTGTCAGTTATACCCACATACATTAATAACTGTCAGTTATACCTACATACAATAATAACTGTCAATTTACTGTCAGTTATATCAACATACATTAATAACTGTCAGTTATACCCACATACATTAATAACTGTCAGTTATACCCACATACAATAATAACTGTCAATTTACTGTCAGTTATATCAACATACATTAATAACTGTCAGTTATACCCACATACATTAATACCTGTCACTTTACTGTCAGTTATACCCACATACATTAATAACTGTCAGTTATACCCACATACATTAATAACTGTCAGTTATACCCACATACATTAATAACTGTCAGTTATACCCACATACATTAATAACTGTCTCTTTACTGTCAGTTATACCCACATACATTAATAACTGTCAGTTATACCCACATACATTAATAACTGTCAGTTATACCCACATACATTAATAACTGTCTCTTTACTGTCAGTTATACCCACATACAGTAATAACAGTCTCTTTACTGTCAGTTATACCCACATACATTAATAACTGTCAGTTATACCCACATACATTAATAACTGTCAGTTATACCCACATACATTAATAACTGTCACTTTACTGTCAGTTATACCCACATACATTAGTATCTGTCAGTTATACCCACATACATTAATAACTGTCAGTTATACCCACATACATTAATAACTGTCACTTTACTGTCAGTTATACCTACATACAATAATAACTGTCAATTTACTGTCAGTTATATCAACATACGTTAATAACTGTCAGTTATACCCACATACATTAATAACTGTCAGTTATACCCACATACAATAATAACTGTCAATTTACTGTCAGTTATATCAACATACATTAATAACTGTCAGTTATACCCACATACATTAATACCTGTCACTTTACTGTCAGTTATACCCACATACATTAATAACTGTCAGTTATACCCACATACATTAATAACTGTCAGTTATACCCACATACATTAATAACTGTCAGTTATACCCACATACATTAATAACTGTCAGTTATACCCACATACATTAATAACTGTCAGTTATATCCACATACATTAATAACTGTCAGTTATACCCACATACATTAATAACTGTCACTTTACTGTCAGTTATACCCACATACATTAATAACTGTCAGTTATACCCACATACATTAATAACTGTCACTTTACTGTCAGTTATACCCACATACATTAATAACTGTCACTTTACTGTCAGTTATACCCACATACATTAATAACTGTCACTTTACTGTCAGTTATACCCACATACATTAATAACTGTCAGTTATACCCACATACATTAATAACTCTCTCTTTTTACTGTCAGTTATACCCACATACATTAATAACTGTCAGTTATACCCACATACATTAATAACTGTCACTTTACTGTTAGTTTCCTTACATTTTGTATCTTTCCATTACATATTTTTCCTTTGTTTCATCTGTCACGTTAGTGTGGTTGTTCCTGAGGGACGCTAGCAGTAGTGGACCATATTAGGCTAACGTATCACAGGTTGGGAAATAATTTGGAACATGTAGCCTATTGGAATCGTTATGGAACGCAGACCAAATGTAGCAGTTTAACCCTGAAACCTGAAGCATGGTTCACAACGACTGGAGCAACTTGGAACCTGAAGCACGGTTCATGATGACTGGAGCAACTTGGAGCCTGAAGCACGGTTCACAACGACTGGAGCAACTTGGAGCCTGAAGCACGGTTCACAACGACTGGAGCAACTTGGAGCCTGAAGCACGGTTCACGATGACTGGAGCAACTTGGAGCCTGAAGCACGGTTCACGATGACTGGAGCAACTTGGAGCCTGAAGCACGGTTCACAACGACTGGAGCAACTTGGAGCCTGAAGCACGGTTCATGATGACTGGAGCAACTTGGAGCCTGAAGCACGGTTCACAACGACTGGAGCAACTTGGAGCCTGAAGCACGGTTCACAACGACTGGAGCAACTTGGAGCCTGAAGCACGGTTCACGATGACTGGAGCAACTTGGAGCCTGAAGCACGGTTCACGATGACTGGAGCAACTTGGAGCCTGAAGCACGGTTCACAACGACTGGAGCAACTTGGAGCCTGAAGCACGGTTCACAACGACTGGAGCAACTTGGAGCCTGAAGCACGGTTCACAACGACTGGAGCAACTTGGAGCCTGAAGCACGGTTCACGATGACTGGAGCAACTTGGAGCCTGAAGCACGGTTCACGATGACTGGAGCAACTTGGAGCCTGAAGCACGTTTCACGATGACTGGAGCAACTTGGAGCCTGAAGCACGGTTCACGATGATTGGAGCAACTTGGAGCCTGACGCACGGTTCACGATGACTGGAGCAACTTGGAGCCTGAAGCACGGTTCACGATGACTGGAGCAACTTGGAGCCTGAAGCACGGTTCACGATGACTGGAGCAACTTGGAGCCTGATGCACAGTTCACGATGACTGGAGCAACTTGGAGCCTGACGCACGGTTCACGATGACTGGAGCAACTTGGAGCCTGACGCACGGTTCAGTGCAGAGAGGGACCTTTAGAAAAGATCATGCTGTCTATACATACAGGCCTATGTATAATGGTGTTACTATTGATCATCTGTCCTGGAATAAAGGAAGTCACGCTGCAGCAGATGGTGTCCTGGAGTCCTGGTATAAAGGATGTCACGCTGCAGCAGATGGTGTCCTGGAGTCCTGGTATAAAGGATGTCACGCTGCAGCAGATGGAGTCCTGGTGTAAATTATGTCACGATGCAGCAGATGGAGTCCTGGTATAAAGGACGTCACGCTGCATCAGATGGAGTCCTGGTATAAAGGATGTCATGCTGCAGCAGATGGTGACCTGGAGTCCTGGTATAAAGGACGTCTCGCTGCAGCAGATGGTGACCTGGAGTCCTGTTATAAAGGATGTCACGCTGCAGCAGATGGAGTCCTGGAGTCCTGGTATAAAGGATGTCACGCTGCAGCAGATGGTGACCTGGAGTCCTGGTATAAAGGACGTCACGCTGCAGCAGATGGTGTACTGGAGTCCTGGTATAAAGGACATCACGCTGCAGCAGATGGTGACCTGGAGTCCTGGTATAAAGGACGTCACTCTGCAGCAGATGGTGTACTGGAGTCCCGGTATAAAAAATACAAGGACAGAGCACCCTTCTCCTGGTCTCCTCAAAGACATCTAGTCAGGACAGAGCACCCTTCTCCTGGTCCCCTCAAAGACATCTAGTCAGGACAGAGCACCCTTCTCCTGGTCCCCTCAAAGACATCTAGTCAGGACAGAGCACCCTTCTCATGGTCCCCTCAGAGACATCTAGTCAGGACAGAGCACCCTTCTCCTGGTCCCCTCAAAGACATCTAGTCAGGACAGAGCACCGTTCTTCTGGTCCCCTAAGAGACATCCAATCAGCCCAGATCACCATTCTCCTCAGTAATTGGCAGGGAATATTAATTTCATCCACTCTCTTGTATTAGTCTGCAGGTAGTATGATGCTTTTACTAGAGGTTGGGGTACTGGTCATTGTCTGAGTCGCTGAGTCAGTCCTCCCAGCTCTTGTCCCTGATGCTTTTACTAGAGGTTGGGGTACTGGTCATTGTCTGAGTCGCTGAGTCAGTCCTCCCAGCTCTTGTCCCTGATGCTTTTACTAGAGGTTGGGGTACTGGTCATTGTCTGAGTCGCTGAGTCAGTCCTCCCAGCTCTTGTCCCTGATGCTTTTACTAGAGGTTGGGGTACTGGTCATTGTCTGAGTCGCTGAGTCAGTCCTCCCAGCTCTTGTCCTTGTTAACATGCTTTTACTAGAAGTTGGGGTACTGGTCATTGTCTGAGTCGCTGAGTCAGTCCTCCCAGCTCTTGTCCTTGTTAACATGCTTTTACTAGAAGTTGGGGTACTGGTCATTGTCTGAGTCGCTGAGTCAGTCCTCCCAGCTCTTGTCCTTGTTAACATGCTTTTACTAGAGGTTGGGGTACTGGTTATTGTCTGAGTCGCTGAGTCAGTCCTCCCAGCTCTTGTCCCTGATGCTTTTACTAGAGGTTGGGGTACTGGTCATTGTCTGAGTCGCTGAGTCAGTCCTCCCAGCTCTTGTCCTTGTTAAAACCCCTTAATGCAACATTAAGAATATGTTTTTCTCTGGTCAAAAGTAGTGCACTATGTAGGGAATAGGGTGCCATTTCAGAAAGAGACTGTCTTTTTGTCATCTACACACTAGTCTCTATACAAAGTACCCATTAAATATCTTCTAGATAAGGTCTCAGAGTAGTCCACTATCCAATCTATTCCACACATTCAATGACTCGATGAACAACATAAGAAGTGAGAAAAATATATGGTGGCTTTTGGATCAAAACAACAACCTTGAAATGCTTTGTTGCCTTATAATGCCACAGTCACGGACCAGAGAGAGCTCTGGGTGTCTGAGAAAAGGGAAGGGGCAGGCATCGTGTAAAAGCCTGTGAAATTGGACCGTGCGTGGCCTTTTATCATCTAAGGAAGGCAGGCATCGTGTAAAAGCCTGTGAAATGGGACTGCACATTATTACATCTTTCCAACTATAATGACTCCTTTATCACCACCATTGAAAAATATATCAAACGATGCTTGGCTTTGACAAAGAAAAGCATTACAGTAATGCATTACTGCTTTGCCCATAAGTACTCTCAGCCTCTTGAAAACCCCCATTTTGGATGAACAGAACAGTGCAGGTAAGAAAAGCGAGGGTCATTGTAGTGGAGAGTTCTGTGTTCTAACACGGAACACGGAGTCTTCAGCTCATTGTAGTGGAGAGTTCTATGTTCTAACACGGAACACGGAGTCTTCAGCTCATTGTAGTGGAGAGTTCTATGTTCTAACACGGAACACGGAGCCTTCAGCTCATTGTAGTGGAGAGTTCCATGTTCTAACACGGAACACAGAGCCTTCAGCTCATTGTAGTGGAGAGTTCTATGTTCTAACACGGAACCTTCAGCTCACTGTAGTGGAGAGTTCCATGTTCTAACATGGACCACAGAGCCTTCAGCTCATTGTAGTGGAGAGTTCTATGTTCTAACACGGAACCTTCAGCTCACTGTAGTGGAGAGTTCCATGTTCTAACATGGACCACAGAGCCTTCAGCTCATTGTAGTGGAGAGTTCTATGTTCTAACACGGAGCCTTCAGCTCACTGTAGTGGAGAGTTCCATGTTCTAACACGGAACATGGAGTCTTCAGCTCATTGTAGTGGAGAGTTCTATGTTCTAACACGGAGCCTTCAGCTCATTGTAGTGGAGAGTTCCATGTTCTAACACGGAGCCTTCAGCTCATTGTCGTGGAGAGTTCTATGTTCTAACACGGAACACAGAGCCTTCTGCTCATTGTAGTGGAGAGTTCCATGTTCTAACATGGAACACGGAGCCTTTCTGCTCAATGTAGTGGAGAGTTCTATGTTCTAATACGGAACACGGAGCCTTCAGCTCAATGTAGTGGAGAGTTCTATGTTCTAACACGGAACACGAAGCCTTCAGCTCATTGTAGTGGAGAGTTCTATGTTCTAACACGGAACACGGAGCCTTCAGGCCTTGTGTTTTTATCCTGGATCATTTTTTAATGTAATGTTTTCTCCAGATGCTGCGGTTTACTCCTTTTAATTATCTAATAATTTCAAACAATCAGTCCGTGCCTTCAGAAAGTATTCATACCCCTTGGACAACATGTTGTTGTGTTACAGCCTGAATTCCAAATAGATTAAATGTGTTTTTCCCCCTCACCCATCTACACACAATACCTCATCATGGAAAAGTAAAAACATGTTTATAGAAATGTTTGCACATTTATTGAAAATGAAATACAGAAATATCTCATTTATATTAGTATTCACACCCCTGACTCAATACATGTTAGAATCACCTTTGGCAGCAATTACAGCTGTGTCTTTCTAGGTAAGTGTCTAAGAGCTTTGTACATCTGGATTGTAAACTATTGCATTGGGGGCAAGTAGCGTTCCCCTGGCATCCGACAAACCCTACAGTCCTAATGAGTCACAGCTATTTCACTACTGTCCTAATGAGTCACAGCTATTTCACTACAGTCCTAATGAGTCACAGCTATTTCACTACAGTTCTAATGAGTCACAGCTAATTCACTACTGTCCTAATGAGTCACAGCTAATTCACTACTGTCCTAATGAGTCACAGCTATTTCACTACAGTCCTAATGAGTCACAGCTATTTCACTACAGTCCTAATGAGTCACAGCTATTTCACTACAGTCGTAATGAGTCACAGCTATTTCACTACAGTCCTAATGAGTCACAGCTATTTCACTACTGTCGTAATGAGTCACAGCTATTTCACTACAGTCGTAATGAGTCACAGCTATTTCACTACAGTCCTAATGAGTCACAGCTATTCCACTACAGTCCTAATGAGTCACAGCTATTTCACTACAGTCGTAATGAGTCACAGCTATTTCACTACAGTCGTAATGAGTCACAGCTATTTCACTACGGTCGTAATGAGTCACAGCTATTTCACTACGGTCCTAATGAGTCACAGCTATTTCACTACTGTCATAATGAGTCACAGTTATTTCACTACAGTCGTAATGAGTCACAGCTATTTCACTACTGTCGTAATGAGTCACAGCTATTTCACTACAGTCGTAATGAGTCACAGCTATTTCACTACAGTCGTAATGAGTCACAGCTATTTCACTACAGTCCTAATGAGTCACAGCTATTTCACTACGGTCCTAATGAGTCACAGTTATTTCACTACAGTCCTAATGAGTCACAGCTATTTCACTACAGTTCTAATGAGTCACAGCTATTTCACTACTGTCGTAATGAGTCACAGCTATTTCACTACAGTCGTAATGAGTCACAGCTATTTCACTACAGTCGTAATGAGTCACAGCTATTTCACTACAGTCGTAATGAGTCACAGCTATTTCACTACGGTCCTAATGAGTCACAGCTATATCACTACTGTCCTAATGAGTCACAGCTATTTCACTACGGTCCTAATGAGTCACAGCTATTTCACTACTGTCATAATGAGTCACAGTTATTTCACTACAGTCGTAATGAGTCACAGCTATTTCACTACTGTCGTAATGAGTCACAGCTATTTCACTACAGTCGTAATGAGTCACAGCTATTTCACTACAGTCGTAATGAGTCACAGCTATTTCACTACAGTCCTAATGAGTCACAGCTATTTCACTACGGTCCTAATGAGTCACAGTTATTTCACTACAGTCCTAATGAGTCACAGCTATTTCACTACAGTTCTAATGAGTCACAGCTATTTCACTACTGTCGTAATGAGTCACAGCTATTTCACTACAGTCGTAATGAGTCACAGCTATTTCACTACAGTCGTAATGAGTCACAGCTATTTCACTACAGTCGTAATGAGTCACAGCTATTTCACTACGGTCCTAATGAGTCACAGCTATATCACTACTGTCCTAATGAGTCACAGCTATTTCCACACTTTCCAGTAGTGTCAAATACCAGAAATAAATGTACTGACAACTTCAGTGCCCTGTAATGGCGTGTGTATGTACACATGCTCAGTAATCACAGTAGAAGTCCTTCCGAGGCTCTTCCTGAAGCTCTGTCTGTTTCACCAGTTAGAGTAAACAGAAGGTTCACTGTGAGGTTAGACTCTCAGAAACAACACAATTCACTGTCTAGGGCCCTTACCGGGCCAAACAGGCCTGCTGCTCAGAAAACATTCTAGTTAAAAGAGTGTGTTGACCTCTCTCTGGTGTTACCCTGTCATAACTACAGCGGTACATCTACAGGAGCTGGATGGGGTCAAAGGTCAAACCACTCTTCCTGTCTAGATTACTTTTGTAACAATTGAATTCAGACAGCAGCAAAACTCAGCATTACCGAATCATCTTGTCCAAACTAAGGGCTAGATTCAATCTCATTGCCTCTCTTCGGCTATGCACCTTTTAAAGGCAATGTTTCTGTGTTCGCATTCACATCGGCTACCGAGAGCGTTATCACACAGTCGTCCAGAACAGCTGGTGCTCTCGTGCATGCTTCAGTGTTGCTTGCCTTGAAGCTAGCATAAAAGGCATTTAGTTCATCTGGTAGGCTCGCGTCACTTGGGTAGCTCTGGTATTCCGTCTGGGTTTCCCTTTGTAGTCCGACATAGTTTTCAAGCCCTGCCACATCTGACGAGGGTCAGAGCCGGTGTAGTAGGATCCAATCTTAATCCTGTATTGACGCTTTGCTTGTTTGATGGTTTGTCTGATGGCGTAGCAGGATTTCTTATAAGCGTCCAGATTAGTGTCCCGCTCCTTGAAAGCGGCAGCTCCAGCCTTTAGCTCGATGCGGATGTTGCCTGTAATCCATGGCTTCTGGTTGGGATATGTACGTACGGCCACTGTGGGGACGACGTCGTCGATGCATTTATTGATAAAGCCGATGACTGTGGTGGTATACTCCTCAACATATTCCAGTCTGTGCTAGCAAAACAGTCCTGCATCCGCATCATCTAACTAGTTCCGTATTGAGCGAGTCACTGGTACTTCCTGCTATATTTTTTGCTTGTAAGCAGGAATCAGGAGGATAGAATTATGGTCAGCTTGGTACGCATCTCTGTGTGTGGAGTGAAGGTGGTCAAGAGTTGTTTTTGCTCTGGTTGCACATGTGATATGCTGGTAGAAATTAGGTCAAATGGATTTCAGTTTGCCTGCATTAAAGTCCCCGGCCACTAGGAGCGCCACTTCTGGATGAGCATTTTCTTGTTTGCTTATGGCCTTATACAGCTGGTTGAGTGGCCTTATACAGCTGGTTGAGTGGCCTTATAAGGCTGGTTGAGTGGCCTGGTTGAGTGGCCTTATAAGGCTGGTTGAGTGGCCTTATAAGGCTGGTTGAGTGGCGTGGTTGAGTGGCCTTATAAGGCTGGTTGAGTGGCCTTATACAGCTGGTTGAGTGACCTTATACAGCTGGTTGAGTGGCCTTATACAGCTGGTTGAGTGGCCTTATACAGCTGGTTGAGTGGCCTTATACAGCTGGTTGAGTGGCATTATGCAGCTGGTTGAGTGGCCTGGTTGAGTGGCCTTATGCAGCTGGTTGAGTGGCCTTATACAGCTGGTTGAGTGGCCTTATACAGCTGGTTGAGTGGCCTTATACAGCTGGTTGAGTGGCCTTATACAGCTGGTTGAGTGGCCTTATACAGCTGGTTGAGTGGCCTTTATACAGCTGGTTGAGTGGCCTGGTTGAGTGGCCTTATACAGCTGGTTGAGTGGCCTTATACAGCTGGTTGAGTGGCCTTACACAGCTGGTTGAGTGGCCTTACACAGCTCATTGAGAGCGGTCTTAGTGCCAGCATCGGTTTGTGGTGGTGAACAGACAGATACGAAGAATATAGATTACTCGCTCGCCTACGAATTCTCAGAAGGCAGCCCGACCTCCGCTCCCTTTTTCTCCGTCTTTTCTTCACGCAAATGGCGGGGATTTGGGCCTGTTCCCAAGAAAGCAGTAAATCCTTTGTGTCGGACTCGTGAAAGGAAAGAGCTTCTTCCAGTTCGAGGTGAGTCGTCGCTGTTCTGATGTTCAGAAGTTATTTTCGGTCATAAGAGAAAGCAACATTAAGTACAAAAATAAGTTACAAACAACGCAAAAAAACGAACAAAATAGCAGTTGGTTAGGAGCAAGTAAAACATCAGCCAACCTCTCTGGCACCATACATCATTACACTGTAACGGTCAGGGGTCATACATCATTACACTGTAACGGTCATGAGTCAGGGGTCATACATCATTACACTGTGTAGGGGTCAGGGGTCATACATCATTACACTGTAATAGGTTTCATGGGTTTCCACCCTGGATTCCAGCCTCCAGACATCATAGGTTTCCAGCCTGGATTCCAGTCTCCAGACATCATAGGTTTCCAGCCTGGATTCCAGTCTCCAGACATCATAGGTTTCCAGTCTCCAGACATCATAGGTTTCCAGCCTGGATTCCAGTCTTCAGACATCATAGGTTTCCAGCCTGGATTCCAGTCTCCAGACATCATAGGTTTCCAGCCTGGATTCCAGTCTCCAGACATCATAGGTTTCCAGCCTGGATTCCAGTCTCCAGACATCATAGGTTTCCAGCCTGGATTCCAGTCTCCAGACATCATAGGTTTCCAGCCTGGATTCCAGTCTTCAGACATCATAGGTTTCCAGCCTGGATTCCAGTCTCCAGACATCATAGGTTTCCAGCCTGGATTCCAGTCTCCAGACATCATAGGTTTCCAGCCTGGATTCCAGTCTTCAGACATCATAGGTTTCCAGCCTGGATTCCAGTCTCCAGACATCATAGGTTTCCAGCCTGGATTCCAGTCTCCAGACATCATAGGTTTCCAGCCTGGATTCCAGTCTTCAGACATCATAGGTTTCCAGCCTGGATTCCAGTCTCCAGACATCATAGGTTTCCAGCCTGGATTCCAGTCTCCAGACATCATAGGTTTCCAGCCTGGATTCCAGTCTCGAGACATCATAGGTTTCCAGCCTGGATTCCAGTCTCCAGACATCATAGGTTTCCAGCCTGGATTCCAGTCTCCAGACATCATAGGTTTCCAGCCTGGATTCCAGTCTCCAGACATCATAGGTTTCCAGTCTGGATTCCAGTCTCCAGACATCATAGGTTTCCAGCCTGGATTCCAGTCTCCAGACATCATAGGTTTCCAGCCTGGATTCCAGTCTCCAGACATCATAGGTTTCCAGCCTGGATTCCAGTCTCCAGACATCATAGGTTTCCAGCCTGGATTCCAGTCTTCAGACATCATAGGTTTCCAGCCTGGATTCCAGTCTCCAGACATCATAGGTTTCCAGCCTGGATTCCAGTCTCCAGACATCATAGGTTTCCAGCCTGGATTCCAGTCTCCAGACATCATAGGTTTCCAGCCTGGATTCCAGTCTCCAGACATCATAGGTTTCCAGCCTGGATTCCAGTCTCCAGACATCATAGGTTTCCAGCCTGGATTCCAGTCTCCAGACATCATAGGTTTCCAGCCTGGATTCCAGTCTCCAGACATCATAGGTTTCCAGCCTGGATTCCAGTCTCCAGACATCATAGGTTTCCAGCCTGGATTCCAGTCTCCAGACATCATAGGTTTCCAGCCTGGATTCCAGTCTCCAGACATCATAGGTTTCCAGCCTGGATTCCAGTCTCCAGACATCATAGGTTTCCAACCTAGTGGCTGGAAAAAAATGCCCTAGTAGAACATTTAGTAGGTCAGCCTGGCAGTCCAGCCTGCTCTCACTCTCTATCTCTCTCTCTCTTTCACACACGGCAGCTCTAACAAGGCTCTGTCCCATTACTTATTATTATCAATATATTTCTATGGTCTGTCCCTTGTCCCATCTGTCCAGATCTCCTCAGGTGAGGTGTCCACCTTAGAGGGTCAGGTCAAAGCAGTCACCTGGTTGTGCAGCCCAGCGGACGGTCTCCATAGTCACAGCCTTACAGGTCAGGGTCAAAGGCCTGGTCAGGGTCAGAGGCCTGGTGTCACCGTTGAGGTTGTGACCTTTAACCTTCCACTTGTTGTGCTATTAGTCACAGGTGACTGAGCTAGCCTCTTATAGCTGGGCTGGGTCTATCAATGGGTAGAGAGCGGGAAATTCCGAGAGGGAAGTTTAGCAACTCTTGGAGGAAAATGGAATTAAATAAAATTGTCTTTATTGTTAAAATCTCCCTTTTTAGCTCAGTAAAGCAAAGAACACAAATTCCCATGACTCCCTGGACAGCAGTGGCCGTCCTGGTTAAATACATAGTTACTGAGTCGACTATCCTGGTTAAATACATAGTTACTGAGTCGACTATCCTGGTTAAATACATAGTTACTGAGTCGACTATCCTGGTTAAATACATAGTTACTGAGTCGACTATCCTGGTTAAATACACAGTTACTGAGTCGACTATCCTGGTTAAATACACAGTTACTGAGTCGACTATCCTGGTTAAATACACAGTTACTGAGTCGACTATCCTGGTTAAATACACAGTTACTGAGTCGACTATCCTGGTTAAATACACAGTTACTGAGTCGACTATCCTGGTTAAATACACAGTTACTGAGTCGACTATCCTGGTTAAATACACAGTTACTGAGTCGACTATCCTGGTTAAATACACAGTTACTGAGTCGACTATCCTGGTTAAATACACAGTTACTGAGTCGACTATCCCGGTTAAATACATAGTTACTGAGTCGACTATCCCGGTTAAATACATACATAGTTACTGAGTCGACTATCCTGGTTAAATACATACATAGTTACTGAGTCGACTATCCTGGTTAAATACATAGTTACTGAGTCGACTATCCTGGTTAAATACATACATAGTTACTGAGTCGACTATCCTGGTTAAATACATACATAGTTACTGAGTCGACTATCCTGGTTAAATACATACATAGTTACTGAGTCGACTATCCTGGTTAAATAAATACATAGTTACTGAGTCGACTATCCTGGTTAAATACATAGTTACTGAGTCGACTATCCTGGTTAAATATATAGTTACTGAGTCGACTATCCTGGTTAAATACATAGTTACTGAGTCGACTATCCTGGTTAAATACATAGTTACTGAGTCGACTATCCTGGTTAAATACATAGTTACTGAGTCGACTATCCTGGTTAAATAAATACATAGTTACTGAGTCGACTATCCTGGTTAAATACATAGTTACTGAGTCGACTATCCTGGTTAAATACATAGTTACTGAGTCCACTATCCTGGTTAAATAAATACCTAGTTACTGAGTCGACTATCCTGGTTAAATAAATACAATGAAACAGGGATAGGTATAGTTGTAAATCCGGTTAAATCTTCAGCTCATTTAAACATCCATTACAAAGAGACAGTCACAACAGGACGCATGTATAATTTGTTGGGTTCACTGCACTCAGCTCAATATCCTGTGTGATTTCCCCTTTAAACAGAACCCTCATTGATCTGCTGCCGTTCCTATGGAATTCCAGCCTGGATCAGGTTACCTTGTTACCTTGTAGGTTGCACCGTGTTCTGGTCTCCACCTAGAGTTCTGCACCACATCCCCTTTCCCCTCCCAACTGTGTGTGTGGAACGTCACACCGTCCCCTCCCAACGGGCTACCACACTACTAGTGCCCGACAGAGCCCCCATTGTCTACCTGTGGCCAGCCTTCCATTCATCCGATCCTAATCCCTGCCCATCCGCCATGGTTCAGACATCACGCAGGCTGTTGAAGGCTAGGATCCACCATGGTTCAGACATCACTCAAGCTGTTGAAGGCTAGGATCCACCATGGTTCAGACATCATGCAGGCTGTTGAAGGCTAGGATCCACCATGGTTCAGACATCACTCAAGCTGTTGAAGGCTAGGATCCACCATGGTTCAGACATCACGCAGGCTGTTGAAGGCTAGGATCCACCATGGTTCAGACATCATGCAGGCTGTTGAAGGCTAGGGTCCGCCATGGTTCAGACATCACTCAAGCTGTTGAAGGCTAGGATCCACCATGGTTCAGACATCATGCAGGCTGTTGAAGGCTAGAGTCCGCCATGGTTCAGACATCACTCAAGCTGTTGAAGGCTAGGATCCACCATGGTTCAGACATCATGCAGGCTGTTGAAGGCTAGGGTCCGCCATGGTTCAGACATCACTCAAGCTGTTGAAGGCTAGGATCCACCATGGTTCAGACATCATGCAGGCTGTTGAAGGCTAGGGTCCGCCATGGTTCAGACATCACTCAAGCTGTTGAAGGCTAGGATCCACCATGGTTCAGACATCATGCAGGCTGTTGAAGGCTAGGGTCCGCCATGGTTCAGATATCACGCTGGTTGTTGAAGGCTAGGATCCACCATGGTTCAGACATCACGCAGGCTTCAATAGTGATAGATGATGTCATGGAACGTGGTGATAGATGATGTCATGGAAAGTAGCGATAGATGTCATGGAAAGTAGCGATAGATGTCATGGAAAGTAGCGATAGATGTCATGGAAAGTAGCGATAGATGTCATGGAAAGTAGCGATGGGCCTCAGGATCTCGCCACAGTATCTCTGTGCATTCAAATTGCCATCAATAAAATGCAATTGTGTTCGTTGTCCGTAGCTTATGCCTGCCCACATCATAACCCCACTGCCACCATAGGGCACTGTGTTCACAACGTTGACATCAGCAAACCGCTCGCCCACACGACTGCCATCTGCCCGGTCCAGCTGAAAACGGGATTCATCCATGAAGAGCACACTTCTCCAGCATTTACCCACAAAAACGTTGGTTACGGCGCCAGACTGCAGTCAGTTCAAGACCCTGGTGAGGGAAGACGAGTATCACACGAGCTTCCCTGAGATGGTTTCTGATAGTTTGTGCAGAAATTCCTCGGTTCTGCGAACCCACAGTTTCACCAGTTGTCCGGGTAGCTGGTCTCAGACGATCTCGGAGGTGAAGATGCCGGATGTGGACGTCCTGGGCTGGTGGACGTCCCTGGGCTGGTGGAGGTCCCCGGGCTGGTGGAGGTCCCCGGGCTGGTGGAGGTCCCCGGGCTGGTGGAGGTCCCCGGGCTGGTGGACGTCCCCGGGCTGGTGGACGTCCCCGGGCTGGTGGAGGTCCCCGGGCTGGTGGACGTCCCCGGGCTGGTGGACGTCCCCGGGCTGGTGGACGTCCCCGGGCTGGTGGACGTCCCCGGGCTGGTGGACGTCCCCGGGCTGGTGGACGTCCCCGGGCTGGTGGAGGTCCCCGGGCTGGTGGAGGTCCCCGGGCTGGCGGAGGTCCCCGGGCTGGTGGAGGTCCCCGGGCTGGCGGAGGTCCCCGGGCTGGCGGAGGTCCCCGGGCTGGTGGAGATCCCCGGGCTGGTGGAGATCCCCGGGCTGGTGGAGATCCCTGGGCTGGTGGAGATCCCTGGGCTGGTGGAGATCCCTGGGCTGACGTGATCTGTGGTTGTGAGGCCAAATTCTCTAAAATGACATTGGAGGCAGCTTGTAGTAGAGAAATTAACATTCAATTCTCTGGCAACAACTCTGGACATTTCTGCAGTCAGCATGCCAGTTGTAAGCTCCCTCACCTTGGGTCTGTGGCGTTGTGTGACAGAACTGCACATTTTAGAGTGGCCTTTTATTGTCCCCAGCACAAGGTGCACCTGTGTAATAATCCTGCTGTTTAATCAGCTTCTTGATACGCCACACCTGTCAGGTGGATGGATTATCTTGGCAAAGGAGAAATTCTCAAACAGGGATGGTAAACAAAATTTGTACACAACATTTGAGAGAAATAAGCTTTTTTTGTGCGTCTGGAACATTTCTGCGATCTTTTTTTATTTCAGCGCATGAAACACGGGACCAACACTTCACATGTTGCTGAAACACGGGACCAACACTTCACATGTTGCTGAAACACGGGACCAACACTTCACATGTTGCTGAAACACGGGACCAACACTTCATGTTGCTGAAACACGGGACCAACACTTCATGTTGCTGAAACACGGGACCAACACTTCATGTTGCTGAAACATGGGACCAACACTTCATGTTGCTGAAACACGGGACCAACACTTCATGTTGCTGAAACATGGGACCAACACTTCATGTTGCTGAAACACGGGACCAACACTTCATGTTGCTGAAACACGGGACCAACACTTCATGTTGCTGAAACACGGGACCAACACTTCATGTTGCTGAAACACGGGACCAACACTTCATGTTGCTGAAACACGGGACCAACACTTCATGTTGCTGAAACACGGGACCAACACTTCATGTTGCTGAAACACGGGACCAACACTTCACATGTTGCTGAAACACGGGACCAACATTTCGCATGTTGCTGAAACACGGGACCAACACTTCACATGTTGCATTTTATATGTTTGTTCAGTGGAGTTGTGATGAGTGCAGAGATGTGCATGTACCGAGAGAGAGACTTCAGGATACACTACCAAGATTAGATTTTTCACACACCATTTTATTTTTAAAACAGCAAAGTAGTACAAACATTTGAATAGATAATTTAATACAATCACTAAAGATTTCTATTAAAAAAAATATATAAATGGTAAAATAAGCATGCAGAGTATGGCTTAATTATGCCTTTGAATACAAAATGGTGTAGGTGCTTGTAGTATTGTCAAGACTGTTTTTAAAAATGTTCAGTATAATCTTCAAACCTACTGTCGATCTCCTTTTAGAGTCCCACAGAAAACCTACTGTAGATCTCCTTTTAGAGACCCACAGAAAACCTACTGTAGATCTCCTTTTAGAGTCCCACAGCAAACCTACTGTAGATCTCCTTTTAGAGTCCCACAGCAAACCTACTGTAGATCTCCTTTTAGAGTCCCACAGCAGGTCTACTGTAGATCTCATTTTAGAGTCCCACAGCAGGTCTACTGTAGATCTCCTTTTAGAGTCCCACAGCAGGTCTACTGTAGATCTCCTTTTAGAGTACCACAGCAGGTCTACTGTAGATCTCCTTTTAGAGACCCACAGAAAACCTACTGTAGATCTCCTTTTAGAGTCCCACAGCAAACCTACTGTAGATCTCCTTTTAGAGTCCCACAGCAGGTCTACTGTAGATCTCATTTTAGAGTCCCACAGCAGGTCTACTGTAGATCTCCTTTTAGAGTCCCACAGCAGGTCTACTGTAGATCTCCTTTTAGAGACCCACAGAAAACCTACTGTAGATCTCCTTTTAGAGTCCCACAGCAAACCTACTGTAGATCTCCTTTTAGAGTCCCACAGCAGGTCTACTGTAGATCTCATTTTAGAGTCCCACAGCAGGTCTACTGTAGATCTCCTTTTAGAGTCCCACAGCAGGTCTACTGTAGATCTCCTTTTAGAGTCCCACAGCAGGTCTACTGTCTTTGTAAATCTAGTTGGAGCATAGGGTCTCAAAAAATATAAATTTTCCTGAGAACGCGCCATTGAGTCGGCCGAGTAGGAGAACATATATCAATGTCCAACGACACATTCAGAAAGTAAGACGTAGGTATAGTTGCATATTAAACACAAGACACATCCATTCTGAATGCACACCCAATAGGTATCAAACAAAAACAACACACAAACCATGAAAAACGTCTTGGAAAAATGGCTCCCCCAAGGCAACCACGGTTTCACTGAGAATAGAGAGTAGCTATTATATCTATGGGGGTAGTGCTGCTCAGTGCTCCCACACCCAACAAACATCCTAACCCCCAGGCACATGTAGAAAAACAGACCTTTGGGAAAGTGGAGGAGCTGGAGTTGAGCATGGCGTCGTTTCAGGTAGAGAGAGATGCTAGTCAGCGAGATGCCACAGAGATTTCCCTCCTGAATTAGCTCAAGGCACTGATATCCTGGTAGAAATAACATTATTTAGGCCCAACACCAGACACAGTAAATACAATTGCTAGCTGTTAGCAAAGCAGTGGAGTGACAGGTCGTGCCACTAAAAGCTAGGAATTAAAATGGTACTGGGCGAGCCTGGTTGAGCCAGACCTGGGTTCAAATACTATTTGAACATCTTTCAAATACTTCAAGCGTTTGCTTAAGCCTGCCTGGGGTGCCAGGTTTGTACTTTTGGGACTTTTCTATTGAAACAGGCAAGCTCAAATCAAGCACAGCTAAAGTACTGAAAATTATTTTAAAATAGTATTTGAACACAGGTTTGGGTCTGAACACGTGCGCTCTTGAAGATCCTCTTGAGAGAAGAGCATATTAGCACCCCACCCCCCCCAAAAAACGTACAGATACTCAGGAAGAACAGACCTTACCACTCGCCATCAAACCAATTCAGCCGTCCAACCAAAACCGCCAGTAATACAGGTACCTTCCCCAGCCCTCAATAACACTAAGGGGCCAGTCAGTAATACAGGTACCTTCCCCAGCCCTCATTAGCACTAAGGGGCCAGTCAGTAATACAGGTACCTTCCCCAGCCCTCATTAACAATAAGGGGCCAGTCAGTAATACAGGTACCTTCCCCAGCCCTCATTAACAATAAGGGGCCAGTCAGTAATACAGGTAACACTAAGGGTCAGCCAGTAATACAGGTACCTTCCCCAGCCCTCATTAACACTAAAGGGCCAGTCAGTAATACAGGTACCTTCCCCAGCCCTCATTAACACTAAAGGGACAGCGGTTTTTAAGCTGTAACAATTAGCACGTCAGGTACACACTCCGCAGCTGAACCATGTAGTGGATGACAATCAAACCAACTGACATAACGGCTAGTTAACGTCTACGTTAGTGGCAGGGGCCAGACACTAGAATTATCATTCAAAACAAGAGTAAGTTTAATCAGGCTAATTGTTCTGAACCATCTCCATTAACATAATATTGTCGTTGAGTATGACAGGCCACCGCGGATGGAACAAGGCGAGTCGGTGTGTGAACGGGGGGAGTTTACATTAGGCTAAGTGCTGATTATGAAACAGACTGTCAGCATAACAATGGTTTGACTACAGGGTGACAAGTGGAGCTGTGGGTAAGGGATGTTTGGTGGCCTGCAGGAGGCTGTGGTTGGCCTGCAGGAGGGTGTGGGTGGTCTGCAGCAGGCTGTGGTTGAGGGATGTTTGGTGGCCTGCAGGAGGCGGTGGTTGGCCTGCAGGAGACTGTGGTTGAGGGATGTTTGTTTGGTGGCCTGCAGGAGGCTGTGGTTGAGGGATGTTTGGTGGCCTGCAGGAGGCTGTGGTTGAGGGATGTTTGGTGGCCTGCAGGAGGCTGTGGTTGAGGGATGTTTGGTGGCCTGCAGGAGGCTGTGGTTGAGGGATGTTTGGTGGCCTGCAGGATGCCGTGAGCCACAACTAAGTGATCCATGTGATAAAAAGGTACTCATATACATAATTAAAAACCAGCAGGTATATATTGTTGTGTGTGAGCTAGTATAGAAGGAGGTTCCTGAAGCCTGACTACAGGGTCCTTCAGTTACCAACAACCCCTTTCTGGTCTTAAGGGCCCAAAAATCTAGTTTGGTAAATTAGTTTAAATATGGAGTCTGATTCAACAGATACCTAACCTGGTAGTTTAGAAAACTGCACACACACACACCTAAAACCTGCAGACTGTGGAGAACAGGCTAGTTTCTCATACAGATCCACTGTCTGTGATGGATCCCAAAATGGCACCCTAGTCCATAAACCAGCACACTAAAAGTAGTGTACTATATAGGGTGACACTAAAAGTAGTGTACTATATAGGGTGACACTAAAAGTAGTGTACTATATATAGGGTGACACTAAAAGTAGTGTACTATATATAGGGTGACACTAAAAGTAGTGTACTATATATAGGGTGACACTAAAAGTAGTGTACTATATAGGGTGACACTAAAAGTAGTGTACTATATATAGGGTGACACTAAAAGTAGTGTACTATATATAGGGTGACACTAAAAGTAGTGTACTATATAGGGTGACACTAAAAGTAGTGTACTATATATAGGGTGACACTAAAAGTAGTGTACTATATAGGGTGACACTAAAAGTAGTGTACTATATAGGGTGACACTAAAAGTAGTGTACTATATAGGGTGACACTAAAAGTAGTGTACTATATAGGGTGACATTTGGGCCGTAACCAAGGGCAAAAAAAAAAATCATATGCTGAGTGTGATGCTTTGGATGGTGTTAGCGGGGATCCCGGCGTCCGTTTCCTCTCCGTTGATCCGGAAGATGACCTGTGTGTTGTGGGGGATGGTGCTGGTGGACGTCAGGGGCTTCCCCAGCCAGCCTGGAGCTCCACGTTTATACATCTTCACCGTCACCTACAGGGGAGGACAGAGGAGATGTGAGATAAGTAGTCACCGTTCGTTTAGGAGAGAAATCTTATGTTGCATTTTTTTTAATTTACATACAAAAACAGTGGTCCTCCACGTGTAAAGCTCCCCATCAAATTTCACAAACTAAAATATCCAATTATTATTTTTTTTTAAGTATTGTTTGTTTTAAAGTTATGGTGGTCAGTCTGGCTCTGACTGTCTGTAACCTCTCTGTCAGGGGTCAGTGGGGACTGTGACCTCGGGTCTATACCTCTACAGACACCTCTGACCTCTAGCTATACTGACAAGCTGTTGCTTCCTGTCTGGGGGGGGGGGCAGGAAGCAGAGAAAAGGAGGACGAAACAAAGCACTGGGCCGGGAATCAGATGGTAGATTAGACACTGTGGCTTCAAAAGGCCTTGGTGGTGGAGATCCCATTCGCGCTAAACGCTGCATATATCGGCTCAATCAGAAAACGACCCAAGGCCTATATCCCGCTATCAGATTGAATCAAAGCCCTGTTGCACAGCAGTCCGTTCACTCTGGCCCCAGTAGATCAGGTGGAGCTGCCAGGGAGAGAACAGCTTCCAAAGAGACAGGTTTCCAACCAGAAGTAGGCAACCTAATTCTGTTGAATAATAGAACGCTATGCAGCCAATGTGACGGACTCCCTCTTTCGTCAGTGAAGGAAGCTACGTTTCTCTATCAGCCTATATGTAGCGGGGGAACAGTGTAGCCATCAGCCTATATGTCGTTGGGGGAACAGTGTAGCCATCAGCCTATTTGTAGCTGGGGAACAGTGTAGCCATCAGCCTATATGTAGCGGGGGAACAGTGTAGCCATCAGCCTATATGTAGCGGGGGAACAGTGTAGCCATCAGCTGATATGTAGCTGGGGAACAGTGTAGCCATCAGCCTATATGTAGCTGGGGGAACAGTGTAGCCATCAGCCAATATGTAGCTGGGGAACAGAGTAGCCATCAGCCGATATGTAGCTGGGGACAGTGTAGCCATCAGCCTATATGTAGCTGGGGGACAGTGTAGCCATCAGCCTATATGTAGCGGGGGAACAGTGTAGCCATCAGCCTATATGTAGCGGGGGAACAGTGTAGCCATCAGCTGATATGTAGCTGGGGAACAGTGTAGCCATCAGCCTATATGTAGTTGTGGGAACAGTGTAGCCATCAGCCAATATGTAGTGGGGGAACAGCGTAGCCATCAGCCTATATGTAGTTGGGTAACAGTGTAGCCATCAGCCTATTTGTAGTTGGGAACTATACATATATACACACACATTTTTTCCTGCACTGCTAAAGCTGCCCCGGTCAACGCTGTTATTGTGAAGTGGAAACGTCTAGGAGCAACAACAGCTCAGCCACAAAGTGGTAGGCCACAAAAGCTCACAGAACCTGAAGCATGTAGCGAGAAAAAATATCTGTCATTTATCATGTCTCCTAGTGGGCTAGCTATTATCTACCTGTCATTTATCATGTCTCCTAGTGGGCTAGCTATTATCTACCTGTCATTTATCATGTCTCCTAGTGGGTTAGCTATTATCTACCTGTCATGTCTCCTAGTGGGTTAGCTATTATCTACCTGTCATGTCTCCTAGTGGGTTAGCTATTATCTACCTGTCATTTATCATGTCTCCTAGTGGGCTAGCTATTATCTACCTGCCATTTATCATGTCTCCTAGTGGGCTAGCTATTATCTACCTGTCATTTATCATGTCTCCTAGTGGGATAGCTATTATCTACCTGTCATTTATCATGTCTCCTAGTGGGATAGCTATTATCTACCTGTCATTTATCATGTCTCCTAGTGGGCTAGCTATTATCTACCTGCCATTTATCATGTCTCCTAGTGGGCTAGCTATTATCTACCTGTCATTATCATGTCTCCCAGTGGGCTAGCTATTATCTACCTGTCATTATCATGTCTCCCAGTGGGCTAGCTATTATCTCCCTGTCATTTATCATGTCTCCTAGTGGGCTAGCTATCATCTACCTGTCATTTATCATGTCTCCTAGTGGGCTAGCTATTATCTACCTGTCATTTATCATGTCTCCTAGTGGGCTAGCTATTATCTACCTGTCATTTATCATGTCTCCTAGTGGGCTAGCTATTATCTACCTGTCATTTATCATGTCTCCTAGTGGGCTAGCTATTATCTTCCTGTCATTTATCATGTCTCCTAGTGGGCTAGCTATTATCTACCTGTCATTTATCATGTCTCTTAGTGGTACCCCTATATATTGATGTGTTACTAATCTAGGGCTAGCTATCATCTAACTGTCACTTATCATGTCTTTAGGTTTTAGTCCCTGCATTCATTGGACTTAATACACTTCTTCAAAACTCCCCCATTCATGCTTCGTCTGAGTGACAGTCGATCTCTTAACAAGATTCAGACTTTCAGGTAATTGGAAGACAAAAACCTGTTCAAAAGAAAACTTTTTTTTTTTTTAAACATTTTCATATTTTTTGTCTCCGTTTACAGAGGGATGGAAGAAGGGGGGCCTGTATTACAACACTGCCCTTCCCACAGTTCCATTTTCTCTAGCTTAAAGCCCACTAGACCATTTATTCAATTATTATTTAGTCTCCATGGTTCTTTCATGTCCAGGTAGTCCATCCATAAAAACATGTTTTTTTTGGTGGGGGGGGGGGGGGGGGGGGGGTAGAGGCTTTTCAGTTAAAAATGGCAGAGACAGTTAGGAGTCTCAATGTATCTGTCCTTGTCCATGGTTGGGAGTCATTGTGGACGCCCACTAACGTATTTTAATACTGAAAGCATCAAATGAAGACATAAGCATCGTTGTCCATCAGGAAAATACCCTGTATGTGAGATTTAGGGTGAGGGCCTAAAAACGGCACTATTCCCTATGGCTCCGGGTCGAAAGTAGTGCGCGGATTGGAGAATAGGGTGCCATGCAGGACAAAGCCGTAGTCCTTTAGTCTGCCTTTGAAAGTAGTGCGCGGATTGGAGAATAGGGTGCCATGCAGGCCAACGCCTTAGTCCTTTAGTCTGCCATTGAAAGTAGTGCGCGGATTGGAGAATAGGGTGCCATGCAGGCCAACGCCTTAGTCCTTTAGTCTGCCATTGAAAGTGATCATTGTAATAGTAGAGAGGTTGGTGGGTCAGGAGACTGGTAGAGGACATAGTGCTTACTCCTCCATTTTGTTTATTGAACTCTGTGTGTAGCTAACCGACCCTGTCTGCCCATTCATTGCCATTTTACCTGTTGTTGATTAGCTGTTGTCTTAGCTAGCTCTCCCAATCAACACCTGTGATTGCTTTATGCCTCACTTTGTCTCTCTCAAATTTCAATATGCCTTGTATACTGTTGTTTAGGAAAGTCATCATTGTTTTAGTTTACAATGGAGCCCCTAGTTCCACTCATCATTCCTCAGATACCTCCTTTGTCCCACCTCTCAAACATGCGGTGACCTCACCCATTATAACCAGCATGTCCAGCATGTCCAGAGAAACAACAACTCTTATCACGCAGTGCCTGGGCTTACCTCCACTGTACCCGCACCCCACCATACCCGTCTGTACATTATGCCCTGAATATATTCTACCACGGCCATAAATCTACTCCTTTTATTCTCTGTCCCCAACGCACTAGACGACCAGTTTTCATCTGTTCCTCGGGTGATGTGAAGGTTAACCCAGGCCTTGCGTGTCGCCAGGCGCTCTTATTTGTTGACTTCTGTAACCGAAAATGCCCTGGTTTCATGCATGTTAACATCAGAAGCCTCCTCCCTAAGTTTGTTTTACTCACTGCTTTAGCACACTCTGCCAACCCTGATGTCCTTGCCGTGTCTGAATCCTGGCTTAGAAAGGCCACCAACAATTCTGAGATTTCCATCCCCAACTACAACATTTTCCGTCAAGAAAGAACTGCCAAAGGGGGAGGAGTTGCAATCTACTGCAGAGATAGCCTGCAAAGTTCTGTCGTACTTTCCAGGTCTATGCCCAAAAGAGTTCGAGCTTCTAATCTTAAATTAATCTCTCCAGAAATAAGTCTCACTGTTGCCGCCTGTTATAGACCCCCCTCAGCTCCCAGCTGTGCCTGGACAACGTATGTGAATTGATTGCCTGCCCCCCCTCCCTCCCATCTATCCTCAGAGTTCGTTCTGTTAGGTTACCTAAACTGGGATATGCTTAACATCCCAGCAGTCCTACAATCTAAGCTATATGCCCTCAAGCTCACACAAATGATCAAGGGACCCACCAGGTACAACACTAAATCCGTAAACATGGGCACCCTCAGATATTATCCTGACCAACTTGCCCTCCAAATACACCTCCAAATACACCTCTGCTGTTTTCAAATCATGATCTCAGCGATCACTGCCTCATTGCCTGCATCCACTATGGGTCCGCGGTCAAACGACCACCCCTCATCACTGTCAAAGGCTCCCTAAAACACTACTATGGCGGACTGCCATAGCATCGAAGTCCCCATGATATGCAACTGTTCAGGGAAGTCAGGAACCAATACAGAGTCAGGAAAGCAAAGACTAGCTTTTTCAAACAGAAATTTGCATTCTGTAGCTCTAACTCCAAAAAGTTTTGGGACACTTTAAAGTCCATGGAGAATAAGAGCACCTCCTCCCAGCTGCCCACTGCTCTGAGGCTAGGAAACACCGTCACCACCGATAAATCTACGATAATCAATCATTTCAATAAGCATTTCTCTACGGCTGACCATGCTTTCCTCCTGGCTACCCCAACCCCGGCTAACAGCTCTGCACCGCCCGCAGCGACATGCCCAAGCCTCCCCAGCTTCTCCTTCACCCAAATCCAGATAGCAGATGTTCTGAAAGAGCTGCAAAACCTGGACCCGTACAAATCAGCCGGGCTACACAATCTGGACCCTCTAAAATTATCCGCCGCCATTGTTGCCACGCCTATTACCAGTCTGTTCCTCTTTCGTATCGTCCAAGATCCCTAAAAATTGGAAAGCTGCCGCGGTCATCCCCCTCTTCAAAAGGGGGAGACACTAGACCCAAACTGCTACAGACCTACATCCATCCTACATCCGGCTGGATGAAGTCATCCTGACAAGTCCGGTGTCAAAATAGATGGCATCATGAGGAAAGAGAAAGTATGCAGATATATTGAAGCAACATCAAGACATCAGTCAGGAAGACCACAGGGACACCATTTCTAATCCCACCGTACCTTCTCCGCTGTGCAATCCGGTGTCAGAGCTGGTCACGGGTGCACCTCAGCCACGCTCAAGGTACTAAACGCTATCATAAACGCCATCGATATAAAAGACAGTACTGTGCAGCAGTCTTCACCGACCTGGCCAAGGCTTTCGACTCTGTCAATCACCGTATTCTTATCGGCAGACTCAATAGCCTTGGTTTCTCAAATGACTGCTTCGCCTGGTTCAACTACTTCTCAGATCGATTTGACACACTGAACTCTGGGGGCCTGTAGTCCAGACATCTGGCAGTCTATGGGGGTACCACAAGGTTCAATTCTAGGGCCGACTCGTCTCTGTATATATCAATGATGTCGCTCTTGCTGCGGGTGATTCCCTGATCCACCTCTACGCAGACACCATTCTGTTTACATCTGGCCCTTCCTTGGACACTTAACTAAACTCCAAACGAGCTTCAATGCCATACAACACTCCTTCCGTGGTCTCCAACTGCTCTTAAAATGCTAGTAAAACCAAATGCAAGCTTTTCAACCGTTCGCTGCCCACACCCGCCCGCCCAGCATCACTACAAATACCTGTGTGTCTGGCTAGACTATAAACTCTTTCCAGACTCATATTAAACATCTCCAATCCAAAATTAAATCTAGAATCAGCTTCCTATTTCGCAACAAAGACTCCTTCACTCCCGCCACCAAACATACCCTTGTAAAACTGACTATCCAACCGATCCTCGACTTCGGCGATGTCATGTACAAAATAGCTTCCAATACTCTACCCAGCAAACTGGATGCAGTCTTTGTTACCAAAGCCCCTTAATACCCACCACTGCGACTCTAGTCGGCTGCTCTAGTCGGCCGCTCTATAGTCGGCCACTCTATAGTCGGCCGCTCTAGTCGGCCGCTCTAGTCGGACGTTTACATACACTTAGGTTGTTTTTCGTTTTCAACCACTACACACATTTGTTAACAAACTACAGTTTTGGCAAGTCGGTTAGGACATTACTTGTGCATGACAAGTCATTTTTCCAACAATTGTTTACAGAGATTATTTCACTGTATCACAATTCCAGTGGGTCAGAAGTTTACATACACTAAGTTGACTGTGCCTTTAAACAGCTTGGAAAATTCAAGAAAATGATGTCATGGCTTTAGAAGCTTCTGATAGGCTAATTGACATCATTTGAGTGAATTGGAGATGTACCTGTGGATGTATTTCAAGGCCTACCTTCAAATTCAATACCTCTCTGCTGGACATCATGGGAAAATCAAAAGAAATCAGCAAAGACCTCAGAAAAAAAATTGTAGACCTCCACAAGTCTGGTTCATCCTTGGGAGCAGTTTCCAAATGCCTGAAGGTACCACGTTCATCTGTACAAACAATAGTACGCAAGTATAAACACCATGGGACCACGCAGCCGTCATCCAGTTCAGGAAGGTGGTGTGTTCTGTCTCCTAGAGATGAACGTACTATGGTGCGAAAAGTGCAAATCAATCCCAGAACAACAGCAAAGGACCTTGTGAAGATGCTGGAGGAAACAGGTACAAAAACACAGTAAAACGAGTCCTATAATCGATATAACCTGAAAGGCCGCTCAGCAAGGAAGAAGCCCCTGCTCCAAAACCGCCATAAAAAAAGCCAGACTACGGGTTGCAACTGCACATGGGAACGAAGATCGTACTTTTTGGAGAAATGTCCTCTGGTCTGATGGAACAAAAATAGAACTGTTTGGCCATAATGACCATCGTTATGTTTGGAGGAAAAAGGGGGAGGCTTGCAAGCCGAAGAACACCATCCCAACCGTGAAGCATGGTGGTGGCAACATCATGTTGTGGCAGGTGCTTTGCTGCAGGAGGGACTGGTACACTTCACAAAATAGATGGCATCATGAGGAAAGAGAAAGTATGCAGATATATTGAAGCAACATCAAGGCATCAGTCAGGAAGATCTGATCTCGCCAGCCTGGCCCCCAGATCCGTTTGTGGTCTTGCCAACTACATTGTCAATCCAATGTCTGGCATGATAGTTCCATAAGGAGTTGACAAGAGCGCAGGAACAGACTGGCACCCAGGCTACATTATAACCCCGCCCACCCAGGCTACATTATAACCCCGCCCACCCAGGCTACATTATAACCCCGCCCACCCAGGCTACATTATAACCCCGCCCACCCAGGCTACATTATAACCCCCCCCACCCAGGCTACATTATAATCCCGCCCACCCAGGCTACATTATAATCCCGCCCACCCAGGCTACATTATAACCCCGCCCACCCAGGCTACATTATAACCCCGCCCACCCAGGCTACATTATAACCCCCCCCACCCAGGTTACATTATAATCCCACCCAGGCACAATCGGCCCAGCGTCATCCGGGTTAGGGTTTGACCAGGCGGTCATTGTAAATAAGAATGTTCTTTAACAGACTTGCCTAGTTAAAAAAAAAAAAAGGTTAGATATTGTACAACTCTTTCTCCCTCTGATTTGGTCTCTGTCTAGAGTTACAGGTATTACCATCAGAGAGGACCTCAGGGGGTTGTAACTGGTCCAGGCTCTGAGAGGGGAGATGGGGAGAGGGATAGGAGAGGCCTGTGTGTGAGCCTCCACTGAGAGCACAGAGCCCTGAGGGTGAAGGGAGGGAGTGGAGGGAGTCACACAAAAGAACTAACCATCTCCTCCCTCTTATTTTGTGTGTCAGGGGACTTGTCAGGATGACTTCATCCAGCCCTCACAAGTCCCTCACATTTCAACGAGACAACTCCTTTTCTCTGTTCTTTACTTACTGTCTGGTGTGTCACAAGTCCTACCGCCGGTTCACCCTCTCAGAGCTGACGACAGACAGCTCACTTTCCTTTGAGGGAAATGACTTCTGTTGTCAATGTCTGACAGTGAGCCATCTTCTCTGAATGGAGACTGGTGTCCCTGTAGGATTCTATAATCTGACCTTTGTTATCTTCTCTGAATGGAGACTGGTGTCCCTGTAGGATTCTATAATCTGACCTTTGTTATCTCCTCTGAATGGAGACTGGTGTCCCTGTGGTCTCCCTGTAGGATTCTATAATCTGACCTTTGTTATCTCCTCTGAATGGAGACTGGTGTCCCTGTGGTCTCCCTGTAGGATTCTATAATCTTCTCTGAATGGAGACTGGTGTCCCTGTAGGATTCTATAATCTGACCTTTGTTATCTCCTCTGAATGGAGACTGGTGTCCCTGTGGTCTCCCTGTAGGATTCTATAATCTGACCTTTGTTATCTCCTCTGAATGGAGACTGGTGTCCCTGTGGTCTCCCTGTAGGATTCTATAATCTTCTCTGAATGGAGACTGGTGTCCCTGTGGTCTCCCTGTAGGATTCTATAATCTTCTCTGAATGGAGACTGGTGTCCCTGTGGTCTCCCTGTAGGATTCTATAATCTTCTCTGAATGGAGACTGGTGTCCCTGTGGTCTCCCTGTAGGATTCTATAATCTTCTCTGAATGGAGACTGGTGTCCCTGTGGTCTCCCTGTAGGATTCTATAATCTTCTCTGAATGGAGACTGGTGTCCCTGTGGTCTCCCTGTAGGATTCTATAATCTTCTCTGAATGGAGACTGGTGTCCCTGTGGTCTCCCTGTAGGATTCTATAATCTTCTCTGAATGGAGACTGGGGTCCCTGTAGGATTCTATAATCTTCTCTGAATGGAGACTGGGGTCCCTGTGGTCTCCCTGTAGGATTCTATAATCTTCTCTGAATGGAGACTGGTGTCCCTGTGGTCTCCCTGTAGGATTCTATAATCTTCTCTGAATGGAGACTGGGGTCCCTGTAGGATTCTATAATCTTTATAATCTTTGTTATTCCTAAATCTAGAGCTGACTGAGGGTCAGCCTGGTGAACCATGAAGATGGGGGTCAGCCTGGTGAACCATGAAGATGGGGGTCAGCCTGGTGAACCATGAAGACTGGGGGTCAGCCTGATGAACCATGAAGACTGGGGGTCAGCCTGGTGAACCATGAAGACTGGGGGTCAGCCTGGTGAACCATGAAGACTGGGGGTCAGCCTGGTGAACCATGAAGACTGGGGGTCAGCCTGATGAACCATGAAGACTGGGGGTCAGCCTGATGAACCATGAAGACTGGGGGTCAGCCTGATGAACCATGAAGACTGGGGGTCAGCCTGATGAACCATGAAGACTGGGGGTCAGCCTGATGAACCATGAAGACTGGGGGTCAGCCTGATGAACCATGAAGACTGGGGGTCAGCCTGATGAACCATGAAGACTGGGGGTCAGCCTGATGAACCATGAAGACTGGGGGTCAGCCTGATGAACCATGAAGACTGGAGGTCAGCCTGATGAACCAAACTACTCAGTAATCTCCTCCATGAAGACTGGGGGTCAGTCTGATGAACCAAACTACTCAGTAATCTCCATGAAGACTGGGGGTCAGCCTGATGAACCAAACTACTCAGTAATCTCCTCCATGAAGACTGGGGGTCAGTCTGATGAACCAAACTACTCAGTAATCTCCTCCATGAAGACTAGGGGTCAGTCTGATGAACCAAACTACTCAGTAATCTCCATGAAGACTGGGGGTCAGTCTGATGAACCAAACTACTCAGTAATCTCCATGAAGACTGGGGATCAGCCTGATGAACCAAACTACTCAGTAATCTCCATGAAGACTGGGGGTCAGCCTGATGAACCAAACTACTCAGTAATCTCCATGAAGACTGGGGGTCAGCCTGATGAACCAAACTACTCAGTAATCTCCATGTAGACTGGGGGTCAGCCTGATGAACCAAACTACTCAGTAATCTCCTCCATGAAGACTGGGGGTCAGTCTGATGAACCAAACTACTCAGTAATCTCCATGAAGACTGGGGGTCAGTCTGATGAACCAAACTACTCAGTAATCTCCATGAAGACTGGGGGTCAGTCTGATGAACCAAACTACTCAGTAATCTCCATGAAGACTGGGGATCAGCCTGATGAACCAAACTACTCAGTAATCTCCATGAAGACTGGGGGTCAGCCTGATGAACCAAACTACTCAGTAATCTCCATGAAGACTGGGGGTCAGCCTGATGAACCAAACTACTCAGTAATCTCCATGTAGACTGGGGGTCAGCCTGATGAACCAAACTACTCAGTAATCTCCTCCATGAAGACTGGGGGTCAGTCTGATGAACCAAACTACTCAGTAATCTCCTCCATGAAGACTGGGGGTCAGTCTGATGAACCAAACTACTCAGTAATCTCCTCCATGAAGACTGGGGGTCAGTCTGATGAACCAAACTACTCAGTAATCTCCATGAAGACTGGGGATCAGCCTGATGAACCAAACTACTCAGTAATCTCCATGAAGACTGGAGGTCAGCCTGATGAACCAAACTACTCAGTAATCTCCATGAAGACTAGGGATCAGCCTGATGAACCAAACTACTCAGTAATCTCCATGAAGACTGGGGGTCAGCCTGATGAACCAAACTACTCAGTAATCTCCATAAAGACTGGAGGTCAGCTTGATGAACCAAACTACTCAGTAATCTGATCCATGAAGACTGGGGGTCAGTCTGATGAACAATGTAGACTGGAGGTCAGCCTGATGAACCATGTAGACTGGAGGTCAGCCTGATGAACCAAACTACTCAGTAATCTCCTCCATGAAGACTGGGGGTCAGCCTGATGAACCAAACTACTCAGTAATCTCCATAAAGACTGGGGATCAGCCTGATGAACCAAACTACTCAGTAATCTCCATGAAGACTGGGGGTCAGCCTGGTGATCCATGAAGACTGGGGGTCAGCCTGATGAACCAAACTACTCAGTAATCTCCTCCATGATGACTGGAGGTCAGCCTGATGAACCATGAAGACTGGAGGTCAGCCTGATGAACCAAACTACTCAGTAATCTCCTCCATGAAGACTGGGGGTCAGCCTGATGAACCAAACTACTCAGTAATCTCCATAAAGACTGGGGATCAGCCTGATGAACCAAACTACTCAGTAATCTCCATGAAGACTGGGGGTCAGCCTGGTGATCCATGAAGACTGGGGGTCAGCCTGATGAACCAAACTACTCAGTAATCTCCTCCATGATGACTGGAGGTCAGCCTGATGAACCATGAAGACTGGAGGTCAGCCTGATGAACCAAACTACTCAGTAATCTCCTCCATGAAGACTGGGGGTCAGCCTGATGAACCAAACTACTCAGTAATCTCCTCCATGAAGACTGGGGGTCAGTCTGATGAACAATGTAGACTGGAGGTCAGTCTGATGAACCAAACTACTCAGTAATCTCCTCCATGAAGATGGGGGTCAGCCTGATGAACCATGTAGACTGGGGGTCAGCCTGATGAACCATGTAGACTGGAGGTCAGTCTGATGAACCAAACTACTCAGTAATCTCCATGAAGACTGGGGGTCAGCCTGATGAACCAAACTACTCAGTAATCTCCTCCATGAAGACTGGGGGTCAGTCTGATGAACCAAACTACTCAGTAATCTCCATGAAGACTGGGGGCCAGCCTGATGAACCAAACTACTCAGTAATCTCCATAAAGACTGGGGATCAGCCTGATGAACCAAACTACTCAGTAATCTCCATGAAGACTGGGGATCAGCCTGATGAACCAAACTACTCAGTAATCTCCATGAAGACTGGGGGCCAGCCTGATGAACCAAACTACTCAGTAATCTCCATGAAGACTGGGGGTCAGCCTGATGAACAATGTAGACTGGAGGTCAGCCTGATGAACCATGTAGACTGGAGGTCAGCCTGATGAACCAAACTACTCAGTAATCTCCATGTAGCCTAACTCTCACATAAACATGTTTTTTCTTGAATGCTGAGTATCTCATGTATAATTAATATGCTGTTTAACTGATAGAAGTACAAAAAACCAAAATGTGTTCAATTAGTGGTGTGGTTTTCATATCAGCCCTTTTGGGCTTCCAACCTGGACCCCAGTTTCTATCTGCACCGTTTCCCAACCTGGACCCCAGTTTCTATCTGCACCGTTTCCCAACCTGGACCCCAGTTTCTATCTGCACCGTTTCCCAACCTGGACCCCAGTTTCTATCTGCACCGTTTCCCAACCTGGACCCCAGTTTCTATCTGCACCGTTTCCCAACCTGGACCCCAGTTTCTATCTGCACCGTTTCCCAACCTGGACCCCAGTTTCTATCTGCACCGTTTCCCAACCTGGACCCCAGTTTCTATCTGCACCGTTTCCCAACCTGGACCCCAGTTTCTATCTGCACCGTCCGCCTTCCAACCTGAACACCGTTTCACCGTTGTCTTTCACTTCTTTGGTGCGAATAAATAAAACCAAGGATCTAGAAATGACTATTTTCTGCCTGTAGATACTGGAGTGAGAGATACACTACAGTTCCAAAGTTTGGGGTCACTTAGAAATGTCCTTGAAAAAAAAAAAAATGCAAATTTTTGTCCGTTAAAATATCATCAAATTGATCAGAAATGCAGTGTAGACATTGCTAATATTGTAAATGACTTGTAGCTGGAAACGGCTGATTAATGGAATATCTACATAGGTGTACAGAGGCCCATTATCAGCAACCATCACTCCTGTGTTTCAATGGCACGTTGTGTTAGCTAATCCAAGTTTAGTCTTTTTTTTAAATGATAATTGATCATTAGAAAACCCTTTTGCAATTATCTTAGCACAGCTGAAAACTGGCCTTCTTTAGACTGGTTGAGTATCTGGAGCATCAGTATTTGTGGGTTCGATTACAGGCTCAAAATGGCCAGAAACAAAGATCTTTTTTCTGAAACTCGTCAGTCTATTCTTGTTCTGAGAAATGAAGGCTATTCCATGCGAGAAATTGCCAAGAAATTGAAGATCTCGTACAATGCTGTGTACTACTCCCTTCACAGAACAGAGCAAACTGGCTCTAACCAGAATAGAAAGAGTGGGAGTTCCCGGTGCACAACTGAGCAAGAGGACAAGTACATTAGAGTGCCTAGTTTGAGAAACAGACACCTCACAAGTTCTCAACTGGCAGCTTCATTAAAAAGTACCCGTCTCAACGTCAACAGTGAAGAGGTAACTCCAGGATGCTGGCCTTCTAGGCAGAGTTGCAAAGAAAAAGCCATATCTCAGACTGGCCAATAAAAACATACATATCTACCTCCATCACTCCAGTATCCCTGTCTCCTTCCCCCTATACATATCTACCTCCATCACTCCAGTATCCCTGTCACCTTCCCCCTATACACATCATCACTCCCGTATCCCTGTCTCCTTCCCCCTATACATACAGTGCCTTGCGAAAGTATTCAGCCCCCTTGAACTTTGCGACCTTTTGCCACATTTCAGGCTTCAAACATAAAGATATAAAACTTTTTTTTTGTGAAGAATCAACAACAAGTGGGACACAATCACGAAGTGGAACGACATTTATTGATATTTCAAACTTTTTTAACAAATCAAAAACTGAAAAATTGGGCGTGCAAAATTATTCAGCCCCTTTACTTTCAGTGCAGCAAACTCTCTCCAGAAGTTCAGTGAGGATCTCTGAATGATCCAATGTTGACCTAAATGACTAATGATGATAAATACAATCCACCTGTGTGTAATCAAGTCTCCGTATAAATGCACCTGCACTGTGATAGTCTCAGAGGTCCGTTAAAAGCGCAGAGAGCATCATGAAGAACAAGGAACACACCAGGCAGGTCCGAGATACTGTTGTGAAGAAGTTTAAAGCCGGATTTGGATACAAAAAGATTTCCCAAGCTTTAAACATCCCAAGGAGCACTGTGCAAGCGATAATATTGAAATGGAAGGAGTATCAGACCACTGCAAATCTACCAAGACCTGGCCGTCCCTCTAAACTTTCAGCTCATACAAGGAGAAGACTGATCAGAGATGCAGCCAAGAGGCCCATGATCACTCTGGATGAACTGCAGAGATCTACAGCTGAGGTGGGAGACTCTGTCCATAGGACAACAATCAGTCGTATATTGCACAAATCTGGCCTTTATGGAAGAGTGGCAAGAAGAAAGCCATTTCTTAAAGATATCCATAAAAAGTGTTGTTTAAAGTTTGCCACAAGCCACCTGGGAGACACACCAAACATGTGGAAGAAGGTGCTCTGGTCAGATGAAACCAAAATTGAACTTTTTGGCAACAATGCAAAACGTTATGTTTGGCGTAAAAGCAACACAGCTGAACACACCATCCCCACTGTCAAACATGGTGGTGGCAGCATCATGGTTTGGGCCTGCTTTTCTTCAGCAGGGACAGGGAAGATGGTTAAAATTGATGGGAAGATGGATGGAGCCAAATACAGGACCATTCTGGAAGAAAACCTGACGGAGTCTGCAAAAGACCTGAGACTGGGACGGAGATTTGTCTTCCAACAAAACAATGATCCAAAACATAAAGCAAAATCTACAATGGAATGGTTCAAAACTAAACATATCCAGGTGTTAGAATGGCCAAGTCAAAGTCCAGACCTGAATCCAATCGAGAATCTGTGGAAAGAACTGAAAACTGCTGTTCACAAATGCTCTCCATCCAACCTCACTGAGCTCGAGCTGTTTTGCAAGGAGGAATGGGAAAAAAATTCAGTCTCTCGATGTGCAAAACTGATAGAGACATACCCCAAGCGACTTACAGCTGTAATCGCAGCAAAAGGTGGCGCTACAAAGTATTAACTTAAGGGGGCTGAATAATTTTGCACGCCCAATTTCTCAGTTTTTGATTTGTTAAAAAAGTTTGAAATATCCAATAAATGTCGTTCCACTTCATGATTGTGTCCCACTTGTTGTTGATTCTTCACAAAAAAATACAGTTTTATATCTTTATGTTTGAAGCCTGAAATGTGGCAAAAGGTCGCAAAGTTCAAGGGGGTCGAATACTTTCGCAAGGCACTGTATGTATAGGGGGAAGGAGACAGGGATACGGGAGTGATGATGTGTATAGGGGGAAGGTGACAGGGATACTGTAGTGATGGATATGTAAGGTGACTAGGCATCAGGATATACGATAGAGTAGCAGCAGCAGCAGTGTAAACCGATGAAGCAACAGGGATAACAGGACCAGCCGGAAGCCAGTAGAGACCCAGCTAGCACCAATAACCATTTAGCTTCATTCACATCCCAGACCCACTTACTTTACGTCCCTACAACATAAGTGCATTTGCTGCGGGGAGGTTAGAGTAGGAATCTCCCCCCCCCCCCTTTTTTCCCCCCTCTCTCTCCCCCCCGCTCTCTTTCTTCAATGGGGTTGTCTGGTTGTCTGGCATGACTTGGCGGAGCTACAATCTACGACTGATTTAATTTAACCCTTTACAAACATGTCTTAATGTCATTAACCCCCAGAGCATTCACCGACCGCCTCTCTGTGACTCCATTAACTAAAGCAAAATGGGGTTTAAAAAGAGCATATTGATGCTGAGCAGCATTATAAAAAGGCTGATTATCAAGACAAGACACACAAAACCAAAAAAAAAAAAATGGGCCAAAGTGTCTGTTAACTGGTTTATGTGGGATTCAACATAACAGATGGGAACAGGGTTCTGAATTAGAATCTACGCCGTGTGTCCCACACCGCACCCTAGTCAGTGCACTACTTCTGACCAGGACCCATAGGTAATAGGGTGGCATTTTGGGAGCCAGTAGTAACCTAGGACTACTAGATCGCATAGACAGACAATGGAGAATCAACTGCCGGGATGACATCATCAACTCAGAGCAATAACAGAACGTTACAATACACGTGAGTGTTTTAGTATGCATGTGACTGGGGCCCCTGGACAGGATATGATACAGACCTGGGGCCCCTGGACAGGATATGATACAGACCTGTGGCCCCTAGACAGTGGGTAGGATATGATACAGACCTGTGACCCCTAGACAGTGGGTAGGATATGATACAGACCTGTGACCCCTAGACAGTGGGTAGGATATGATATGATACAGACCTGTGGCCCCTAGACAGTGGGTAGGATATGATACAGACCTGTGGCCCCTAGACAGTGGGTAGGATACGATACAGACCTGTGTCCCCTAGACAGTGGGTAGGATACGCTACAGACCTGTGTCCCCTAGACAGTGGGTAGGATACGCTACAGACCTGTGTCCCCTAGACAGTGGGTAGGATATGATATGATACAGACCTGTGTCCCCTAGACAGTGGGTAGGATATGATATGATACAGACCTGTGTCCCCTAGACAGTGGGTGGGATATGATATGATACAGACCTGTGGCCCCTAGACAGTGGGTAGGATATGATACAGACCTGTGTCCACTGGACAGTGGGTAGGATATGATACAGACCTGTGTCCACTGGACAGTGGGTAGGATATGATACAGGCCTGTGAACCCTAGACAGTGGGTAGGATACGATACAGACCTGTGGCCCCTGGACAGTGGGTAGGAGGTAGCCTAGTGGTTTCTGCACCTGAACAAGGCAGTTAACCCACTGTTCCCCGATAGGCCGTCATTGTAAATAAGAATTTGTTCTTAACAGACTTGCCTAGTTGAATAAAAAAGGTTAAAAAAATAATTGAGGGCAATTTTTAAAAAACGTATTCAAATTTATTAATAGTCAATTCTCATCTTCTAACCATTGTGTTAAATCTAAAACATGGATTTCCACATGTTAATGTTTCACCCAATGAACAAAAAGAGGGCTTGAGAATGATGGCATCGTCCTACAAGGATGAGGGGGTGGATGGACTGAATACACAGTAGACAGATGACTAACATCCACCAGGCCTATTGAGTTATCTTCAATACAGAGACGCACATGGGATCTCTCCGCCGTACTCTTCACCGTGGCTCGGCGCTCAGCAGAGATAATAGAACGACAGAGATAATAGAACGACAGAGTTTAATTAGCCACCGTTACATTAAAAAGGGTAGCGTTCATCACCGGTCTGGTGCTCTGTGAGTGGGCACAGTGCCGCTGTGCTACACTGCTACAGCGAAGAACAGACACCTGGGACTCTGCAGCACTTGTCTTTGTGTAATTGCCCACAAGCTCAGAGGACTCCTACACACTCTGCGGCAAGGGGTTTCTATACACACTGGAGATAATTATTTTAAAAATCACTGCCTTTTCTTTGAAGAGCTTTTTTTCCAATTATGGAGAAAATAAATCTGAAACCGAGAGTAATTTCCACCACAATTTGAATCTGTTAAAAAATGCTTTGTGTTTTATTACTGGACCAAACACATTCTTCAGAAAACTTTCCCAAATGAGGAAAGTGCAAAAAAAATTGGGCTGCTATCAAACTTAATACAGAAGACAACCTGAGGTAACGGCCACAGGACAGCTGTAATCTCCAGGACCTGAGGTAACGGGCACAGTGAGGTAACGGCCACAGGACAGCTGTAATCTCCAGGACCTGAGGTAACGGCCACAGGACAGCTGTAATCTCCAGGACCTGAGGTAATGGCCACAGTGAGGTAACGGCCACAGTGAGGACAGCTGTAATCTCCAGGACCTGAGGTAACGGCCACAGTGAGGACAGCTGTAATCTCCAGGACCTGAGGTAACGGCCACAGTGAGGACAGCTGTAATCTCCAGGACCTGAGGTAACGGCCACAGGACAGCTGTAATCTCCAGGACCTGAGGTAACGGCCACAGTGAGGACAGCTGTAATCTCCAGGACCTGAGGTAACGGCCACAGTGAGGACAGCTGTAATCTCCAGGACCTGAGGTAACGGCCACAGTGAGGTAACGGCCACAGTGAGGTAACGGCCACAGTGAGGTAACGGCCACAGTGAGGTAACGGCCACAGTGAGGTAACGGCCACAGTGAGGTAACGGCCACAGTGAGGTAACGGCCACAGTGAGGTAACGGCCACAGTGAGGTAACGGCCACAGTGAGGTAACGGCCACAGTGAGGTAACGGCCACAGTGAGGTAACGGCCACAGTGAGGACAGCTGTAATCTCCAGGACCTGAGATAACGGCCACAGCGAGGTAAAGGCCACAGCGAGGTAACGGCCACAGCGAGGTAACGGCCACAGTGAGGTAACGGCCACAGTGAGGTAACGGCCACAGTGAGGTAACGGCCACAGTGAGGACAGCTGTAATCTCCAGGACCTGAGATAAAGTTGGTTTGTATTGTATAAGTCGGAAATCTGAATCAAGAAGCAGAAATATTCAACATAATATTACCAACTGAGCAAATATCATTTAAAATAAAATAATGAAGTAACCACTAAGATGTTGTGTGAATTCCACAGTCGAAGCGTAACTGAATTCCACAGTCGAAGCGTAACTGAATTCCACAGTCGAAGCGTAACTGAATTCCACAGTCGAAGCGTAACTGAATTCCACAGTCGAAGCGTAACTGAATTCCACAGTCGAAGCGTAACTGAATTCCACAGTCGAAGCGTAACTGAATTCCTGTTCCATCTCAGTACAGCAGTAAGGGTTCCTAAGCACTCGGTCAGAGTGACGATCAGGTTTGGACAAAAGGCCAACTGGAGCAGCCGAAAATACACGGACGACGCTGAGCCAATTGTGCGCCGCCCTATGGGATTCCCGATCATGGCCGGTTGTGATACAACCCGGGATCGAACTAGGGTCTGTGGTGAAGCCTCTAGCGCTGAGATGCAGTGCCTTAGACCGCTGAGTCACTCGGGAACCCTAAAACCCCAATCCCTAACGCTTTTCACTCTTCTCCGTCCCCGATTTCAGATCCTAGTCTGGCCAAGGAGTTGTAGAGGCAAGCCACTCCTCTTTCTAAGCCCTTGTGTTGGGTCTTTCAGTCAGTGAGCAGAATCACAACAGCATCAACCAGTCACAGCTCAATACTGGTTGTCACGACGACGGCCGCGGGGCGGGGTGCACTAACCTGAGGGGCGTGTCCCAGCAGAGCCCACAGCGAATTAGCAGACAGCGTTTTGATCTTGAAGAACTCCATGGTGTCAGTCTCCTGGCGGTCCAGAGCGATGTAAGGACAGCTCCGGAAGTCTCCCTTCACACCAAGTACAGACAAACTTTAATTAAAAAAATTAATGACACACACTTCACAGTAAAACAATTTTAAAAAAAAGAGGTAATAAACAGCATCTTTTGGTTTCAGAACAACACTTGAAGAAGTAGAAGCATCATTATGAATAAAATAGACAAATACAAGGCTATGGGAGTCCTGAGGGACTCCGTTGGTAGAGCACGGCGCTGGTACCTCGCGGAGTGTGGGTTCGATTCCCGGGGCCACCCATATTTATAATGTACTCACACACACACACACACGACTGTTATTGGTTTAGGATAAACACGTCTGCGAAATGTCAGATATTAATATCCATCAAGTTGTAAAAGCCACCTTGAGCTGCTCTCCTCCCTGTAGTCTGACCAGGTCCCAGGTCCCCATTTTCCTCACCACTTGTTTCAGCTCCCCTATCTGACGGTACGACAGGTGACCTGCAGGACATGGAGGAAACAAAAAAAAACCCACAGGATTTACAAAACGCTTAAACACATGCAAATGAGCATCTGTCTACCTTCAGCAGTACAGCAAGCAATGAAGGGCAGACTAGGCTAACAGTGGTAACTATAGATTAGCTTAGAAATATTGAAAAGCTCCCTTATTTCACTATATTTTTGGGAAATATGACAGTTTAAAGTCTTTTCTCATCCAAGACATCCATTTTTGTTTAAAAAAAATAAAATAAAAAGTATTTGTGACCCACAACCCCTCCTCCACTCACCAGACAGCCAGGCAGGAGTCAGGGCGTCTGATATCCAGGCTACATAGCCCTCTCTGAAGGAGTGGAGGAACTCATCTATTTGACTGTGGGAGACCAGCTCCCTCCTCTTCCTCAACTCTTCATCTAGCTGGCAGTCTGGGGCGAGGAAGACTAGCCTGGGAAGGAAGAGCTCCTGACGCACCGACAGGCCGCTCCTCCTCAGGTACTGCCACAGGTTAGTTGTCTTGGTCTGGAGGATATATATATAGAGATCATAGGTTAGTTGTCTTCTTCTGGAGGAGATATATATAGATACAGGTTACCCGTCTTGGTCTGGAGGATATATATATATATATATATATATATATATATATATAGATCACAGGTTACCCATCTTGGTCTGGAGGATATATATATATATATATATATATATATATATAGATCACAGGTTACCTGTCTTGGTCTAGAGGATATACAGTGCCTTGCGAAAGTATTCGGCCCCCTTGATCTTTGCGACCTTTTGCCACATTTCAGGCTTCAAACATAAAGATATAAAACTGTATTTTTTTGTGAAGAATCAACAACAAGTGGGACACAATCATGAAGTGGAACGACATTTATTGGATATTTCAAACTTTAACAAATCAAAAACTGAAAAATTGGGCGTGCAAAATTATTCAGCCCCCTTAAGTTAATACTTTGTAGCGCCACCTTTTGCTGCGATTACAGCTGTAAGTCGCTTGGGGTATGTCTCTATCAGTTTTGCACATCGAGAGACTGACATTTTTTCCCATTCCTCCTTGCAAAACAGCTCGAGCTCAGTGAGGTTGGATGGAGAGCATTTGTGAACAGCAGTTTTCAGTTCTTTCCACAGATTCTCGATTGGATTCAGGTCTGGACTTTGACTTGGCCATTCTAACACCTGGATATGTTTATTTTTGAACCATTCCATTGTAGATTTTGCTTTATGTTTTGGATCATTGTCTTGTTGGAAGACAAATCTCCGTCCCAGTCTCAGGTCTTTTGCAGACTCCATCAGGGTTTCTTCCAGAATGGTCCTGTATTTGGCTCCATCCATCTTCCCAGCAATTTTAAACATCTTCCCTGTCCCTGCCGAAGAAAAGCAGGCCCAAACTATGATGCTGCCACCACCATGTTTGACAGTGGGGATGGTGTGTTCAGCTGTGTTGCTTTTACGCCAAACATAACGTTTTGCATTGTTGCCAAAAAGTTCAATTTTGGTTTCATCTGACCAGAGCACCTTCTTCCACATGTTTGGTGTGTCTCCCAGGTGGCTTGTGGCAAACTTTAAATAACACTTTTTATGGATATCTTTAAGAAATGGCTCTCTTCTTTCCACTCTTCCATAAAGGCCAGATTTGTGCAATATGCGACTGATTGTTGTCCTATGGACAGAGTCTCCCACCTCAGCTGTAGATCTCTGCAGTTCATCCAGAGTGATCATGGGCCTCTTGGCTGCATCTCTGATCAGTCTTCTCCTTGTATGAGCTGAAAGTTTAGAGGGACGGCCAGGTCTTGATAGATTTGCAGTGGCCTGATACTCCTTCCATTTCAATATTATCGCTTGCACAGTGCTCCTTGGGATGTTTAAAGCTTGGGAAATCTTTTTGTATCCAAATCCGGCTTTAAACTTCTTCACAACAGTATCTCGGACCTGCCTGGTGTGTTCCTTGTTCTTCATGATGCTCTCTGCGCTTTTAACGGACCTCTGAGACTATCACAGTGCAGGTGCATTTATACGGAGACTTGATTACACACAGGTGGATTGTATTTATCATCATTAGTCATTTAGGTCAACATTGGATCATTCAGAGATCCTCACTGAACTTCTGGAGAGAGTTTGCTGCACTGAAAGTAAAGGGGCTGAATAATTTTGCACGCCCAATTTTTCAGTTTTTGATTTGTTAAAAAAGTTTGAAATATCCAATAAATGTCGTTCCACTTCATGATTGTGTCCCACTTGTTGTTGATTCTTCACAAAAAAATACAGTTTTATATCTTTATGTTTGAAGCCTGAAATGTGGCAAAAGGTCGCAAAGATCAAGGGGGCCGAATACTTTCGCAAGGCACTGTATATATATATAGATATCACAGGTTACCTGTCTTGGTCTAGAGGGGATATATATAGAGATCACAGGTTACCTGTCTTGGTCTAGAGGATATATAGAGATCACAGGTTACCTGTCTTGGTCTGGAGGATATATATATATATATATAGATACAGGTTATCTGTCTTGGTCTGGAGGGGGTATAGCTTACAGAACAGGGCGGTGGGCAGCTGAGTGAAAATGGAGGAAAACTAAACTTCCGGAGGACCTATCATCCTTCCACTCCCTCCTCTCTACCTTCTCTTCCTCTGTATCTGCTGTTAAAGTCACGTTCTATCATCCTTCCACTCCCTCCTCTCTACCTTCTCTTCCTCTGTATCTGCTGTTAAAGTCACGTTCTATCATCCTTCCACTCCCTCCTCCCTACCTTCTCTTCCTCTGTATCTGCTGTTAAAGCCACGTTCTATCATCCTTCCACTCCCTCCTCTCTACCTTCCTCTGTATCTGCTGTTAAAGTCACGTTTTATCATCCTTCCACTCCCTCCTCTGTATCTGCTGTTAAAGTCACGTTTTATCATCCTTCCACTCCCTCCTTCCTACCTTCTCTTCCTCTGTATCTGCTGTTAAAGCCACGTTCTATCATCCTTCCACTCCCTCCTCTCTACCTTCCTCTGTATCTGCTGTTAAAGTCACGTTCTATCATCCTTCCACTCCCTCCTCTCTACCTTCCTCTGTATCTGCTGTTAAAGTCACGTTCTATCATCCTTCCACTCCCTACCTTCTCTTCCTCTGTATCTGCTGTTAAAGTCACGTTTCTATCATCCTTCCACTCCCTCCTCTCTACCTTCTCTTCCTCTGTATCTGCTGTTAAAGTCACGTTCTATCATCCTTCCACTCCCTCCTCTCTACCTTCTCTTCCTCTGTATCTGCTGTTAAAGCCACATTGTATCATCCTTTCACTCCCTCCTCCCTACCTTCTCTTCCTCTGTATCTGCTGTTAAAGCCACGTTCTATCATCCTTCCACTCCCTCCTCTCTACCTTCCTCTGTATCTGCTGTTAAAGTCACGTTTTATCATCCTTCCACTCCCTACCTTCTCTTCCTCTGTATCTGCTGTTAAAGTCACGTTCTATCATCCTTTCACTCCCTCCTCCCTACCTTCTCTTCCTCTGTATCTGCTGTTAAAGCCACATTGTATCATCCTTTCACTCCCTCCTCCCTACCTTCTCTTCCTCTGTATCTGCTGTTAAAGCCACGTTCTATCATCCTTCCACTCCCTCCTCTCTACCTTCCTCTGTATCTGCTGTTAAAGTCACGTTTTATCATCCTTCCACTCCCTACCTTCTCTTCCTCTGTATCTGCTGTTAAAGCCATGTTCTATCATCCTTCCACTCCCTCCTCTCTACCTTCCTCTGTATCTGCTGTTAGTCACGTTTTATCATCCTTCCACTCCCTACCTTCTCTTCCTCTGTATCTGCTGTTAAAGTCACGTTCTATCATCCTTCCACTCCCTCCTCTCTACCTTCTCTTCCTCTGTATCTGCTGTTAAAGTCACGTTCTATCATCCTTCCTCTCTCTACCTTCCTCTGTATCTGCTGTTAAAGTCACGTTCTAGCATCCTTCCACTCCCTCCTCTCTACCTTCCTCTGTATCTGCTGTTAAAGTCACGGTCTATCATCCTTCCACTCCCTCCTCTCTACCTTCTCTTCCTCTGTATCTGCTGTTAAAGTCACGTTCCATCATCCTTCCACTCCCTCCTCTCTACCTTCCTCTGTATCTGCTGTTAAAGTCATATTCTATCATCCTTCCACTCCCTCCTCTCTACCTTCTCTTCCTCTGTATCTGCTGTTAAAGTCACGTTCTATCATCCTTCCACTCCCTCCTCTCTACCTTCCTCTGTATCTGCTGTTAAAGTCATATTCTATCATCCTTCCACTCCCTCCGCTCTTCCTCTGTATCTGCTGTTAAAGTCACGTTCTATCATCCTTTCACTCCCTCCTCTCTACCTTCCTCTGTATCTGCTGTTAAAGTCATGTTCTATCATCCTTCCACTCCCTCCTCTCTTCCTCTGTATCTGCTGTTAAAGTCACGGTCTATCATCCTTCCACTCCCTCCTCTCTACCTTCCTCTGTATCTGCTGTTAAAGTCACGTTCTATCATCCTTCCACTCCCTCCTCTCTACCTTCCTCTGTATCTGCTGTTAAAGCCAAAGACCAAATCATCCTTCCACTCCCTCCTCTCTACCTTCCTCTGTATCTGCTGTTAAAGTCATGTTCTATCATCCTTCCACTTCCTCCTCGCTACCTTCCTCTGTATCTGCTGTTAAAGCCAAAGACCAAATACCCAGCGTCCTAAATAGTGGTCCGTTTGAGTATGCAACATTTTGAAAATCGATCACTTTAAATCGGGCGGCAGGGTAGCCCGGTGGTTAGAGAGGGGAGACAGGTAGCCCGGTGGTTAGAGAGGGGAGACAGGTAGCCCGGTGGTTAGAGAGGGGAGACAGGTAGCCCGGTGGTTAGAGAGGGGAGACAGGTAGCCCGGTGGTTAGAGAGGGGAGACAGGTAGCCCGGTGGTTAGAGAGGGGAGACAGGTAGCCCGGTGGTTAGAGAGGGGAGACAGGTAGCCCGGTGGTTAGAGAGGGGAGACAGGTAGCCCGGTGGTTAGAGAGGGGAGACAGGTAGCCTAGTGGTTAGAGAGGGGAGACAGGTAGCCTAGTGGTTAGAGAGGGGAGACAGGTAGCCTAGTGGTTAGAGAGGGGAGACAGGTAGCCTAGTGGTTAGAGAGGGGAGACAGGTAGCCTAGTGGTTAGAGAGGGGAGACAGGTAGCCTAGTGGTTAGAGAGGGGAGACAGGTAGCCTAGTGGTTAGAGAGGGGAGACAGGTAGCCTAGTGGTTAGAGAGGGGAGACAGGTAGCCTAGTGGTTAGAGAGGGGAGACAGGTAGCCTAGTGGTTAGAGAGGGGAGACAGGTAGCCTAGTGGTTAGAGAGGGGAGACAGGTAGCCTAGTGGTTAGAGAGGGGAGACAGGTAGCCTAGTGGTTAGAGAGGGGAGACAGGTAGCCTAGTGGTTAGAGAGGGGAGACAGGTAGCCTAGTGGTTAGAGAGGGGAGACAGGTAGCCTAGTGGTTAGAGATGGGAGACAGGTAGCCTAGTGGTTAGAGAGGGGAGACAGGTAGCCTGGTGGTTAGAAAGGGGAGACAGGTAGCCTAGTGGTTAGAGCAGGTAGCCTAGTGGTTAGAGCGTTGGGCTAGTAACCGGAAGGTTGCAAGTTCAAATCCCCGAGATGACAAGGTACAAATCTGTCGTTCTGCCCCTGAACAGGCAGTTAACTCACTGTTCCTAGGTAGGCCGTCATTGTAAATAATAATTTGTTCTTAACTGACTTGCCTAGTTAAATAAAGGTTAAATAAAAAAATTTGACCAAAGAGGATTTCTGTTCTCATTGAAAAGTGTAAACTAAATGCTTTTGATTTCTGAATGTGTCGGCACCGGGGACTGGGCTGTTATTGAGGTCATGTTAACCAGTTCTGTAGGCTGGCCTATCTATTTAATAACTGAATTGATGGATCAAGCCTTCGTAGTCATTCTGATCTCGTTCCCAATGATCAGTGATATAGTTTATGTTGCTATGCAACGGTTCTGAACTCGCGATGCGCCCGGCCGGCCACGTTTTCCTGTGCCTTTTGATTTGAACATTTGAGAAAGTGTGTACACTTTGGCTTCACTAATAAATATGTTGAAATGGGACCAAATGAGCCGTTTCGGTCTTCAGTCCTTTCTAAAATAGGATAGATGGGCTGTGGTATAAGTTGAATGTGATAGGCTGGTTATAACCAGCCTGAGTAGGCCTATAACCCAGTCCTTTCTAAAATAGGATAGATGGGCTGTGGTATAAGTTGAATGTGATAGGCTTGGTTATAACCAGCTTGAGTAGGCCTATAACCCAGTCCTTTCTAAAATAGGATAGATGGGCTGTGGTATAAGTTGAATGTGATAGGCTTGGTTATAACCAGCTTGAGTAGGCCTATAACCCAGTCCTTTCTAAAATAGGATAGATGGGCTGTGGTATAAGTTGAATGTGATAGGCTTGGTTATAACCAGCCTGAGTAGGCCTATAACCCAGTCCTTTCTAAAATAGGATAGATGGGCTGTGGTATAAGTTGAATGTGATAGGCTTGGTTATAACCAGCCTGAGTAGGCCTATAACCCAGTCCTTTCTAAAATAGGATGGGCTGTGGTATAAGTTGAATGTGATAGGCTTGGTTATAACCAGCCTGAGTAGGCCTATAACCCAGTCCTTTCTAAAATAGGATAGATGGGCTGTGGTATAAGTTGAATGTGATAGGCTTGGTTATAACCAGCCTGAGTAGGCCTATAACCCAGTCCTTTCTAAAATAGGATAGACGGGCTGTGGTATAAGTAGAATGTGATAGGCTTGGTTATAACCAGCCTGAGTAGGCCTATAACCCAGTCCTTTCTAAAATAGGATAGACGGGCTGTGGTATAAGTTGAATGTGATAGGCTTGGTTATAACCAGCCTGAGTAGGCCTATAACCCAGTCCTTTCTAAAATAGGATAGACGGGCTGTGGTATAAGTTGAATGTGATAGGCTTGGTTATAACCAGCCTGAGTAGGCCTATAACCCAGTCCTTTCTAAAATAGGATAGACGGGCTGTGGTATAAGTTGAATGTGATAGGCTTGGTTATAACCAGCCTGAGTAGGCCTATAACCCAGTCCTTTCTAAAATAGGATAGACGGGCTGTGGTATAAGTTGAATGTGATAGGCTTGGTTATAACCAGCCTGAGTAGGCCTATAACCCAGTCCTTTCTAAAATAGGATAGACGGGCTGTGGTATAAGTTGAATGTGATAGGCTTGGTTATAACCAGCCTGAGTAGGCCTATAACCCAGTCCTTTCTAAAATAGGATAGACGGGCTGTGGTATAAGTTGAATGGGATAGGCTTGGTTATAACCAGCCTGAGTAGGCCTATAACCCAGTCCTTTCTAAAATAGGATAGATGGGCTGTGGTATAAGTTGAATGTGATAGGCTGGTTATAACCAGCCTGAGTAGGCCTATAACCCAGTCCTTTCTAAAATAGGACGGGCTGTGGTATAAGTTGAATGTGATAGGCTGGTTATAACCAGCCTGAGTAGGCCTATAACCCAGTCCTTTCTAAAATAGGACGGGCTGTGGTATAAGTTGAATGTGATAGGCTTGGTTATAACCAGCCTGAGTAGGCCTATAACCCAGTCCTTTCTAAAATAGGATGGGCTGTGGTATAAGTTGAATGTGATAGGCTTGGTTATAACCAGCCTGAGTAGGCCTATAACCCAGTCCTTTCTAAAATAGGATAGATGGGCTGTGGTATAAGTTGAATGTGATAGGCTGGTTATAACCAGCCTGAGTAGGCCTATAACCCAGTCCTTTCTAAAATAGGATAGATGGGCTGTGGTATAAGTTGAATGTGATAGGCTTGGTTATAACCAGCTTGAGTAGGCCTATAACCCAGTCCTTTCTAAAATAGGATAGATGGGCTGTGGTATAAGTTGAATGTGATAGGCTTGGTTATAACCAGCTTGAGTAGGCCTATAACCCAGTCCTTTCTAAAATAGGATAGATGGGCTGTGGTATAAGTTGAATGTGATAGGCTTGGTTATAACCAGCTTGAGTAGGCCTATAACCCAGTCCTTTCTAAAATAGGATAGATGGGCTGTGGTATAAGTTGAATGTGATAGGCTGGTTATAACCAGCCTGAGTAGGCCTATAACCCGATTCATTTTATATTCAGAGTTTAGACAAATTGATCGTATTGGAAATGAGCTATTATCAGGCTGGTTAATGTGATGCACTGTCTGTTGAATTTGGGAGAGAGAAAAAAAATGCACCCCCACTCAACCCCCACCCCACCCACTCAGGATCCACTCTTGCATTGAGGCCGTGGCACACTGCATAATTTTTACTAAAAATGGGACATGTTAAATAGTACGCGACAATGAGTACACAGTATGCTAGTATAGGTACACTTTATCAATCTATAATGTCAAGGTTCTGCCTCTAAACCTAGGAAACACTTTTCCACCTTCCCCTCCAAGAAGTTTGACAACATCCACTCAACCTATTGAGTCCACTGGTCTCACTCACCCAGAACGACCCGTCGCCTTGACCTCTTTCTCCCCTCTCTCTCTCTCCAGATGACATCCTGCAACTAGTGAGGTCCGGCCGCCCCGACAACCTGCCTGTCCGACCCCACCCCCTTCACCCCAGACCTTCACTTCCCTCAGCAAATCATACCTGTCCCTTGGCTGACCCTCTAACCTCAAAATGTCCAGAGTTGCACCCCTCGTCCTGAAACGCTCTGACGTCAGAAACTACAGACCTGTATCCCCGCTTTCTTTTCTTTCCAAAAATACTTGAGCGTGCCGTCTCTGACCAACTCTCTAGGAATCATTTTCTGGATCCTAATCAGTCAGGCTTCAAGACTGGTTACTCAACTAAGACTGCTCCTCTCTGTGTCAGAGGCTCGTCACACTGCCAAAGCTGACTCTCTCTTCTTTTCTCATCCTCCTAGATCTATCCTCTGCCTTCAACACCGTGAACCTTCAGATCCTCCTCTCCACCCTCTCAGGGCTGGGCGTCTCAGGCTCTATCAGATCCTCCTCTCCACCCTCTCAGGGCTGGGCGTCTCAGGCTCTATCAGATCCTCCTCTCCACCCTCTCAGGGCTGGGAGTCTCATGCTCTATCAGATCCTCCTCTCCACCCTCTCAGGGCTGGGAGTCTCAGGCTCTGCACACTCTTGGTTGCATTCTACCCGGCTGGCCGCTCTTACCAGGTCACATGGAGATAATCTGTATCTGCACCACGTACTCTCACTACTGGTGTCCCCCAGGGCTCGGTTCTAGGCCCTCTGCTCTCATTACACCAAGTCACACAGCTCCGTCGTGTCCTCACATGGTCTCTCCTATTGTTGCTATGCGGATGACACTCAACTACCCCCCCCCCCAAATAACTAAAAAGTGAATGTAAAATCTAAGTGTATAGATATAAATCATTAGCTAATAATCAGAGACCTAATCATTAGCAGGTCTGTCAAGCATAGTATATCATTATCCACCAAGCAGCATTTTAACAACCACAAATAATATCTCATAATGTTTGTTTTTGGAGGGTTCTGTTCTTCTGACACACCATGGAAATGAAAAGCACAGTTTAGGAAAAATTGTGTTACCCCCCCAAAAAAATCACCATTGGAAGGATTTGATGATAAAATATCCTTCTAACCCAATCTGTAGTTCTGGATTCTAATCCAAAACTGTCTGCTTCGTCCTGGATCTTGACTGAGTCAGAGTAGTACATTTATATGGAGATGAGTTGATTAACACTACAGCGGGAGCAGGGTTCGGTAAATTCCCTTCCACAAAGTAGGGCCTCTTGATTTTTTTTAACGGCTGTAATTATGTTTATAGAGGAGGAAAAAACAGGTGCCTCAAACACAGCTGTCACCCTGTCTACCAGGGCAGGACAGGAGTCACTCATTTACATTCACTGTATAGAGCAAGAGCCTCAGGGATGTTAAACATATGGTCCAAATCTGGCCTGCGAACCCCTTCAATCTGGGGGGGAAAAAAAACAATCTCAATCAACATTGAGATTACCAAAATAAAACTGAATCTCTGTAGAAATAGCGGACCTACATTTATAGTGGGACGACAGGGTAGCCTAGTGGTTAGAGCATTGGACTAGTAACTGGAAGGTTGCAAGTTCAAACCCCCGAGCTGACAAGGTACAGATCTGTCGTTCTGCCCCTGAACCCACTGTTCCTAGGCCGTCATTGAAAATAAGAATTTGTTCTTAACTGACTTGCCTGGTTAAATAAAGGTTTAAAAAAAAATTGTCTTCACTGTCCAGCTTACTAAGTCATCTAAATGAAAGCGAGACAGTCAGGGAGCATAGCCAATTCCAAAAGCTATGGATAGAATAAATAATAATCAATTTTAAAAGTGGCCCTCCGGACCTCGGTGAAGAGGGGCCGAGGGGGCAAAATGAACAACCCTGCTGTAGATGCTATGTTGGGGCAGAGGTTGGATAAGAGGGAGCTTGGCTGGCAGAATGAAGTACCAGACTGCAAAGGCTTACAACAACTAGGCTAACACTTAGCCTAAACAGACAACTAGGCTAACACTTAGCCTAAACAGACAACTAGGCTAACACTTAGCCTAAACAGACAACTAGGCTAACACTTAGCCTAAACAGACAACTAGGCTAACACTTAGCCTAAACAGACAACTAGGCTAACACTTAGCCTAAACAGACGGGAACTGAAGCCATCTAGGCGAGGGGTTCTCGGTGGGGTCCGTGGCCAGACATAAAATAAAAATAAGTATATACCCTTTTTAAATAAAAAAAAAACAACTAATTTAACAGATTTAACTAATTTCAAAGGATCTCTGGAATAAGTTGAGGGTGTAATACAATGTTATAATATTAATACAATTTAAGATTTTAAAACTGCAAAAGTCTGTCTCATGGCAAAACGTGTAGAGTTACAGGATATTAGCTTTAAAGCTGTAACGAAATTGCTTTGCCCCCCCCCCCCCCATTAAATAACATTGCTTTGACCAATGACACATTTTTGTTGTTCTAGAATTGCAGGATATTTGCTTTCCTATGCCTAAGAGGTGTGCCTTTAAAAAATGTTCCTTCCCAGGGCCTGAGACTTGTCCGACCATGCCCTGCCACAGTCATAGTAAAACTATAGGCCATTTATTATCTCAATCAAGTTATTGGGCCCCCCCCCCCCCATTAAGTGATAACCCCCTGACCTAGACGTCATACTGTAATCTTTTGGACTACTAGTCTACGTGAAAGACTTGGCTACATTTGATATGCATTTATTTTATTAACTAAAAGATGTTATGACATATTTACCATGACGGCCTCAAGGGGGTCAGCCACCTGTTCTATGGAGGTGTTGGTAAAGTTGTGGTGCTGTTCTTTGAGCTGGACGTGCCATTGCTGCCGCTGGGAAGAGACCGTTCCTCTCCAGGGCTTCACGTCGATGCAGAACACCCCGTGACCTTAGAAGACAGATAGAAGAGGGTTGAGTTGTGAGAAGAGGTTTGAGATGTGATAAGAGGGTTGAGTAGTGAGAAGAGGGTTGAGTTGTGAGAAGAGGGTTGAGTTGTGAGAAGAGGTTTGAGTTGTGAGAAGAGGTTTAAGAACTAGGGTTGGAGTGAACACCTAGAGGACAGTAGCTCTCCAGGAACAGGGTTGGAGTGAACACCTAGAGGACGGTAGCTCTCCAGGAACAGGGTTGGAGTGAACACCTAGAGGACGGTAGCTCTCCAGGAACAGGGTTGGAGTGAACACCTAGAGGTTTTTCTCCATTGTTTTTGATGGCAGGCCACTCTGGTAGACCTACATTATGATCACATAGCCACAGTAGCCTACTTGGCCACTATTAAAACTAACTTGAAGCGGGTACAGCCTCAGTGTTCACAGTAAAACTGTAACTTAAAGCAGGTACAGCCTCAGTGTTCACAGTAAAACTGTAACTTAAAGCAGGTACTGCCTCAGTGTTCACAGTAAAACTGTAACTTAAAGCAGGTACTGCCTCAGTGTTCACAGTAAAACTGTAACTTAAAGCAGGTACAGCCTCAGTGTTCACAGTAAAACTAACTTAAAGCGGGTACTGCCTCAGTGTTCACAGTAAAACTGTAACTTAAAGCAGGTACTGCCTCAGTGTTCACAGTAAAACTGTAACTTAAAGCAGGTACTGCCTCAGTGTTCACAGTAAAACTGTAACTTAAAGCAGGTACTGCCTCAGTGTTCACAGTAAAACTAACTTAAAGCGGGTACTGCCTCAGTGTTCACAGTAAAACTAACTTAAAGCGGGTACTGCCTCAGTTTTCACAGTAAAACTGTAACTTAAAGCAGGTACTGCCTCAGTGTTCACAGTAAAACTAACTTAAAGCGGGTACTGCCTCAGTGTTCACAGTAAAACTGTAACTTAAAGCGGGTACTGCCTCAGTGTTCACAGTAAAACTAACTTAAAGCGGGTACTGCCTCAGTGTTCACAGTAAATGAGAACTGGAAGCTGCACTGAATTTTCAAGTTTGCGCTCAGCAGAAGTGAAATTTGCTCAGTGCTCAGAAAAAAAGAGAAGGAACATTGGTTAGGAGTCAAGTCAACCACACAGACCATAGGCCTAGTCAGTTTAATACTGGACAGTACATAGGCCTAGTCAGTTTAATACTGGACAGTACATAGGTCTAGTTAGTTTAATACTGGACAGTACATAGGCCTAGTCAGTTTAATACTGGACAGTACATAGGCCTAGTTAGTTTAATACTGGACAGTACATAGGCCTAGTCAGTTTAATACTGGACAGTACATAGGCCTAGTCAGTTTAATACTGGACAGACCATAGGCCTAGTTAGTTTAATACTGGACAGTACATAGGCCTAGTTAGTTTAATACTGGACAGACCATAGGCCTAGTTAGTTTAATACTGGACAGTACATAGGCCTAGTTAGTTTAATATTGGACAGTACATAGGCCTAGTTAGTTTAATACTGGACAGTACATAGGTCTAGTCAGTTTAATACTGGACAGTACATAGGCCTAGTCAGTTTAATACTGGACAGTACATAGGCCTAGTCAGTTTAATACTGGACAGTACATAGGCCTAGTCAGTTTAATACTGGACAGACCATAGGCCTAGTTAGTTTAATACTGGACAGTACATAGGCCTAGTCAGTTTAATACTGGACAGTACATAGGCCTAGTCAGTTTAATACTGGACAGTACATAGGCCTAGTTAGTTTAATACTGGACAGTACATAGGCCTAGTCAGTTTAATACTGGACAGTACATAGGTCTAGTTAGTTTAATACTGGACAGACCATAGGCCTAGTTAGTTTAATACTGGACAGTACATAGGCCTAGTTAGTTTAATACTGGACAGACCATAGGCCTAGTTAGTTTAATACTGGACAGACCATAGGCCTAGTTAGTTTAATACTGGACAGTACATAGGCCTAGTTAGTTTAATACTGGACAGACCATAGGCCTAGTTAGTTTAATACTGGACAGACCATAGGCCTAGTTAGTTTAATACTGGACAGTACATAGGCCTAGTTAGTTTAATACTGGACAGACCATAGACCTAGTTAGTTTAATACTGGACAGTACATAGGCCTAGTTAGTTTAATACTGGACAGTACATAGGTCTAGTTAGTTTAATACTGGACAGTACATAGGCCTAGTTAGTTTAATACTGGACAGTACATAGACCTAGTTAGTTTAATACTGGACAGACCATAGACCTAGTTAGTTTAATACTGGACAGACCATAGACCTAGTTAGTTTAATACTGGACAGACCATAGACCTAGTTAGTTTAATACTGGACAGTACATAGGCCTAGTTAGTTTAATACTGGACAGACCATAGGCCTAGTTAGTTTAATACTGGACAGTACATAGGTCTAGTTAGTTTAATACTGGACAGTACATAGGCCTAGTTAGTTTAATACTGGACAGTACATAGGCCTAGTTAGTTTAATACTGGACAGACCATAGACCTAGTTAGTTTAATACTGGACAGACCATAGACCTAGTTAGTTTAATACTGGACAGACCATAGACCTAGTTAGTTTAATACTGGACAGTACATAGGCCTAGTTAGTTTAATACTGGACAGACCATAGGCCTAGTTAGTTTAATACTGGACAGACCATAGGCCTAGTCAGTTTAATACTGGACAGTACATAGGCCTAGTTAGTTTAATACTGGACAGACCATAGGCCTAGTTAGTTTAATACTGGACAGACCATAGGCCTAGTCAGTTTAATACTGGACAGTACATAGGCCTAGTTAGTTTAATACTGGACAGACCATAGGCCTAGTTAGTTTAATACTGGACAGACCATAGGCCTAGTCAGTTTAATACTGGACAGTACATAGGCCTAGTCAGTTTAATACTGGACAGACCATAGGCCTAGTTAGTTTAATACTGGACAGTACATAGGCCTAGTTAGTTTAATACTGGACAGACCATAGGCCTAGTCAGTTTAATACTGGACAGTACATAGGCCTAGTCAGTTTAATACTGGACAGTACATAGGCCTAGTTAGTTTAATACTGGACAGACCATAGGCCTAGTCAGTTTAATACTGGACAGTACATAGGCCTAGTCAGTTTAATACTGGACAGTACATAGGCCTAGTCAGTTTAATACTGGACAGTACATAGGCCTAGTCAGTTTAATACTGGACAGACCATAGACCTAGTTAGTTTAATACTGGACAGTACATAGGTCTAGTTAGTTTAATACTGGACAGTACATAGGCCTAGTCAGTTTAATACTGGACAGTACATAGGTCTAGTTAGTTTAATACTGGACAGTACATAGGCCTAGTCAGTTTAATACTGGACAGTACATAGGCCTAGTTAGTTTAATACTGGACAGTACATAGGCCTAGTCAGTTTAATACTGGACAGACCATAGACCTAGTTAGTTTAATACTGGACAGTACATAGGTCTAGTTAGTTTAATACTGGACAGTACATAGGCCTAGTCAGTTTAATACTGGACAGACCATAGACCTAGTTAGTTTAATACTGGACAGTACATAGGTCTAGTTAGTTTAATACTGGACAGTACATAGGCCTAGTTAGTTTAATACTGGACAGTACATAGGCCTAGTTAGTTTAATACTGGACAGTACATAGGCCTAGTCAGTTTAATACTGGACAGACCATAGGCCTAGTCAGTTTAATACTGGACAGTACATAGGCCTAGTCAGTTTAATACTGGACAGTACATAGGCCTAGTTAGTTTAATACCGGACAGACCATAGGCCTAGTCAGTTTAATACTGGACAGACCATAGGCCTAGTCAGTTTAATACTGGACAGACCATAGGCCTAGTCAGTTTAATACTGGACAGACCATAGGCCTAGTCAGTTTAATACTGGACAGTACATAGGCCTAGTTAGTTTAATACTGGACAGTACATAGGCCTAGTTAGTTTAATACTGGACAGTACATAGGCCTAGTCAGTTTAATACTGGACAGACCATAGGCCTAGTTAGTTTAATACTGGACAGTACATAGGCCTAGTTAGTTTAATACTGGACAGTACATAGGCCTAGTTAGTTTAATACTGGACAGACCATAGGCCTAGTTAGTTTAATACTGGACAGTACATAGGTCTAGTTAGTTTAATACTGGACAGTACATAGGCCTAGTTAGTTTAATACTGGACAGTACATAGGCCTAGTTAGTTTAATACTGGACAGACCATAGACCTAGTTAGTTTAATACTGGACAGACCATAGACCTAGTTAGTTTAATACTGGACAGACCATAGACCTAGTTAGTTTAATACTGGACAGTACATAGGCCTAGTTAGTTTAATACTGGACAGACCATAGGCCTAGTTAGTTTAATACTGGACAGACCATAGGCCTAGTCAGTTTAATACTGGACAGTACATAGGCCTAGTTAGTTTAATACTGGACAGACCATAGGCCTAGTTAGTTTAATACTGGACAGACCATAGGCCTAGTCAGTTTAATACTGGACAGTACATAGGCCTAGTTAGTTTAATACTGGACAGACCATAGGCCTAGTCAGTTTAATACTGGACAGACCATAGGCCTAGTCAGTTTAATACTGGACAGTACATAGGTCTAGTTAGTTTAATACTGGACAGTACATAGGCCTAGTCAGTTTAATACTGGACAGTACATAGGCCTAGTTAGTTTAATACTGGACAGTACATAGGCCTAGTCAGTTTAATACTGGACAGTACATAGGTCTAGTTAGTTTAATACTGGACAGTACATAGGCCTAGTCAGTTTAATACTGGACAGTACATAGGTCTAGTTAGTTTAATACTGGACAGTACATAGGCCTAGTCAGTTTAATACTGGACAGTACATAGGCCTAGTTAGTTTAATACTGGACAGTACATAGGCCTAGTCAGTTTAATACTGGACAGACCATAGACCTAGTTAGTTTAATACTGGACAGTACATAGGTCTAGTTAGTTTAATACTGGACAGTACATAGGCCTAGTCAGTTTAATACTGGACAGACCATAGACCTAGTTAGTTTAATACTGGACAGTACATAGGTCTAGTCAGTTTAATACTGGACAGACCATAGGCCTAGTCAGTTTAATACTGGACAGTACATAGGCCTAGTTAGTTTAATACTGGACAGTACATAGGCCTAGTTAGTTTAATACCGGACAGACCATAGGCCTAGTCAGTTTAATACTGGACAGACCATAGGCCTAGTCAGTTTAATACTGGACAGACCATATGCCTAGTCAGTTTAATACTGGACAGTACATAGGCCTAGTTAGTTTAATACTGGACAGTACATAGGCCTAGTTAGTTTAATACTGGACAGTACATAGGCCTAGTTAGTTTAATACTGGACAGTACATAGGCCTAGTCAGTTTAATACTGGACAGACCATAGGCCTAGTTAGTTTAATACTGGACAGTACATAGGCCTAGTTAGTTTAATACTGGACAGTACATAGGCCTAGTTAGTTTAATACTGGACAGACCATAGGCCTAGTTAGTTTAATACTGGACAGTACATAGGCCTAGTTAGTTTAATACTGGACAGTACATAGGCCTAGTTAGTTTAATACTGGACAGTACATAGGCCTAGTTAGTTTAATACTGGACAGACCATAGGCCTAGTTAGTTTAATACTGGACAGTACATAGGCCTAGTTAGTTTAATACCGGACAGACCATAGGCCTAGTCAGTTTAATACTGGACAGACCATAGGCCTAGTCAGTTTAATACTGGACAGACCATAGGCCTAGTCAGTTTAATACTGGACAGACCATAGGCCTAGTCAGTTTAATACTGGACAGTACATAGGCCTAGTCAGTTTAATACTGGACAGTACATAGGCCTAGTTAGTTTAATACTGGACAGTACATAGGCCTAGTCAGTTTAATACTGGACAGACCATAGGCCTAGTTAGTTTAATACTGGACAGTACATAGGCCTAGTTAGTTTAATACTGGACAGTACATAGGCCTAGTTAGTTTAATACTGGACAGACCATAGGCCTAGTTAGTTTAATACTGGACAGTACATAGGCCTAGTTAGTTTAATACTGGACAGTACATAGGCCTAGTTAGTTTAATACTGGACAGACCATAGGCCTAGTTAGTTTAATACTGGACAGTACATAGGCCTAGTTAGTTTAATACTGGACAGTACATAGGCCTAGTTAGTTTAATACTGGACAGTACATAGGCCTAGTCAGTTTAATACTGGACAGACCATAGGCCTAGTTAGTTTAATACTGGACAGTACATAGGCCTAGTCAGTTTAATACTGGACAGTACATAGGCCTAGTTAGTTTAATACTGGACAGTACATAGGCCTAGTTAGTTTAATACTGGACAGACCATAGGCCTAGTTAGTTTAATACTGGACAGTACATAGGCCTAGTTAGTTTAATACTGGACAGACCATAGGCCTAGTTAGTTTAATACTGGACAGTACATAGGCCTAGTTAGTTTAATACTGGACAGTACATAGGCCTAGTTAGTTTAATACTGGACAGACCATAGGTCTAGTTAGTTTAATACTGGACAGTACATAGGTCTAGTTAGTTTAATACTGGACAGTACATAGGCCTAGTTAGTTTAATACTGGACAGTACATAGGCCTAGTCAGTTTAATACTGGACAGTACATAGGCCTAGTCAGTTTAATACTGGACAGTACATAGGCCTAGTTAGTTTAATACTGGACAGTACATAGGCCTAGTTAGTTTAATACTGGACAGTACATAGGCCTAGTTAGTTTAATACTGGACAGTACATAGGCCTAGTTAGTTTAATACTGGACAATACATAGGCCTAGTTAGTTTAATACTGGACAGACCATAGGTCTAGTTAGTTTAATACTGGACAGTACATAGGTCTAGTTAGTTTAATACTGGACAGTACATAGGCCTAGTTAGTTTAATACTGGACAGTACATAGGCCTAGTTAGTTTAATACTGGACAGTACATAGGTCTAGTCAGTTTAATACTGGACAGTACATAGGCCTAGTCAGTTTAATACTGGACAGTACATAGGTCTAGTTAGTTTAATACTGGACAGTACATAGGCCTAGTTAGTTTAATACTGGACAGTACATAGGCCTAGTTAGTTTAATACTGGACAGTACATAGGCCTAGTTAGTTTAATACTGGACAGTACATAGGCCTAGTCAGTTTAATACTGGACAGACCATAGGCCTAGTTAGTTTAATACTGGACAGTACATAGGCCTAGTTAGTTTAATACCGGACAGACCATAGGCCTAGTTAGTTTAATACCGGACAGTACATAGGCCTAGTTAGTTTAATACTGGACAGTACATAGGCCTAGTCAGTTTAATACTGGACAGTACATAGGCCTAGTCAGTTTAATACTGGACAGTACATAGGCCTAGTCAGTTTAATACTGGACAGTACATAGGCCTAGTCAGTTTAATACTGGACAGTACATAGGCCTAGTCAGTTTAATACCGGACAGTACATAGGCCTAGTCAGTTTAATACTGGACAGACCATAGGCCTAGTTAGTTTAATATTGGACAGTACATAGGCCTAGTCAGTTTAATACTGGACAGTACATAGGCCTAGTCAGTTTAATACTGGACAGTACATAGGCCTAGTCAGTTTAATACTGGACAGTACATAGGCCTAGTCAGTTTAATACTGGACAGACCATAGGCCTAGTCAGTTTAATACTGGACAGACCATAGGCCTAGTTAGTTTAATACTGGACAGTACATAGGCCTAGTTAGTTTAATACTGGACAGTACATAGGCCTAGTCAGTTTAATACTGGACAGTACATAGGCCTAGTCAGTTTAATACTGGACAGTACATAGGCCTAGTCAGTTTAATACTGGACAGTACATAGGCCTAGTTAGTTTAATACTGGACAGTACATAGGCCTAGTTAGTTTAATACTGGACAGTACATAGGCCTAGTTAGTTTAATACTGGACAGTACATAGGCCTAGTTAGTTTAATACTGGACAGTACATAGGTCTAGTTAGTTTAATACTGGACAGTACATAGGCCTAGTTAGTTTAATACTGGACAGTACATAGGCCTAGTTAGTTTAATACTGGACAGTACATAGGCCTAGTTAGTTTAATACTGGACAGTACATAGGCCTAGTTAGTTTAATACTGGACAGTACATAGGTCTAGTTAGTTTAATACTGGACAGTACATAGGCCTAGTTAGTTTAATACTGGACAGTACATAGGCCTAGTTAGTTTAATACTGGACAGTACATAGGCCTAGTTAGTTTAATACTGGACAGTACATAGGTCTAGTTAGTTTAATACTGGACAGTACATAGGCCTAGTTAGTTTAATACTGGACAGTACATAGGCCTAGTTAGTTTAATACTGGACAGTACATAGGCCTAGTTAGTTTAATATTCGACTGAGCACCTGTGAGGATGACGAGGTCGATGTCGTCTGCCTTGGTGGTTTGAAACTGGGTCGGAACTCGTAGGTCGCAGAAAATGTTCTCTTTTTTCAGTCCGCCAAGTTTCCTAAAAACAATAAAGAGGGATATAATCCAAGGTCCTTATGCTTTTTACTACGTACAACCTGACCCCCCCCCCGGTCATGTAGTCTAGCTAGCTACGTACAACCTGACCCCCCTGTCTCTATAATGTAGTCTAGCTAGCTAGGTACAACCTGACCCCACGCCCGTAATGTAGTCTAGCTAGCTAGATACAACCTGCCCCCCCGTCTCCATAATGTAGTCTGGCTAGCTAGGTACAACCTGACCCCCCCCCCATAATGTAGTCTAGCTAGCTAGGTACAACTTGCCCCCCCCCCCCCCCCTTTCCCCCCCATAATGTAGTCTAGCTAGCTAGGTACAACCTGACCCCCCTGTCTCTATAATGTAGTCTAGCTAGCTAGGTACAACCTGACCCCACGCCCGTAATGTAGTCTAGCTAGCTAGATACAACCTGCCCCCCCGTCTCCATAATGTAGTCTGGCTAGCTAGGTACAACCTGACCCCCCCCCCATAATGTAGTCTAGCTAGCTAGGTACAACTTGCCCCCCCCCCCCCCCTTTCCCCCCCATAATGTAGTCTAGCTAGCTAGGTACAACCTGCCCCCCCCACCCCCCTGCCACCCCGTCTCCATAATGTAGTCTAGCTAGCTAGGTACAACCTGCCCCCCCCCCCCCCCCCATAATGTAGTCTAGCTAGCTAGGTACAACCTGCCCCCCCCCCCCCCCCCATAATGTAGTCTAGCTGGCTACGTACAACCTGCCCCCCCATCTCCATAATGTAGTCTAGCTAGCTAGACACAACCTGACCCCCCCATCCCCATAATGTAGTCTAGCTAGCTAGATACAACCTGACCCCCCCGTCTCCATAATGTAGTCTAGCTAGCTAGATACAACCTGACCCCCCCCCCCCGTCTCCATAATGTAGTCTAGCTAGCTAGATACAACCTGACCCCCGTTCCTATAATGTAGTCTAGCTAGCTAGATACAACCTGCCGCCCCCCCCCCGTCTCCATAATGTAGTCTAGCTAGCTAGGTACAACCTGACCCCCCGCCCGTAATGTAGTCTAGCTAGCTACGTACAACCTGCCCCCCCCGTCTCCATAATGTAGTCTAGCTAGCTAGGTACAACCTGACCCCCCCCCCCCCCATAATGTAGTCTAGCTAGCTAGGTACAACCTGACCCCCCCCCCCCGTCTCCATAATGTAGTCTAGCTAGCTAGATACAACCTGACCCCCGTTCCTATAATGTAGTCTAGCTAGCTAGATACAACCTGACCCCCGTTCCTATAATGTAGTCTAGCTAGCTAGATACAACCTGACCCCCCCCCCGTCCCCACAGCGTAGTCTAGCTAGCTACCACTGTCGAGGATAAACAAGAACATCAAGCCAACAACCTCACCATACGTACAGAACACACTTGTATAAATAAGTCCCTGCCGTGTTAAATCAATCCTTTAGGCCTACCTGACACGTAGGATAAAGTCCTGCACTGTTAGGGTAGGCTGTGTACTGTCTCCTGTGGCACCTACAATAGCAGTACTGGGTCCTGTGGAGAAGTGAAACTGGGCCAGCTGGCTTCCAAGCTGAAACATTCTCCTTGTGGATCTGAAACAACCAGAACCAAACGTGATAATAAGTGGAACAACACTGAGTGTATCAAACATTAGGAACATAGGACTGGCCAGGTGAAAGCTATGATCCCTAATTGATGTCACCTGTTAAATCCACTTCAATCAGTGTAAATGAAGGGGAGGAGACGGGTTAATTAAGGATTTATAAGCCTCGAGACGTGTATTGTGTATGTGTCTCATTCAGAAGGTGAATGGGGAAGGACAAAAGATTTAAGTGCCTTTGAAAGGGGTATGGTAGTAATTAGGTGCCAATCGCACCGGTTTGTGTGTGTCAAGAACTGCAACGCTGCGGGGTTTTTCCACACTCAACAGTTTCCCATGTGTGAATCAAGAACGGTCCACCACCCAAAGGACATCCAGCCAATTTGACACAACCGTGGGAAGCATTAGAGTCAACATGGACCAGCATCCCTGTGGAAAGCTTTCAACACCTTGTAGAGTCCATGACCCGACGAATCGAGTCTGTTCTGAGGGCAAAACAGCGACTCAATATCAGGAAGGTGTTGCTAATGGTTTGTGTATGTAACTATAGAAGTGGAGAGGTGTAGCTTATATGTTGACATCAAACTGCATCACACTACAGGAAAGTAAAAGCTCATTTAGACAGCAACATCTTAAAACAACAAGACTATATAGCTAAGTAACAAAAACGTGTTTTTGACGGCTGGGTATAATTTGTTTACGTTCCAACCGGAATCTGTTTCCAAAGAATGTCGTAAATAACAAGGATGACGAAAAAACAACGTATACAAAGTAGCATGATCAATTCACCTAGTTAACTAGCTGTCGAAAAGGCATCAACTCACCACGTAGCCCACTCCCCTACCTGGTATCTTATTCTGCCGATAAACAACTCTGTTGTATGTTGGAAACCTTGTTATTGAATAGATTCCTGTTCCACATTATTCCCAGCCGTTTTTGACTGTGCGACTTGGAGGGGAGCAGGCACAGCATGTCCTAGATAATTAAACTATATTTGGACAACACATCATTCACGTTACATTTTCTCGCTGTATTTAGCTACAACTTCTATATTGCCAATGTCAACGTGTTTGTTCACGACAAAAACACTCGAAAATTAACGTGGCTTAGAAGTGAAAACAAAGACGAGACGAATAGAACAAAGGAACAAAAGACGGAGACATACGTCGAGCTCTTACGTTAATAAAGCCAGAGAAAGTTGAAAACAGGAGTCAGTGTTTTTTTTCTTCCAGCACCTCTTTGTGGATGAGGCAGCCGATATATTTTCCAGCCGTCCAAACTAGCTGTAATGAAATTGTATCCAGGAATGATGTTTCCCAATCAGCGCTGTTCCGCTGCGGCCCGTTCCTGGAAGACGTAAACAACCAACCACGTGGAGGTCGGGTTTCCACCAGGAAAACCTCACGGCAGTATACACGCTATCTGGGAGCAAAACAATACATATATTTGGGACATTTTCGTCTTCTCATTCAACTGGAGAAAACACAAACTAACAAGTCATTCAATTTCAAAAAATAAAATAAAACGTATGGAGCGTCGGGTTATGAGAGCGCAGTAGGCTATGGAAATCAATCTCTCACAGAGTGGATTCAGTTCACATTGCCGTGGTCATGGACTGTGGGGAGATGCACTACGGTCTGTACCAGTAGAACATAGACATATGGCGAGCACAAACAAGTCATATGATCTTATGTGTGTGTGTGGTATGTGTGTGTGTGTGTGTGCTTAAGTAAATTACAGGAGGAACATGGTGTCTCCCCCTCCACATCCTTCTCCTCTTATTATGGAGCCACCTCTCTAACCAGGGGGCACAGGACAAGACCTCTAATTATGGAGCCACCTCTCTAACCAGGGGGTACAGGATAAGACCTCTCTAATTATGGAGCCACCTCTCTAAACAGGGGGCACAGGACAAGATCTCTCTAATTATGGATCCACCTCTCTAACCAGGGGGCACAGGACAAGATCTCTCTAATTATGGAGCCACCTCTCTAACCAGGCGGCACGGGATAAGACCTCTCTAATTATGGAGCCACCTCTCTAACCAGGGGGCATGGGACACGACCTCTTTAATTATGTCCTGTGCCCTCTGGTTAGAAGGGTGGCTCCATAATTAGAGGTCTTGTCCTGTGCCCCCTGGTTAGAGAGAGAGCTCCATTATTAGAGGTCTTGTCCTGTGCCCCCTGGTTAGAGAGGTGGCTCCATAATTAGAGGTCTTGTCCTGTGCCCCCAGGTTAGAGAGGTGGCTCCATAATTAGAGGTCTTGTCCTGTGCCCCCTGGTTAGAGAGGTGGCTCCATAATTAGAGGTCTTGTCCTGTGCCCCCTGGTTAGAGAGGTGGCTCCATAATTAGAGGTCTTGTCCTGTGCCCCCTGGTTAGAGAGGTGGCTCCATAATTAGAGGTCTTGTCCTGTGCCCCCTGGTTAGAGAGGTGGCTCCATAATTAAAGAGGTATTGTCCTGTGCCCCCTGGTTAGAGAGGTGGCTCCATAATTAGAGGTCTTGTCCTGTGCCCCCAGGTTAGAGAGGTGGCTCCATAATTAGAGAGGTCTTATCCTGTACCCCCTGGTTAGAGAGGTGGCTCCATAATTAGAGGTCTTGTCCTGTGCCCCCTGTTTAGAGACGTGGCTCCATAATTAGAGAGGTCTTATCCTGTACCCCCTGGTTAGAGAGGTGGCTCCATAATTAGAGGTCTTGTCCTGTGCCCCCAGGTTAGAGAGGTGGCTCCATAATTAGAGGTCTTGTCCTGTGCCCCCAGGTTAGAGAGGTGGCTCCATAATTAGAGAGGTCTTATCCTGTACCCCCAGGTTAGAGAGGTGGCTCCATAATTAAAGAGGTCTTGTCCTGTGCCCCCAGGTTAGAGAGGTGGCTCCATAATTAGAGAGGTCTTATCCTGTACCCCCAGGTTAGAGAGGTAGCTCCATAATTAGAGAGGTCTTATCCTGTACCCCCAGGTTAGAGAGGTGGCTCCATAATTAGAGAGGTCTTATCCCGTGCCGCCAGGTTAGAGAGATAGCTCCATAATTAAAGAGGTCTTGTCCTGTACCCCCTGGTTAGAGAGGTGGCTCCATAATTAGAGGTCTTGTCCTGTGCCCCCTGGTTAGAGAGGTGGCTCCATAATTAGAGAGGTCTTATCCCGTGCCGCCAGGTTAGAGAGATAGCTCCATAATTAAAGAGGTCTTGTCCTGTGCCCCCCTAGTTAGAGAGAGAGCTCCATAATTAGAGGTCTTGTCCTGTGCCCCCTGGTTAGAGAGGTGGCTCCATAATTAAAGAGGTCTTGTCCTGTGCCCCCTGGTTAGAGAGGTGGCTCCATAATTAAAGAGGTCTTGTCCTGTGCCCCCTGCTTGCTATTTTTGAACTTCTTGTTATTGAAAAGTAGTGGACAGGTTAACATTGTTAGAGAGAGTCAAAGACAGACCCAATGCAACCCAGAAGACTGTCATTTTTTTATCTGGGCAAGTCAGTTAAGAACTTGGCCTAGGAACAGTGGGTTAACTGGTCTAGGAACAGTGGGTTAACTGCCTGTTCAGGTGCAGAACGACAGATTTGTACCTTGTCAGCTCGGGGGTTTGAACTTGCAACCTTCCGGTTACTAGTCCAACGCTCTAACCACTAGGCTACCCTGCCACATATAGAAGGCCGTCACATACGGAAGACTGTCATAGAGAAGACTGCCATACAGAAGACTGTCGTAGAGAAGACTGTCATAGAGAAGACTCTCATACAGAAGACTCTCATACAGAAGACTGTCATAGAGAAGACTGTCATACAGAAGACTCTCATACAGAAGACTGTCATACAGAAGACTGTCATAGAGAAGACTGTCAGAGAAGACTGTCATACAGAAGACTCTCATACAGAAGACTGTCATACAGAAGACTGTCATACAGAAGACTGTCGTACAGAAGACTGTCATAGAGAAGACTGTCACAGAGAAGACTGTCACACAGAAGACTGTCACACAGAAGACTGTCATATAGAAGACTGCCATACAGAAGACTGTCGTATAGAAGCACAACAGTGAAATGAAGATCAGAAAGCCTGTATTTTCTCTATAAACATTAGGATGTTCAGCCTCTGCCTTTGTCAGCGAGGCAGAATGTCTGAAGTGGTCCTTAGGATGTTCAGCCTCTGCCTTTGTCAGCGAGGCAGAATGTCTGAAGTGGTCCTTGTGGAGCAGGAGGAAGGATAGCCGAGGGTAATTTCACCTAAAGTAGAGAGAAGGTGAGGGAAGAGGGCCTTTTGTACAAATGGCTCAGCATTGTGTGGTTTAATGAGCTGCCCAGTTCCAAGTGGATAACCCCCCCCCCCCTGTGGATAACCCCCCCCCCCCCCACCCCTGTGTGTTATTTAATGTATCATGTTATTGCATAATGTTATGGGAATTTCTAGGGTTCTTTAAAGTACCGTAGATCACTAAATGATCCGCAAGCTATCAGATACAAGACGACTCAATGTTTTTTTTTGGGGGGGGGGGGGGCAATGCTTTTTTTTGGGGGGGGGGGCAATGCTTTTTTGGGGGGGCAATGCTTTTTTGTGAGGGGGGGGGCAATGCTTTTTTGGGAGCAATGCTTTTTCGGGGGCAATGCTTTTTCGGGGGGGGACGTAAGATACACAAAGAGCTACAGCTGCACACTGATACACACTGATACACACATTGATACACACACACACACACACACACACACACACACACACACACACACACAGACACACACACAGAGAGAGAGAGAGACCACACATATAAAAGAGGATATTACAAAAGTGATGAGGAGTATTTAATTCAACCAAAAGTGTAAATACACCCTGGAATATCTGAAAACAGCGGTGAACAATATCCGGATGGCGACGCCACCAAACGCCACGAACAGAGCTCAGTATCTTAACGCCAGATAGTCAAATCAGCTTCATATAAAAGGGACTCAATGAAAAGCCAATAAACTGAGGCACTCTGCCCGTCGTGGTCTCTGGTGACCTTCACTTGGAGTAGAGATGGGCCTGATAACTAAACGTAGCCAGGCACAACCTCAATAAAATAAAATAAAAAAAGCCCAACAATGGGAGGGTAACAAATAAATAAAAAATGTAATTAAAGCAGAGAGGCGATATTGGCTGAACTGCAACAGGAATTCTCCAACAAAAGCTTTCTTTGTGTCGTTTAATATTGTCTCCAATCACCTCATAATACGTATCCGATCATATCCGTCATCTCTCGCTCACGCTTATCAGGCCCCTTTTGTATTACAACTTGCAAATGAAATGACTCGGCGTTTTGAAGAGCCACATTCATTTAACAAAAAAATATGCTTCGGCCTTTCATTTTCAGTTGGATTCTGAATCACGTGTGACCATCTTTCATGCCTTTCCAATGTGGTTCCTCGTGCTTCATTACAATCAGTTATGACTTGAGGATATGAAGAAGCTGCTGTGTAGGTGGAGGCTGTTGTAGTTCCCTGGTCCACTGAAACATCACCTCTCTTTACTGCAACCTAGAGATGATCAATACCATCAGACCTAACCTGAATCAATCATACCATTACACCTAACCTTAATCATTAATACCATTATTCCTAACCTTAATCAATCATACCATGATTCCTAACCATAATCAATCATACCATTACACCTAGAGATGATCAATACAATTACACCTAACCTTAATCAATCACACCCTTAGACCTAACCTTAATCAATCATACCATTATTCCTAACCTTAATCAATCATACCATTACACCTAGAGATGATCAATACCATTACACCTAACCTTAATCAATCACACCCTTAGACCTAACCTTAATCAATCATACCATTACACCTAGAGATGATCAATACCATTACACCTAACCTTAATCAATCACACCCTTAGACCTAACCTTAATCAATCATACCATTACACCTAACCTTAATCAATCATACCATTACACCTAACCTTAATCAATCATACCATGACACCTAGAGATGATCAATACCATTACACCTAACCTTAATCAATCACACCATTAGACCTAACCTTAATCAATACACCTAATGTGAAGGTGTTATTCAATTAACTGAATTAAAAGATGTCATGCAAGTAATCCCACTTCCTGTCAACAGATGACATCATTAAGTGGTGGCTAAATGCTTCGTCCTCTCCTGTTCCAGACTAAATGCTTTGTCCTCTCCTGTTCCAGACTAAATGCTTTGTCCTCTCCTGTTCCAGACTAAATGCTTTGTCCTCTCTGGTTCCAGACTAAATGCGTTGTCCTCTCCTGTTCCAGACTAAATGCTTTGTCCTCTCTGGTTCCAGACTAAATGCATTGTCCTCTCCTGTTCCAGACTAAATGCATTGTCCTCTCCTGTTCCAGACTAAATGCGTTGTCCTCTCCTGTTCCAGACTAAATGCTTTGTCCTCTCTGGTTCCAGACTAAATGCGTTGTCCTCTCCTGTTCCAGACTAAATGCGTTGTCCTCTCCTGTTCCAGACTAAATGCTTTGTCCTCTCCTGTTCCAGACTAAATGCTTTGTCCTCTCCTGTTCCAGACTAAATGCTTTGTCCTCTCCTGTTTCAGACTAAATGCTTTGTCCTCTCTGGTTCCAGACTAAATGCTTTGTCCTCTCTGGTTCCAGACTAAATGCTTTGTCCTCTCTGGTTCCAGACTAAATGCTTTGTCCTCTCCTGTTCCAGACTAAATGCTTTGTCCTCTCCTGTTCCAGACTAAATGCTTTGTCCTCTCCTGTTCCAGACTAAATGCTTTGTCCTCTCCTGTTCCAGACTAAATGCTTTGTCCTCTCTGGTTCCAGACTAAATGCATTGTCCTCTCCTGTTCCAGACTAAATGCTTTGTCCTCTCCTGTTCCAGACTAAATGCTTTGTCCTCTCCTGTTCCAGGCTAAATGGAATAGCATCCTTTCATCTGATTTACACACGATTACAGTACGCAGAGTTTGCTAAGACAAGCTTTAGAAAAGTAGAAACGCTGTTTCATTGGACAGTGTTGAGCCTGTGTGGACGCTGTTTCATTGGACAGTGTTGAGCCTGTGTGGACGCTGTGTCATTGGACAGTGTTGAGCCTGTGTGGACGCTGTGTCATTGGACAGTGTTGAGCCTGTGTGGACGCTGTTTCATTGGAGAGGCCTGCCACGGTTATTAGTTATCCAGTATGCAACGCTGAAGTGCTCATTAGCATGCTAAAGTTGAATTGTTCAATTATCATTGGGCGTGTGAGAGGAGGCCTCGATGCCGTTTCACAGTGTTGGAAAACAATGTTGAACCTCTCCTGTTCCGGCCTGCCACACAGGCATTATGTGCAATGGTCCGCAATTAGAGAGAGGGCCCTCACACTAAGCTGTTCCTGGTCTGGTGCAGGGCGGCTTAGTGTGTGTGTGTGTGTGTGTGTGTGTGTGTGTGTGGAGGCTGCTGATGGGAGGATGGAGTCATAATAACGGCTGGAACGGAGTTAATGTTATAGAGTTATAGAGACATTATAGAGACAATGGGACCTCAGGGGGTTCTGTCATGGAGGGACATTATAGAGACACTGGGACCTCAGGGGGTTCTGTCATGGAGGGACATTATAGAGACACTGGGACCTCAGGGGATTCTGTCATGGAGGGACATTATAGAGACACTGGGACCTCAGGGGGTTCTGTCATGGAGGGACATTATAGAGACACTGGGACCTCAGGGGGTTCTGTCATGGAGGGACATTATAGAGACACTGGGACCTCGGTCAGTTCTGTCATGGAGGGACATTATAGAGACACTGGGACCTCGGGGGGTTTTGTCTCCCTCCCTCCCTCCCTCTCCCCCTCCCTCTCAGCCTCCTTCTCCCTTTCCCTCTCCCCCACTCTCCCTCTCCTCCCTCTCCCCCCCTCTCCCTCTCCCTCTCCCCTCTCTCTCCCTCTCCCTCTACCCCCCTCTCTCCCCCTCCCTCTCCCTCTCCCCCTCCCTCTCCCCCTCTCTATCCCTCCCTCCCTCCCTCTCCCCCTCTCTCCCGGGTGCTGTGGAGACAGTGTTGTACAGACATTTTATACAGACATTTATCATGTAATTACAGCTCCAGGATCAGTTTGTGACGACCCCGGCTTGATGGCTGATAAATGATAATGGTCTGTTTCACTCCTTACAATGACCCAGGTGGGGTTCGTTCCCAGGCACAAAGGGAACATCCCTCAGTCCCCTTCACTATGCTCATTACTGTCCTATATTAAACCGTACGTTTCCAGAGACCGATGGTCTATTTTTGGCAAGAGAACATTGGGCCACCAAAACCCCTGTGTAGTTGGCACACACATGGAAACACACTGGCCACGGATTAGAAGAAGGCTAGTGAGCTTTCAAACTGTTGAGATGGGCTTTCAGCCATACAATTAGAATCCCATCATTTGTGTCAATGGATTCCAGCTACTGTGTTCCAGCTACTGTGTTCCAGCTACTGTGTTCCAGCTCTCAGGTCCAGCCACATCTCAGTGTTTTATATGACCTAGGCTACAATACCATCTAGAATACAACACGGAGGGCTGCTGGGCTGTAGCTGATGTCTGGTTATCCACCTCCCTCTCTCACCACTGACTGACTTCACATAAACCTGCAGGTCAAGGTGGGGTCACAAACTCCCTCTAAACCTGCAGGTCAAGGTGGGGTCACAAACTCACCCTAAACCTGCAGGTCATGGTGGGGTCACAAACTCCCCCTAAACCTGCAGGTCAAGGTGGGGTCACAAACTCCCTCTAAACCAGCAGGTCAAGGTGGGGTCACAAACTCCCCCTAAACAAGCAGGTCAAGGTGGGGTCACAAACTCCCCCTAAACCAGCTGGTCTCTACCCTGATGTTTATACCACAGGTGTTACAGTAGGACCCTGTTCACCAGCTGGTCTCTACCCTGATGTTTATACCACAGGTGTTACAGTAGGAGCCTGTTCACCAACTGGTCTCTACCCTGATGTTTATACCACAGGTGTTACAGTAGGAGCCTGTTCACCAGCTGGTCTCTACCCTGATGTTTATACCACAGGTGTTACAGTAGGAGCCTGTTCACCAGCTGGTGTCTACCCTGATGTTTATACCACAGGTGTTACAGTAGGAGCCTGTTCACCAGCTGGTCTCTACCCTGATGTTTATACCACAGGTGTTACAGTAGGAGCCTGTTCACTAGCTGGTCTCTACCCTGATGTTTATACCACAGGTGTTACAGTAGGAGCCTGTTCACCAGCTGGTCTCTACCCTGATGTTTATACCACAGGTGTTACAGTAGGAGCCTGTTCACCAGCTGGTCTCTACCCTGATGTTTATACCACAGGTGTTACAGTAGGAGCCTGTTCACCAGCTGGTCTCTACCCTGATGTTTATACCACAGGTGTTACAGTAGGAGCCTGTTCACCAGCTGGTCTCTACCCTGATGTTTATACCACAGGTGTTACAGTAGGAGCCTGTTCACCAGCTGGTCTCTACCCTGATGTTTATACCACAGGTGTTACAGTAGGAGTCTGTTCACCAGCTGGTCTCTACCCTGATGTTTATACCACAGGTGTTACAGTAGGAGCCTGTTCACCAGCTGGTCTCTACCCTGATGTTTATACCACAGGTGTTACAGTAGGAGCCTGTCCACCAGCTGGTCTCTACCCTGATGTTTATACCACAGGTGTTACAGTAGGAGCCTGTTCACCAGCTGGTCTCTACCCTGATGTTTATACCACAGGTGTTACAGTAGGAGCCTGTTCACCAGCTGGTCTCTACCCTGATGTTTATACCACAGGTGTTACAGTAGGAGCCTGTTCACCAGCTGGTCTCTACCCTGATGTTTATACCACAGGTGTTACAGTAGGAGCCTGTCCACCAGCTGGTCTCTACACTGAATCTCTTCGTCCTGAACAACCATTAGAAGCAGCACGTAGTGCTCTACCCTGGGTTAGGATAGATCACATAAAGTAGTGCACTACCCTGGGTTAGGATAGATCACATAAAGTAGTGCACTACCCTGGGTTAGGATAGATCACATAAAGTAGTGCACTACCCTGGGTTAGGATAGTTCACATAAAGTAGTGCACTACCCTGGGTTAGGATAGATCACATAAAGTAGTGCACTACCCTGGGTTAGGATATTTCACATAAAGTAGTGCACTACCCTGGGTTAGGATAGTTCACATAAAGTAGTGCACTACCCTGGGTTAGGATAGTTCACATAAAGTAGTGCACTACCCTGGGTTAGGATAGTTCACATAAAGTAGTGCACTATATTGGGAATAGGGCTGTAGTATAAAGTAGTGCACTATATAGGGAATAGGGCTGTAGTATAGAGTAGTGCACTATATAGGGAATAGGGCTGTAGTATAAAGTAGTGCACTATATTGGGAATAGGGCTATAGTATAAAGTAGTGCACTATATAGGGAATAGGGCTGTAGTATAGAGTAGTGTACTATATAGGGAATAGTAGTATAGAGTAGTGTACTATATAGGGAATAGGGCTGTAGTATAAAGTAGTGCACTATATAGGGAATAGGGCTGTAGTATAAAGTAGTGCACTATATAGGGAATAGGGCTGTAGTATAAAGTAGTGCACTACATAGGGAATAGGGTGCCATGTGCAACGTACCGTCTCTCAGTAATGTTAGACTCCATGTTCTTATAATGGCAGTGGACGGTTCAGTAGCTCAGAAACCTTGTTGGACATGAGGTCAGATGAAAGGTCTGTGGTTCTGTTCTGTCCCAGGTAAGAACAAGTAAGAACAGATAAGGACAGGGAAGGACAGGGAAGGACAGGTAAGGACAGGTAAGGACAGGTAAGAACAGGTAAGAACAGGGAAGGACAGGTAAGGACAGGTAAGGACAGGTAAGAACAGGTAAGGACAGGTAAGAACAGGTAAGAACAGGGAAGGACAGGTAAGGACAGGTACGAACAGGTAAGGACAGGTAAGAACAGGTAAGAACAGGGAAGGACAGGTAAGGACAGGTACGAACAGGTAAGAACAGGGAAGGACAGCTCGGTGTCAGCTGCAGGGAGAAGCCATGAATGACTGGGGCTGTTGTCAGAGGGCTAGCAGGAGGAAGGGTCACCCCTCCCCTTTCTTCTCCAGAAGCCTGTGGCTGTGGGATTGCATGTCTTCATTCTCTTTTGCGTTTTGGCCAGGTTTCCACGTCCAGGTAAGCAAATGTTTAAAGAGCGATATGTTATGTAGATGTTTAGGATCATTTGTTAAGCAAGCCAGACTGATAGTTCAGAATGACAAGAGGAAGAGGACTCCTCAATGAGGCCAGACTGATAGTTCAGAATGACAAGAGGAAGAGGACTCCTCAATGAGGCCAGACTGATAGTTCAGAATGACAAGAGGAAGAGGACTCCTCAATGAGGCCAGACTGATAGTTCAGAATGACAAGAGGAAGAGGACTCCTCAATGAGGCCAGACTGATAGTTCAGAATGACAAGAGGAAGAGGACTCCTCAATGAGGCCAGACTGATAGTTCAGAATGACAAGAGGAAGAGGACTCCTCAATGAGGCCAGACTGATAGTTCAGAATGACAAGAGGAAGAGGACTCCTCAATGAGGCCAGACTGATAGTTCAGAATGACAAGAGGAAGAGGACTCCTCAATGAGGCCAGACTGATAGTTCAGAATGACAAGAGGAAGAGGACTCCTCAATGAGGCCAGACTGATAGTTCAGAATGACAAGAGGAAGAGGACTCCTCAATGAGGCCAGACTGATAGTTCAGAATGACAAGAGGAAGAGGACTCCTCAATGAGGCCAGACTGATAGTTCAGAATGACAAGAGGAAGAGGACTCCTCAATGAGGCCAGACTGATAGTTCAGAATGACAAGAGGAAGAGGACTCCTCAATGACAAAAAAAAAACTTTTAATGACAGACTTGTAGAAACGCCTGAGAGAATGATCAACAAGTAGCCTGCCCCCCTCCTCCTGTTGCTGACAACACAGGATCAGCCTGCTCCCCTCCTCCTGCTGCTGACAACACAGGATCAGCCTGCCCCCCTCCTCCTGCTGCTGACAACACAGGATCAGCCTGCCCCCCTCCTCCTGCTGCTGACAACACAGGATCAGCCTGCTCCCCTCCTCCTGCTGCTGACAACACAGGATCAGCCTGCTCCCCTCCTCCTGCTGCTGACAACACAGGATCAGCCTGCCCCCCTCCTCCTGCTGCTGACAACACAGGATCAGCCTGCTCCCCTCCTCCTGCTGCTGACAACACAGGATCAGCCTGCCCCCCCTCCTGCTGCTGACAACACAGGATCAGCCTGCCCCCCTCCTCCTGCTGCTGACAACACAGGATCAGCCTGCCCCCCCCCTCCTCCTGCTGCTGACAACACAGGATCAGCCTGCCCCCCCCTCCTCCTGCTGCTGACAACACAGGATCAGCCTGCCCCCCCTCCTCCTCCTGCTGCTGCTGACAACACAGGATCAGCCTGGCCCTCCTCCTCCTCCTACTGCTGCTGCTGACAACACAGGATCAGCCTGGCCCTCCTCCTCCTGCTGCTGCTGCTGCTGACAACACAGGATCAGCCTGCCCCCCCCCCCCCTCCTGCTGCTGCTGACAACACAGGATCAGCCTGGCCCTCCTCCTCCTGCTGCTGCTGCTGCTGACAACACAGGATCAGCCTGCCCCCCCCCCCCTCCTGCTGCTGCTGACAACACAGGATCAGCCTGGCCCTCCTCCTCCTGCTGCTGCTGCTGCTGACAACACAGGATCAGCCTGGCCCTCCTCCTCCTGCTGCTGCTGCTGCTGACAACACAGGATCAGCCTGGCCCTCCTCCTCCTGCTGCTGCTGCTGCTGACAACACAGGATCAGCCTGGCCCTCCTCCTCCTCCTACTGCTGCTGCTGACAACACAGGATCAGCCTGGCCCTCCTCCTCCTCCTCCTGCTGCTGACAACACAGGATCAGCCTGCCCCCCCTCCTCCTGCTGCTGCTGAAAAAACAGGATCAGCCTGCCTCCCCCCCCTCCTCCTGCTGCTGCTGACAACACAGGATCAGCCTGCCCCCCCACTTCCTCCTCCTGCTGCTGACATCACAGGATCAGCCTGCCCCCCCCCCCCCTGCTGCTGACAACACAGGATCAGCCTGCCCCCCCTCTTCCTCCTGCTGCCTGCTGACAACACAGGATCAGCCTGCCCCCCCTCCTCCTGCTGCTGCTCCTGACAACACAGGATCAGCCTGCCCCCCCTCCTCCTCCTCCTGCTGCTGACAACACAGGATCAGCCTGCCCCCCCTCCTCCTGCTGCTGCTGACAACACAGGATCAGCCTGCCCCCCCTCCTCCTCCTCCTGCTGCTGACAACACAGGATCAGCCTGCCCCCCCTCCTCCTGCTGCTGCTGACAACACAGGATCAGCCTGCCCCCCCTCCTGCTGCTCCTCCTGACAACACAGGATCAGCCTGCCCCCCTCCTTCTGCTGCTCCTCCTGACAACACAGGATCAGCCTGCCCCCCTCCTCCTCCTCCTCCTGCTGCTGACAACACAGGATCAGCCTGCCCCCCCTCCTCCTGCTGCTGCTGACAACACAGGATCAGCCTGCCCCCCCTCCTGCTGCTCCTCCTGACAACACAGGATCAGCCTGCCCCCCTCCTTCTGCTGCTCCTCCTGACAACACAGGATCAGCCTGCCCCTCTCCTCCTGCTGCTCTTGACAAAACAGGATCTGTTCATGTTTGTCCAACTCAATACCAAGAGGCCCTACTTTAGACCAGAGTGCACTACTTTAGACCAGGGCCCATAGGGTAGTAGTGCACTACTTTAGACCAGGGCCCATAGGGTAGTAGTGCACTACTTTAGACCAGGGCCCATAGGGTAGTAGTGCACTACTTTAGATCAGTGGTGCCATTAGGGACATTGACAGTTTGTGGAGACAAGGGGGAATTGTTGTTATCCCTAAGCAATGACAGAGTCCCCCCCCCCCCCCCCCGCTCTAAATTCCCCATATCATTTCTACACAAAGGAGCAATTTGTCTGTCATGAGACCTGTGAGTAGCGGGCCGCTCCGGGGCCTTTACACTGAGGGCAACGTTATTAGCCGTAAGGGGAGCCAACGGATGTAGGAATTTTAGCCACTGTTCGCAAAAGCCCTCAGCCGCAAAAGGGATATTTTTTTTCTGTGATTAATTTGATAAATACATTAATTATGAATCAAAGTTGACAGTACAATCATATTGTAATGCTGGTTCTCTCTCTCTCTCTCTCTCTCTCTCTCTCTCTCTCGCTCTCTCTTGATCGGGTCAATGGAGTCTCTCTCTCCCTTGATCTCTCTCTGTCTCTCGCTCCCTCAATCTATTTCTCTCAGTCTCTCTCTGTCTCTCTCTCAGTCTCTCGCTCCCTCTCAATCTATTTCTCTCAGTCTCTCTCTGTCTCTCTCTGTCTCTTGCTCCCTCTCAATCTATTTCTCTCAGTCTCTCTGTCTCTCTCTCAGTCTCTCGCTCCCTCTCAATCTATTTCTCTCAGTCTCTCTCTGTCTCTCTCTGTCTCTTGCTCCCTCTCAATCTATTTCTCTCAGTCTCTCTCTGTCTCTCTCTCAGTCTCTCGCTCCCTCTCAATCTATTTCTCTCAGTCTCTCTCTCTGTCTCTCTCTGTCTCTTGCTCCCTCTCAATCTATTTCTCTCAGTCTCTCTCAGTCTCTCGCTCCCTCTCAATCTATTTCTCTCAGTCTCTCTCTCAGTTTCTCTCTGTCTCTTGCTCCCTCTCAATCTATTTATCTCTCTCTCTCTCTCTCTGTCTCTCTCTCTCTCCCTTGATCTCTCTCTGTCTCTCACTCCCTCTCAATCTATTTATCTCTCTCTCTCTCTCTCTCATAGGGGTTCTAGAGGGTACTCTGGGGTTTCTGACTGGAGCTGTCTGTCCCCCCCCCCCGAGCTCAGCCCTCCTTATCAGCACCTAGGCCATTCACCAGCTCATTTCCTGTGTGTTGTAATTAAATGGAAGATTTCTGATTGACTCTCTTTAAGAGGGGAGTCTTTGAGCTGGGCTGAGAGGGAGGGAGGAGCTGGGCTGAGAGGGAGGGAGGAGCTGGGCTGAGAGGGAGGGAGGAGCTGGGCTGAGAGGGAGGGAGGTTCAGTGGACAGAGGGCCTCTTGGGTTTGAGCTGGGCTGAGAGGGAGGGAGGTTCAGCGGACAGAGGGCCTCTTGGGTTTGAGCTGGGCTGAGAGGGAGGGAGGTTCAGCGGACAGAGGGCCTCTTGGGTTTGAGCTGGGCTGAGAGGGAAGGAAGTTCAGCGGACAGAGGGCCTCTTGTGTTTGAGCTGGGCTGAGAGGGAGGGAGGTTCAGCAGACAGAGGGCCTCTTGGGTTTGAGCTGGGCTGAGAGGGAGGGAGGGTCAGAGGACAGAGGGCCTCTTGGGTTTGAGCTGGGCTGAGAGGGAAGGAGGTTCAGAGGACAGAGGGCCTCTGCTGTCCTCTACAGGTTACGCCCCCGGGGCTCGCATTAGTCCAATGTTACTATGATATACGTTGCTCCGACTATGAGATGAGCTCTTCAGAGTGTGAACAAGCCACAAGGAGATCTCATCATAGGCGTCCATCACAAACAAAGATACATCTCACAATTCTTTGGTTGTTTTTTGTTTTCTTCTCATCGACGAGGAAACTGTGGATCTTTCCTGTGTCTGTCAGAGTACAAATGACAAAATATTCATACCACGTTTGACGTTCACGTCAAGACCTGAGCTACTCCTCAGTCATCATCCGATGCACGGAATCAGTAACATCGCAGGGTCACTGATATCCAGAAAGCATGAAGCCTAAAAATATATATTAATATAATAATAATTAATTACTAATGATAATATGTTAACTTTTTATCACGGGACGCTGTCTGTCATAGATCCAGAATGGTTTCCAATGTTAGTTTTAAAAAAAAAATGTGTTTTTAAATGTGTTCATTTAGTTTTCTGTTCTCCCTTCTGCCACCTGTAACCTGCAGGATAGATCAATCAATCAATCAATCAATCAATCAATCAATCAATCAATTAATCAATCAATCAAATGTATTTATAAAGCCCTTTTTACATCAGCAGTTGTCACAAAGTGCTTTACAGACACCCAGCCTAAAACCCCAAAGAGCAAGCAATGCAGAGGCAGAAGCACAATGTCTAGGAAAAACCACATAGAAGGCAGGAACCTAGGAAGAAAGCTGGTGGGTTTTACACACACACAGAGAGAGAGAGAGAGAGAGAGAAAAAGAGAGAGAGAGAAAAAGAGAGAGAGGGAGTGAGGGAGAGAGAGAGAGAGAAAAAGAGAGAGAGAAAAAGAGAGGGAGAAAAAGAGAGGGAGTGAAAAAGAGAGAGAGAGAGAGAGAGAGAAAAAGAGAGAGAGAGAGAGAGAGAAAGAGAGAGAGAGAGAGAAAAAGAGAGAGAGGGAGTGAGAGAGAGAGAGGGAGTGAGAGAGAGAGAGAGACAGACAGACAGACAGAGAGAGAGTCCCTCCTCGGGCCAGATCAGATGACCACCAGACAAAAGGAAACAACCATTTACTAAACAACTAGCTAACCACCCCATTGTAAATGTACTGCTAGAAGAAGGGTTCGTTGGGGTTCTATGTAGAATATTTCGGGGTGCTTTAACCAAGCCAAGTACTGTATATCCATTGAACCTTCTGTTCTTTAAAGTGTACAGCACCTCAAACAGGCTAATCCCAATATGATGTTCATTACAGCTGAAAAAGACATCAAATTAAATGGTGTTGGTCACATGGTGTCGAAAACAACTGGTGCCGAGGTACACACATACCTCTCTATGATATGACTGTCAGTCTACATCCTGGGAAGTCTGTAGACCTCTCTATAATATGACTGTCAGTCTACATCCTGGGCAGTCTGTAGACCTCTCTATAGTATGACTGTCAGTCTACATCATGGACAGTCTGTAGACCTCTCTACATGATGACTATCAGTCTACATCCTGGGCAGTCTGTAGACCTCTCTACAGGATGACTATCAGTCTACATCCTGGGAAGTCTGTAGACCTCTCTATAATATGACTGTCAGTCTACATATTGGACAGTCTGTAGATCTCTCTATAATATGACTGTCAGTCTACATCCTGGGCATTCTGTAGACCTCTCTACAGTAGGACTGTCAGTCTACATCCTGGGCAGTCTGTAGACCTCTCTATAATATGACTGTCAGTCTACATCCTGGGCAGTCTGTAGACCTCTCTATAATATGACTGTCAGTCTACATCCGGGACAGTATGTAGACCTCTCTACAGTAGGACTGTCAGTCTACATCCAGGACAGTGTCTATAGACCTCTCTACAGGGAGACTGTCAGTCTACATCCTGGGCAGTCTGTAGACCTCTCTATAATATGACTGCCAGTCTACATCCGGGACAGTATGTAGACCTCTCTACAGTAGGACTGTCAGTCTACAGCTTGGACATTGTCTATAGACCTCTCTGTAATATGACTGTCAGTCTACATCCTGGGCAGTCTGTAGACCTCTCTATAGGATGACTGTCAGTCTACATCTTGGACAGTGTCTGTAGACCTCTCTACAGTAGGACTGTCAGTCTACATCTTGTACAGTGTCTATAGACCTCTCTACAGGATGACTGTCAGTCTACATCCTGGGCAGTCTGTAGACCTCTCTATAATATCACTGTCAGTCTACATCTTGGACAGTGTCTGTAGACCTCTATAATATGACTGTCAGTCTACATCCTGGGCAGTCTGTAGACCTCTCTATAATATGACTGTCAGTCTACATCTTGGACATTGTCTGTAGACCTCTCTATAATATGACTGTCAGTCTACATCTTGGACGGTCTGTAGACCTCTCTACAGGATGACTGTCAGTCTACATCCTGGGCAGTCTGTAGACCTCTCTATAATATGATTGTCAGTCTACATCCTGGGCAGTCTGTATACCTCTCTATGATATGACTGTCAGTCTACATCCTGGGCAGTCTGTAGACCTCTCTATCGCAGCCTGCCATATGCTGTACCTGTATGGTGAACGACAAGGCCACGACCCAGTCAGAACAACAAATCTAGCACAGGGAGTGAGCTCCCCCTGGTGGTTACATGAGGACTTTACATGTCAAATGGTTTCAGGTTCTCTTCGCCTTCTGCATTCAGGGGCCAGTCATTGGCCAAGCTAAACGTTAGGTGAAATGGTCTGTCTAGCAAAGAGAGAGAGAAGAAAGTGATCTCGTCTGTGCTAATTGCCGGAGGGGTTAAAACAACACATAATGGCAGTTAAATGGCAGTTAAAGGTTAGAACCAGTGTTCCATCTCATCTTGAACAGCAGAGGAAGGGTCAGACAAAGTCAAGGGTCTTAGACTGGACAGCTTTTCATTCCCCCAGGCGCAGGGGCAGCGTGAAAAGCCAGCTGGGATGGAGACAGTAATAAATCCTCTTAAGTCTACCCCTTCCTTTTTCGAACATTCTGTTAAAAATCGCGCAACTTTTCAGCGTCCTGCTACTCATGCCAGGAATATAGTATATGCATATGATTAGTATGTGTGGATAGAAAACACTCTGAAGTTTCTAAAACTGGTTAAATCACGGCTGTGACTATAACAGATCGTGTGTTTCATCGAAAAAAAAACTGCTCTCTGAAAGCTAAAAATAATTTCCATAAGTCACTTTCATGGGTTGTTAAAAGGGCACAAAATTAATTATGGATCTGCATGCAATTCATACAGATTCCACATGATGTCGCCATTGTCGTCATTTTCCAGGGACTTTTTTCTTGGTAAATCCAACTAACTGGATTCAATTTCTTCCGGTCTCCACCAGGATGTTTTGAATGTGCACATTGGCAGCCATTGACATGAAGACGAGGAGCTATTGAATATACATCGCCCTGTAATCATTTTGATAGATTATAAACGTTTACTAATACCTAAAGTTGGATTACAAAAGTATTTCGAAGTGTTTTGTGAAAGTTTATCGTCGACGTTTTTAATTTAAAAAAATGACGCAGCGTTTTAAAACAATGTTTTTTTCTGAATGACACAGCTTCCATAGAAAGCTATTTTGGGTATATATGGACCGATTTAAACGAAAAAAAGACCCAATAGTGATGTTTATGGGGCATATAGGAGTGCCAAGAAAGAAGCTCGTCAAAGGTAATGAATGTTTTATATTGTATTTCTGCGTTTTGTGTAGTGCCGGCTAAGCTAAATCTTTGTTTACATCGCATTCAGGCATTTTGGGGTGTTGCATGCTATCAGATAATAGCTTCTCATGCTTTCGCCGAAAAGCATTTTAAAAATCTGACTTATTGGCTAGGTTCACAACGAGTGTAGCTTTAATTCAATACCCTGCATGTGAATTTTGATGAACGTTTGAGTTTTAACGAGTACATTTAGCATTTAGCGTAGCGCCTTTGCATTTCCAGGTGTCTACTTGAGACATCTGCGTCTCAAGTAGGAGCAAGAAGATAACCAGGAACACACAGTGTCATTCTCTGTGCTAATGGCCCAATGAGAAAAGGACTATGAGAGGACAGACAGACAGACAGACAGACAGACAGACAGACAGACAGACAGACAGAGACAAAGTAAGTGAGCAAGAGAGAGTGAGAGACAGAGAAAGGGAGTCCATGTTCACTGAGTTGAATTTAAAGTATATTCCTCAATGTAGTTCTGTAAAGGGATTGTAAAGTGTAGTTCTGTAAAGGGATTGTAGGGTGTAGTTCTGTAAAGGGATTGTAAAGTGTAGTTCTGTAAAGGGATTGTAGTTCTGTAAAGGGATTCTAAGCTGTAGTTCTGTAAAGGGATTGTAGTTCTGTAAAGGGATTCTAAGCTGTAGTTCTGTAAAGGGATTGTAAAGTGTAGTTCTGTAAAGGGATTGTAGTTCTGTAAAGGGATTCTAAGCTGTAGTTCTGTAAAGGGATTGTAGTTCTGTAAAGGGATTCTAAGCTGTAGTTCTGTAAAGGGATTCTAAACTGTAGTTCTGTAAAGGGATTCTAAGCTGTAGTTCTGTAAAGGGATTCTAAGCTGTAGTTCTGTAAAGGGATTCTATGCTGTAGTTCTGTAAAGGGATTGTAGTTCTGTAAAGGGATTCTAAACTGTAGTTCTGTAAAGGGATTCTAAGCTGTAGTTCTGTAAAGGGATTCTAAGCTGTAGTTCTGTAAAGGGATTCTAAACTGTAGTTCTGTAAAGGGATTCTAAGCTGTAGTTCTGTAAAGGGATTCTATGCTGTAGTTCTGTAAAGGGATTCTAAGCTGTAGTTCTGTAAAGGGATTCGAAGCTGTAGTTCTGTAAAGGGATTCTATGCTGTAGTTCTGTAAAGGGATTCTAAGCTGTAGTTCTGTAAAGGGATTCTAAACTGTAGTTCTGTAAAGGGATTCTAAGCTGTAGTTCTGTAAAGGGATTGTAGTTCTGTAAAGGGATTCGATGCTGTAGTTTTGTAAAGGGATTGTAGTTCTGTAAAGGGATTGTAGGTCTGTAAAGGGATTCTAAACTGTAGTTCTGTAAAGGGATTCTAAACTGTAGTTCTGTAAAGGGATTCTAAACTGTAGTTCTGTAAAGGGATTCTAAGCTGTAGTTCTGTAAAGGGATTGTAGTTCTGTAAAGGGTTTCGATGCTGTAGTTTTGTAAAGGGATTGTAGGTCTGTTAAGGGATTCTAAGCTGTAGTTCTGTAAATGGATTGTAGTTCTGTAAAGGGATTCTAAGTTGTAGTTCTGTAAAGGGATTCTAAGATGTAGATCTGTAAAGGGATTGTAGTTTTGTAAAGGGATTCTAAGCTGTAGTTCTGTAAAGGGATTCTATGCTGTAGTTCTGTAAAGGGATTGTAGTTCTGTAAAGGGATTGTAGTACTGTAAAGGGATTCTAAGCTGTAGTTCTGTAAAGGGATTGTAGTTCTGTAAAGGGATTGTAGTTCTGTAAAGGGATTCTAAGCTGTAGTTCTGTAAAGGGATTGTAGTTCTGTAAAGGGATTCTAAATTGTAGTTCTGTAAAGGGATTCTAAGTTGTAGTTCTGTAAAAGGATTCTAAATTGTAGTTCTGTAAAGGGATTCTAAGCTGTAGTTCTGTAAAGGGATTCTAAGCTGTAGTTCTGTAAAGGGATTGTAGTTCTGTAAAGGGATTCTAAGCTGTAGGTCTGTAAAGGGATTCTAAATTGTAGTTCTGTAAAGGGATTCTATGCTGTAGTTCTGTAAAGGGATTCTAAGCTGTAGTTCTGTAAAGGGATTATAAACTGTAGTTCTGTAAAGGGATATTAAATTGTAGTTCTGTAAAGGGATTCTAAACTGTAGTTCTGTAAAGGGATTCTAAGCTGTAGTTCTGTAAAGGGATTCTAAACTGTAGTTCTGTAAAGGGATTCTAAGCTGTAGTTCTGTAAAGGGATTCTATGCTGTAGTTCTGTAAAGGGATTGTAGTTCTGTAAAGGGATTCTAAACTGTAGTTCTGTAAAGGGATTCTAAGCTGTAGTTCTGTAAAGGGATTCTAAGCTGTAGTTCTGTAAAGGGATTCTATGCTGTAGTTCTGTAAAGGGATTGTAGTTCTGTAAAGGGATTCTAAACTGTAGTTCTGTAAAGGGATTCTAAGCTGTAGTTCTGTAAAGGGATTCTAAGCTGTAGTTCTGTAAAGGGATTCTAAACTGTAGTTCTGTAAAGGGATTCTAAGCTGTAGTTCTGTAAAGGGATTCTATGCTGTAGTTCTGTAAAGGGATTCTAAGCTGTAGTTCTGTAAAGGGATTCTAAGCTGTAGTTCTGTAAAGGGATTCTATGCTGTAGTTCTGTAAAGGGATTCTAAGCTGTAGTTCTGTAAAGGGATTCTAAACTGTAGTTCTGTAAAGGGATTCTAAGCTGTAGTTCTGTAAAGGGATTGTAGTTCTGTAAAGGGATTCGATGCTGTAGTTTTGTAAAGGGATTGTAGTTCTGTAAAGGGATTGTAGGTCTGTAAAGGGATTCTAAACTGTAGTTCTGTAAAGGGATTCTAAACTGTAGTTCTGTAAAGGGATTCTAAACTGTAGTTCTGTAAAGGGATTCTAAGCTGTAGTTCTGTAAAGGGATTGTAGTTCTGTAAAGGGTTTCGATGCTGTAGTTTTGTAAAGGGATTGTAGGTCTGTAAAGGGATTCTAAGCTGTAGTTCTGTAAATGGATTGTAGTTCTGTAAAGGGATTCTAAGTTGTAGTTCTGTAAAGGGATTCTAAGATGTAGATCTGTAAAGGGATTGTAGTTTTGTAAAGGGATTCTAAGCTGTAGTTCTGTAAAGGGATTCTATGCTGTAGTTCTGTAAAGGGATTGTAGTTCTGTAAAGGGATTGTAGTACTGTAAAGGGATTCTAAGCTGTAGTTCTGTAAAGGGATTGTAGTTCTGTAAAGGGATTGTAGTTCTGTAAAGGGATTCAAAGCTGTAGTTCTGTAAAGGGATTCTAAGCCTTAGTTCTGTAAAGGGATTCTATGCTGTAGTTCTGTAAAGGGATTGTACTTCTGTAAAGGGATTCTAAACTGTAGTTCTGTAAAGGGATTCTAAGCTGTAGTTCTGTAAAGGGATTCTAAGCTGTAGTTCTGTAAAGGGATTCTATGCTGTAGTTCTGTAAAGGGATTGTAGTTCTGTAAAGGGATTCTAAACTGTAGTTCTGTAAAGGGATTCTAAGCTGTAGTTCTGTAAAGGGATTCTAAGCTGTAGTTCTGTAAAGGGATTCTAAACTGTAGTTCTGTAAAGGGATTCTAAGCTGTAGTTCTGTAAAGGGATTCAATGCTGTAGTTCTGTAAAGGGATTCTAAGCTGTAGTTCTGTAAAGGGATTCTAAGCTGTAGTTCTGTAAAGGGATTCTATGCTGTAGTTCTGTAAAGGGATTCTAAGCTGTAGTTCTGTAAAGGGATTCTAAACTGTAGTTCTGTAAAGGGATTCTAAGCTGTAGTTCTGTAAAGGGATTGTAGTTCTGTAAAGGGATTCGATGCTGTAGTTTTGTAAAGGGATTGTAGTTCTGTAAAGGGATTGTAGGTCTGTAAAGGGATTCTAAACTGTAGTTCTGTAAAGGGATTCTAAACTGTAGTTCTGTAAAGGGATTCTAAACTGTAGTTCTGTAAAGGGATTCTAAGCTGTAGTTCTGTAAAGGGATTGTAGTTCTGTAAAGGGTTTCGATGCTGTAGTTTTGTAAAGGGATTGTAGGTCTGTAAAGGGATTCTAAGCTGTAGTTCTGTAAATGGATTGTAGTTCTGTAAAGGGATTCTAAGTTGTAGTTCTGTAAAGGGATTCTAAGATGTAGATCTGTAAAGGGATTGTAGTTTTGTAAAGGGATTCTAAGCTGTAGTTCTGTAAAGGGATTCTATGCTGTAGTTCTGTAAAGGGATTGTAGTTCTGTAAAGGGATTGTAGTACTGTAAAGGGATTCTAAGCTGTAGTTCTGTAAAGGGATTGTAGTTCTGTAAAGGGATTGTAGTTCTGTAAAGGGATTCAAAGCTGTAGTTCTGTAAAGGGATTCTAAGCTGTAGTTCTGTAAAGGGATTCTATGCTGTAGTTCTGTAAAGGGATTGTACTTCTGTAAAGGGATTCTAAACTGTAGTTCTGTAAAGGGATTCTAAGCTGTAGTTCTGTAAAGGGATTCTAAGCTGTAGTTCTGTAAAGGGATTCTATGCTGTAGTTCTGTAAAGGGATTGTAGTTCTGTAAAGGGATTCTAAACTGTAGTTCTGTAAAGGGATTCTAAGCTGTAGTTCTGTAAAGGGATTCTAAGCTGTAGTTCTGTAAAGGGATTCTAAACTGTAGTTCTGTAAAGGGATTCTAAGCTGTAGTTCTGTAAAGGGATTCTATGCTGTAGTTCTGTAAAGGGATTCTAAGCTGTAGTTCTGTAAAGGGATTCTAAGCTGTAGTTCTGTAAAGGGATTCTATGCTGTAGTTCTGTAAAGGGATTCTAAGCTGTAGTTCTGTAAAGGGATTCTAAACTGTAGTTCTGTAAAGGGATTCTAAGCTGTAGTTCTGTAAAGGGATTGTAGTTCTGTAAAGGGATTCGATGCTCTAGTTTTGTAAAGGGATTGTAGTTCTGTAAAGGGATTGTAGGTCTGTAAGTGGATTCTAAACTGTAGTTCTGTAAAGGGATTCTAAACTGTAGTTCTGTAAAGGGATTCTAAACTGTAGTTCTGTAAAGGGATTCTAAGCTGTAGTTCTGTAAAGGGATTGTAGTTCTGTAAAGGGTTTCGATGCTGTAGTTTTGTAAAGGGATTGTAGGTCTGTAAAGGGATTCTAAGCTGTAGTTCTGTAAATGGATTGTAGTTCTGTAAAGGGATTCTAAGTTGTAGTTCTGTAAAGGGATTCTAAGATGTAGATCTGTAAAGGGATTGTAGTTTTGTAAAGGGATTCTAAGCTGTAGTTCTGTAAAGGGATTCTATGCTGTAGTTCTGTAAAGGGATTGTAGTTCTGTAAAGGGATTGTAGTACTGTAAAGGGATTCTAAGCTGTAGTTCTGTAAAGGGATTGTAGTTCTGTAAAGGGATTGTAGTTCTGTAAAGGGATTCTAAGCTGTAGTTCTGTAAAGGGATTGTAGTTCTGTAAAGGGATTCTAAATTGTAGTTCTGTAAAGGGATTCTAAGTTGTAGTTCTGTAAAAGGATTCTAAATTGTAGTTCTGTAAAGGGATTCTAAGCTGTAGTTCTGTAAAGGGATTCTAAGATGTAGTTCTGTAAAGGGATTGTAGTTCTGTAAAGGGATTCTAAGCTGTAGGTCTGTAAAGGGATTCTAAATTGTAGTTCTGTAAAGGGATTCGATGCTGTAGTTTTGTAAAGGGATTGTAGTTCTGTAAAGGGATTGTAGGTCTGTAAAGGGATACTAAACTGTAGTTCTGTAAAGGGATTCTAACCTGTAGTTCTGTAAAGGGATTATAAACTGTAGTTCTGTAAAGGGATATTAAATTGTAGTTCTGTAAAGGGATTCTAAACTGTAGTTCTGTAAAGGGATTCTAAGCTGTAGTTCTGTAAAGGGATTCTAAACTGTAGTTCTGTAAAGGGATTCTAAGCTGTAGTTCTGTAAAGGGATTCTATGCTGTAGTTCTGTAAAGGGATTGTAGTTCTGTAAAGGGATTCTAAACTGTAGTTCTGTAAAGGGATTCTAAGCTGTAGTTCTGTAAAGGGATTCTAAGCTGTAGTTCTGTAAAGGGATTCTAAACTGTAGTTCTGTAAAGGGATTCTAAGCTGTAGTTCTGTAAAGGGATTCTATGCTGTAGTTCTGTAAAGGGATTCTAAGCTGTAGTTCTGTAAAGGGATTCTAAGCTGTAGTTCTGTAAAGGGATTCTATGCTGTAGTTCTGTAAAGGGATTCTAAGCTGTAGTTCTGTAAAGGGATTCTAAACTGTAGTTCTGTAAAGGGATTCTAAGCTGTAGTTCTGTAAAGGGATTGTAGTTCTGTAAAGGGATTCGATGCTGTAGTTTTGTAAAGGGATTGTAGTTCTGTAAAGGGATTGTAGGTCTGTAAAGGGATACTAAACTGTAGTTCTGTAAAGGGATTCTAAACTGTAGTTCTGTAAATGGATTCTAAACTGTAGTTCTGTAAAGGGATTCTAAGCTGTAGTTCTGTAAAGGGATTGTAGTTCTGTAAAGGGTTTCGATGCTGTAGTTTTGTAAAGGGATTGTAGGTCTGTAAAGGGATTCTAAGTTGTAGTTCTGTAAAGGGATTCTAAGATGTAGATCTGTAAAGGGATTGTAGTTTTGTAAAGGGATTCTAAGCTGTAGTTCTGTAAAGGGATTCTATGCTGTAGTTCTGTAAAGGGTTTGTAGTTCTGTAAAGGGATTGTAGTACTGTAAAGGGATTCTAAGCTGTAGTTCTGTAAAGGGATTGTAGTTCTGTAAAGGGATTGTAGTTCTGTAAAGGGATTCTAAGCTGTAGTTCTGTAAAGGGATTGTAGTTCTGTAAAGGGATTCTAAATTGTAGTTCTGTAAAGGGATTCTAAGTTGTAGTTCTGTAAAAGGATTCTAAATTGTAGTTCTGTAAAGGGATTCTAAGCTGTAGTTCTGTAAAGGGATTCTAAGCTGTAGTTCTGTAAAGGGATTGTAGTTCTGTAAAGGGATTCTAAGCTGTAGGTCTGTAAAGGGATTCTAAATTGTAGTTCTGTAAAGGGATTCTATGCTGTAGTTCTGTAAAGGGATTCTAAGCTGTAGTTCTGTAAAGGGATTATAAACTGTAGTTCTGTAAAGGGATATTAAATTGTAGTTCTGTAAAGGGATTGTAGTTCTGTAAAAGGATTCTATGCTGTAGTTCTGTAAAGGGATTCTAAGTTGTAGTTCTGTAAAGGGATTGTAGTTCTGTAAAGGGATTGTAGTTCTGTAAAGGGACGGCCAACCAGGGAACAGGGAACAGGGGGTTAACTGTCTGACGGCCTACCAGGGAACAGTAGGTTAACTGCCTGACGGCCTACCAGGGAACAGTGGGTTAACTGTCTGACGGCCAACCAGGGAACAGGGAACACTGGGTTAACTGTCTGACGGCCAACCACGGAACAGGGAACAGTGGGTTAACTGTCTGACGGCCTACCAGGGAACAGTGGGTTAACTGTCTGACGGCCAACCAGGGAACAGTGGGTTAACTGTCTGATTGCCTACCAGGGAACAGTGGTTTAACTGTCTGAAGGCCTACCAGGGAACAGTGGGTTAACTGTCTGACGACCAACCAGGGAACAGTGGGTTAACTGTCTGACGGCCTACCAGGGAACAGGGTACAGTGGGTTAACTACCTGACGGCCTACCAGGGAACAGTGGGTTAACTGTCTGACGGCCTAACAGGGAACAGTGGGTTAACTGCCTGACAGCCAACCAGGGAACAGTGGGTTAACTACCTGAAGGCCAACCAGGGAACAGTGGGTTAACTGTCTGACGGCCAACCAGGGAACAGTGGGTTAACTGTCTGACGGTCTACCAGGGAACAGTGGGTTAACTGTCTGATGTCCTACCAGGGAACAGTGGGTTAACTACCTGAAGGCCAACCAGGGAACAGTGGGTTAACTGTCTGACAGCCTACCAGGGAACAGTGGGTTAACTACCTGAAGGCCTACCAGGGAACAGTGGGTTAACTACCAGAAGGCCTACCAGGGAACAGTGGGTTAACTACCAGAAGGCCTACCAGGGAACAGTGGGTTAACTGCCTGACGGCCAACCAGGGAACAGGGAACAGTGGGTTAACTACCTGACGGCCTACCAGGGAACAGTGGGTTAAATGTCTGACGGCCAACCAAGGAACAGTGGGTTAAATGTCTGACGGCCTACCAGGGAACAGTAGGTTAACTGTCTGACGGCTTACCAGGGAACAGTGGGTTAACTACCTGAAGGCCTACCAGGGAACAGTGGGTTAACTGTCTGACGGCCAACCAGGGAACAGGGAACACTGGGTTAACTGTCTGACGGCCAACCAGGGAACAGGGAACAGTGGGTTAACTGTCTGATGGCCTACCAGGGAACAGTGGGTTAACTGTCTGACGGCCAACCAGGGAACAGTGGGTTAACTGTCTGATGGCCTACCAGGGAACAGTGGGTTAACTGTCTGACGGCCTACCAGGGAACAGTGGGTTAACTGTCTGACTGCCAACCAGGGAACAGTGGGTTAACTACCTGACGGCCTACCAGGGAACAGTGGGTTAACTACCTGACGGCCAACCAGGGAACAGTGGGTTAACTGTCTGACGGCCTACCAGGGAACAGTGGGTTAACTACCTGAAGGCCTAACAGGGAACAGTGGGTTAACTACCAGAAGGCCTACCAGGGAACAGTGGGTTAACTGCCTGACTGCCAACCAGGGAACAGGGAACAGTGGGTTAACTACCTGACGGGCTACCAGGGAACAGTGGGTTAACTGTCTGATGGCCAACCAGGGAACAGGGAACAGTGGGTTAAATGTCTGACGGCTAACCAGGGAACAGGGAACAGTGGGTTAACTACCTGACGGCCTACCAGGGAACAGTGGGTTAACTGTCTGACGGCCTACCAGGGAACAGTGGGTTAACTACCTGACGGCCTACCAGGGAACAGTGGGTTAACTGTCTGACGTCCTACCAGGGAAAAGGGAACAGTGGGTTAACTACCTGACGGCCTACCAGGGAACAGTGGGTTAACTGCCTGACGGCCAACCAGGGAACAGGGAACAGTGGGTTAACTGTCTGACGGTCTACCAGGGAACAGTGAACAGTGGGTTAACTGTCTGACGGTCTACCAGGGGACAGTGGGTTAACTGTCTGACGGCCAACCAGGGAACAGTGGGTTAACTGTCTGACGGCCAACCAGGGAACAGGGAACAGTGGGTTAACTGTCTGACGGTCTACCAGGGAACAGTGAACAGTGAGTTAACTGTCTGACGGCCTACCAGGGAACAGTGGGTTAACTGCCTGACGGCCAACCAGGGAACAGTGAACAGTGAGTTAACTGTCTGACGGCCTACCAGGGAACAGGGGGTTAACTGTCTGACGGTCTACCAGGGAACAGTGGGTTAACTGTCTGACGGCCTACCAGGGAACAGGGTACAGTGGGTTAACTACCTGACGGCCTACCAGGGAACAGTGGGTTAACTGTCTGACGGCCTACCAGGGAACAGTGGGTTAACTGCCTGACAGCCAACCAGGGAACAGTGAACAGTGAGTTAACTGTCTGACGGCCTACCAGGGAACAGGGGGTTAACTGTCTGACTGTTTACCAGGGAACAGTGGGTTAACTGTCTGAAGGCCAACCAGGGAACAGGGGGTTAACTGTCTGACGGCCAACCAGGGAACAGGGAACAGCGGGTTAACTGTCTGATGGTCTACCAGGGAACAGGGTACAGTGGGTTAACTACCTGACGTTCTACCAGGGAACAGTGGGTTAACTGTCTTATGGTCTACCAGGGAACAGTGGGTTAACTTTCTGATGGTCTACCAGGGAACAGTGGGTTAACTGTCTGATGGCCAACCAGGGAACAGTGGGTTAACTGCCTGACGGCCAACTAGGGACCAGTGGGTTAACTGCCTGACGACCAACCAGGGAACAGGGGGTTAACTGTCTGATGGCCTACCAGGGATCAGTGGGTTAACTGTCTGACGGCCAACCAGGGAACAGTGGGTTAACTGTCTGACGGCCAACCAGGGAACTGGGGGTTAACTGTCTGACTGTCTACCAGGGAACAGTGGGTTAATTGTCTGAAGGCCAACCAGGGAACAGGGGGTTAACTGTCTGACGGCCAACCAGGGAACAGGGAACAGCGGGTTAACTGTCTGATGGTCTACCAGGGAACAGGGTACAGTGGGTTAACTACCTGACGGTCTACCAGGGAACAGTGGGTTAACTGTCTTATGGTCTACCAGGGAACAGTGGGTTAACTTTCTGATGGTCTAACAGGGAACAGTGGGTTAACTGTCTGACGGCCTACCAGGGAACAGTGGGTTAACTGCCTGACAGCCAACCAGGGAACAGTGGGTTAACTACCTGAAGGCCTACCAGGGAACAGGGTACAGTGGGTTAACTGTCTGATGGTCTACCAGGGAACAGTGGGTTAACTGTCTGATGGTCTACCAGGGAACAGTGGGTTAACTGTCTGACGGCCAACCAGGGAACAGGGGGTTAACTGTCTGACGGCCAACCAGGGAACAGTGAACAGTGAGTTAACTGTCTGACGGCCTACCAGGGAACAGGGGGTTAACTGTCTGACTGTCTACCAGGGAACAGTGGGTTAACTGTCTGAAGGCCATCCAGGGAACAGGGGGTTAACTGTCTGACGGCCAACCAGGGAACAGGGAACAGCGGGTTAACTGTCTGATGGTCTACCAGGGAACAGGGTACAGTGGGTTAACTACCTGACGGTCTACCAGGGAACAGTGGGTTAACTGTCTTATGGTCTACCAGGGAACAGTGGGTTAACTTTCTGATGGTCTACCAGGGAACAGTGGGTTAACTGTCTGATGGCCAACCAGGGAACAGTGGGTTAACTGCCTAACGGCCAACTAGGGACCAGTGGGTTAACTGCCTGACGGCCAACCAGGGAACAGGGGGTTAACTGTCTGATGGCCTACCAGGGATCAGTGGGTTAACTGTCTGACGGCCAACCAGGGAACAGTGGGTTAACTGTCTGACGGCCAACCAGGGAACTGGGGGTTAACTGTCTGATGGCCTACCAGGGAACAGTGGGTTAACTGTCTGAAGGCCAACCAGGGAACAGTGGGTTAACTGTCTGATGGTCTACCAGGGAACAGGGAACAGTGGGTTAAATGTCTGATGGCCTACCAGGGAACAGGGAACAGTGGGTTAACTGTCTGATGGCCTACCAGGGAACAGGGGGTTAACTGCCTGACGGCCAACCAGGGAACAGTGGGTTAACTGTCTGACGGCCAACCAGGGAACTGGGGGTTAACTGTCTGATGGCCTACCAGGGAACAGTGGGTTAACTGTCTGATGGCCTACCAGGGAACAGTGGGTTAACTGTCTGAAGGCCTACCAGGGAACAGTGGGTTAGCTGCCTGACGGCCAACCAGGGAACAGGGAACAGTAGGTTAACTGTCTGACGGCCAACCAGGGAACAGGGAACAGTGGGTTAACTGCCTGACGGCCAACCAGGGAACAGGGAACAGTAGGTTAACTGTCTGACGGCCAACCAGGGAACAGGGGGTTAACTGTCTGACGGCCAACCAGGGAACAGGGAACAGTGGGTTAACTGTCTGACGGCCTACCAGGGAACAGTGGGTTAACTGTCTGACGGCCAACCAGGGAACAGTGGGTTAACTGCCTGACGGCCAACCAGGGAACAGTGAACAGTGAGTTAACTGTCTGACGGCCTACCAGGGAACAGTGGGTTAACTGTCTGACGGCCTACCAGGGAACAGTGGGTTAACTGTCTGATGGCCTACCAGGGAACAGTGGGTTAAATTTCTGACTGTCTACCAGGGAACAGTGGGTTAATTGTCTGAAGGCCAACCAGGGAACAGGGGGTTAACTGTCTGACGGCCAACCAGGGAACAGGGAACAGCGGGTTAACTGTCTGATGGTCTACCAGGGAACAGGGTACAGTGGGTTAACTACCTGACGGTCTACCAGGGAACAGTGGGTTAACTGTCTTATGGTCTACCAGGGAACAGTGGGTTAACTTTCTGATGGTCTAACAGGGAACAGTGGGTTAACTGTCTGACGGCCAACCAGGGAACAGTGGGTTAACTGTCTGATGGCCTACCAGGGAACAGTGGGTTAACTGTCTGATGGCCTACCAGGGAACAGTGGGTTAACTGTCTGAAGGCCTACCAGGGAACAGTGGGTTAGCTGCCTGACGGCCAACCAGGGAACAGGGAACAGTGGGTTAACTGCCTGACGGCCAACCAGGGAACAGGGAAAGGTAGGTTAACTGTCTGACGGCCAACCAGGGAACAGGGGGTTAACTGTCTGACGGCCAACCAGGGAACAGTGGGTTAACTGTCTGACGGCCTACCAGGGAACAGTGGGTTAACTGTCTGACGGCCAACCAGGGAACAGTGGGTGAACTGCCTGACGGCCAACCAGGGAACAGGGAACAGTGGGTTAACTGTCTGAGGGTCTACCAGGGAACAGTGAACAGTGAGTTAACTGTCTGACGGCCTACCAGGGAACAGTGGGTTAACTGTCTGACGGCCTACCAGGGAACAGTGGGTTAACTGTCTGATGGCCTACCAGGGAACAGTGGGTTAACTGTCTGACGGCCTACCAGGGAACAGTGGGTTAACTGTCTGAAGGCCTACCAGGGAACAGTGGGTTAACTGCCTGAAGGACTACCAGGGAACAGTGGGTTAACTGTCTGATGGTCTAACAGGGAACAGGGTACAGTGGGTTAACTGTCTGACGGCCAACCAGGGAACAGGGAACAGTGGGTTAACTGTCTGACGGCCTATCAAGGAACAGGGGGTTAACTGTCTGACGGCCTACCAGGGAACAGTGGGTTAACTGTCTGATGGTCTACCAGGGAACAGTGGGTTAACTGTCTGACGGCCTACCAGGGAAAAGTGGGTTAACTGCCTGACGACCAACCAGGGAACAGTGGGTTAACTGTCTGACGGCCTACCAGGGAACAGTGGGTTAACTGTCTGACGGCCAACCAGGGAACAGTGGGTTAACTACCTGACGGCCTACCAGGGAACAGTGGGTTAACTACCTGACGGCCAACCAGGGAACAGTGGGTTAACTGTCTGACGGCCTACCAGGGAACAGGGGTTAACTACCTGAAGGCCTACCAGGGAACAGTGGGTTAACTACCAGAAGGGCTACCAGGGAACAGTGGGTTAACTGTCTGACGGCCAACCAGGGAACAGGGAACAGTGAATTAACTGTCTGACGGCCAACCAGGGAACAGGGAACAGTGTTTAACTACCTGACGGCCTAACAGGGAACAGTGGGTTAACTGTCTGACGGCCAACCAGGGAACAGTGGGTTAGCTGTCTGATGGCCTACCAGGGAACAGGGTACAGTGGGTTAACTGTCTGACGGCCAACCAGGGAACAGTGGGATAACTGCCTGACGGCCAACCAGGGAACAGTGGGTTAACTGTCTGACGGCCTACCAGGGAACAGTGGGTTAACTGTCTGACGGCCTACCAGGGAACAGTGGGTTAACTGTCTGACGGCCTATCAGGGAACAGGGGGTTAACTGTCTGACGGCCTACCAGGGAACAGTGGGTTAACTGTCTGACGGCCTACCAGGGAACAGGGAACAGGGGGTTAACTGTCTGACGGCCTACCAGGGAACAGGGGGTTAACTGTCTGACGGCCTACCAGGGAACAGTGGGTTAACTGTCTGACGGCCTACCAGGGAACAGGGTACAGTGGGTTAACTACCTGACGGCCTACCAGGGAACAGTGGGTTAACTGTCTGACGGCCTACCAGGGAACAGTGGGTTAACTGCCTGACAGCCAACCAGGGAACAGTGGGTTAACTACCTGAAGGCCTACCAGGGAACAGGGTACAGTGGGTTAACTGTCTGATGGTCTACCAGGGAACAGTGGGTTAACTGTCTGATGGTCTACCAGGGAACAGTGGGTTAACTGTCTGACGGCCAACCAGGGAACAGGGGGTTAACTGTCTGACGGCCAACCAGGGAACTGTGAACAGTGAGTTAACTGTCTGACGGCCTACCAGGGAACAGGGGGTTAACTGTCTGACTGTCTACCAGGGAACAGTGGGTTAACTGTCTGAAGGCCAACCAGGGAACAGGGGGTTAACTGTCTGACGGCCAACCAGGGAACAGGGAACAGCGGGTTAACTGTCTGATGGTCTACCAGGGAACAGGGTACAGTGGGTTAACTACCTGACGGTCTACCAGGGAACAGTGGGTTAACTGTCTTATGGTCTACCAGGGAACAGTGGGTTAACTTTCTGATGGTCTACCAGGGAACAGTGGGTTAACTGTCTGATGGCCAACCAGGGAACAGTGGGTTAACTGCCTGACGGCCAACTAGGGACCAGTGGGTTAACTGCCTGACGACCAACCAGGGAACAGGGGGTTAACTGTCTGATGGCCTACCAGGGATCAGTGGGTTAACTGTCTGACGGCCAACCAGGGAACAGTGGGTTAACTGTCTGACGGCCAACCAGGGAACTGGGGGTTAACTGTCTGATGGCCTACCAGGGAACAGTGGGTTAACTGTCTGAAGGCCAACCAGGGAACAGTGGGTTAACTGTCTGATGGTCTACCAGGGAACAGGGAACAGTGGGTTAAATGTCTGATGGCCTACCAGGGAACAGGGAACAGTGGGTTAACTGTTTGACGGCCAACCAGGGAACAGGGGGTTAACTCTCTGACGGCCAACCAGGGAACAGTGGGTTAACTGCCTGACGGCCAACCAGGGAACAGAGAACAGTGGGTTAACTGCCTGACGGCCAACCAGGGAACAGGGAACAGTGGGTTAACTGTCTGATGGCCTACCAGGGAACAGGGGGTTAACTGCCTGACGGCCAACCAGGGAACAGTAAGTTAACTGTCTGACGGCCAACCAGGGAACTGGGGGTTAACTGTCTGATGGCCTACCAGGGAACAGTGGGTTAACTGTCTGATGGCCTACCAGGGAACAGTGGGTTAACTGTCTGAAGGCCTACCAGGGAACAGTGGGTTAGCTGCCTGACGGCCAACCAGGGAACAGGGAACAGTGGGTTAACTGCCTGACGGCCAACCAGGGAACAGGGAACAGTGGGTTAACTGTCTGATGGTCTACCAGGGAACAGTGGGTTAACTGTCTGACGGCCAACCAGGGAACAGGGGGTTAACTGTCTGACGACCAACCAGGGAACAGTGGGTTAACTGTCTGACGGCCTACCAGGGAACAGTGGGTTAACTGTCTGACGGCCAACCAGGGAACAGTGGGTTAACTACCTGACGGCCTACCAGGGAACAGTGGGTTAACTACCTGACGGCCAACCAGGGAACAGTGGGTTAACTGTCTGACGGCCTACCAGGGAACAGGGGTTAACTACCTGAAGGCCTACCAGGGAACAGTGGGTTAACTACCAGAAGGGCTACCAGGGAACAGTGGGTTAACTGTCTGACGGCCAACCAGGGAACAGGGAACAGTGAATTAACTGTCTGACGGCCAACCAGGGAACAGGGAACAGTGTTTAACTACCTGACGGCCTAACAGGGAACAGTGGGTTAACTGTCTGACGGCCAACCAGGGAACAGTGGGTTAGCTGTCTGATGGCCTACCAGGGAACAGGGTACAGTGGGTTAACTGTCTGACGGCCAACCAGGGAACAGTGGGATAACTGCCTGACGGCCAACCAGGGAACAGTGGGTTAACTGTCTGACGGCCTACCAGGGAACAGTGGGTTAACTGTCTGACGGCCTACCAGGGAACAGTGGGTTAACTGTCTGACGGCCTATCAGGGAACAGGGGGTTAACTGTCTGACGGCCTACCAGGGAACAGTGGGTTAACTGTCTGACGGCCTACCAGGGAACAGGGAACAGGGGGTTAACTGTCTGACGGCCTACCAGGGAACAGCGGGTTAACTGTCTGACGGCCTACCAGGGAACAGTGGGTTAACTGTCTGACGGCCTACCAGGGAACAGGGTACAGTGGGTTAACTACCTGACGGCCTACCAGGGAACAGTGGGTTAACTGTCTGACGGCCTACCAGGGAACAGTGGGTTAACTGCCTGACAGCCAACCAGGGAACAGTGGGTTAACTACCTGAAGGCCTACCAGGGAACAGGGTACAGTGGGTTAACTGTCTGATGGTCTACCAGGGAACAGTGGGTTAACTGTCTGATGGTCTACCAGGGAACAGTGGGTTAACTGTCTGACGGCCAACCAGGGAACAGGGGGTTAACTGTCTGACGGCCAACCAGGGAACTGTGAACAGTGAGTTAACTGTCTGACGGCCTACCAGGGAACAGGGGGTTAACTGTCTGACTGTCTACCAGGGAACAGTGGGTTAACTGTCTGAAGGCCAACCAGGGAACAGGGGGTTAACTGTCTGACGGCCAACCAGGGAACAGGGAACAGCGGGTTAACTGTCTGATGGTCTACCAGGGAACAGGGTACAGTGGGTTAACTACCTGACGGTCTACCAGGGAACAGTGGGTTAACTGTCTTATGGTCTACCAGGGAACAGTGGGTTAACTTTCTGATGGTCTACCAGGGAACAGTGGGTTAACTGTCTGATGGCCAACCAGGGAACAGTGGGTTAACTGCCTGACGGCCAACTAGGGACCAGTGGGTTAACTGCCTGACGACCAACCAGGGAACAGGGGGTTAACTGTCTGATGGCCTACCAGGGATCAGTGGGTTAACTGTCTGACGGCCAACCAGGGAACAGTGGGTTAACTGTCTGACGGCCAACCAGGGAACTGGGGGTTAACTGTCTGATGGCCTACCAGGGAACAGTGGGTTAACTGTCTGAAGGCCAACCAGGGAACAGTGGGTTAACTGTCTGATGGTCTACCAGGGAACAGGGAACAGTGGGTTAAATGTCTGATGGCCTACCAGGGAACAGGGAACAGTGGGTTAACTGTTTGACGGCCAACCAGGGAACAGGGGGTTAACTCTCTGACGGCCAACCAGGGAACAGTGGGTTAACTGCCTGACGGCCAACCAGGGAACAGAGAACAGTGGGTTAACTGCCTGACGGCCAACCAGGGAACAGGGAACAGTGGGTTAACTGTCTGATGGCCTACCAGGGAACAGGGGGTTAACTGCCTGACGGCCAACCAGGGAACAGTAAGTTAACTGTCTGACGGCCAACCAGGGAACTGGGGGTTAACTGTCTGATGGCCTACCAGGGAACAGTGGGTTAACTGTCTGATGGCCTACCAGGGAACAGTGGGTTAACTGTCTGAAGGCCTACCAGGGAACAGTGGGTTAGCTGCCTGACGGCCAACCAGGGAACAGGGAACAGTGGGTTAACTGCCTGACGGCCAACCAGGGAACAGGGAACAGTGGGTTAACTGTCTGATGGTCTACCAGGGAACAGTGGGTTAACTGTCTGACGGCCAACCAGGGAACAGGGGGTTAACTGTCTGACGGCCAACCAGGGAACAGGGAACAGTGGGTTAACTGTCTGATGGTCTACCAGGGAACAGTGGGTTAACTGTCTGACGGCCTACCAGGGAACAGTGGGTTAACTGTCTGACGGCCAACCAGGGAACAGTGGGTGAACTGCCTGACGGCCAACCAGGGAACAGGGAACAGTGGGTTAACTGTCTGAGGGTCTACCAGGGAACAGTGAACAGTGAGTTAACTGTCTGACGGCCTACCAGGGAACAGTGGGTTAACTGTCTGACGGCCTACCAGGGAACAGTGGGTTAACTGTCTGACGGCCAACCAGGGAACAGGGGGTTAACTGTCTGATGGCCTACCAGGGATCAGTGGGTTAACTGTCTGACGGCCAACCAGGGAACAGTGGGTTAACTGTCTGACGGCCAACCAGGGAACTGGGGGTTAACTGTCTGACTGTCTACCAGGGAACAGTGGGTTAATTGTCTGAAGGCCAACCAGGGAACAGGGGGTTAACTGTCTGACGGCCAACCAGGGAACAGGGAACAGCGGGTTAACTGTCTGATGGTCTACCAGGGAACAGGGTACAGTGGGTTAACTACCTGACGGTCTACCAGGGAACAGTGGGTTAACTGTCTTATGGTCTACCAGGGAACAGTGGGTTAACTGTCTGAAGGCCAACCAGGGAACAGTGGGTTAACTGTCTGATGGTCTACCAGGGAACAGGGAACAGTGGGTTAAATGTCTGATGGCCTACCAGGGAACAGGGAACAGTGGGTTAACTGTTTGACGGCCAACCAGGGAACAGGGGGTTAACTCTCTGACGGCCAACCAGGGAACAGTGGGTTAACTGTCTGATGGCCTACCAGGGAACAGTGGGTTAACTGTCTGATGGCCTACCAGGGAACAGTGGGTTAACTGTCTGAAGGCCTACCAGGGAACAGTGGGTTAGCTGCCTGACGGCCAACCAGGGAACAGGGAACAGTGGGTTAACTGCCTGACGGCCAACCAGGGAACAGGGAACAGTGGGTTAACTGTCTGATGGTCTACCAGGGAACAGTGGGTTAACTGTCTGACGGCCAACCAGGGAACAGGGGGTTAACTGTCTGACGGCCAACCAGGGAACAGGGAACAGTGGGTTAACTGTCTGATGGTCTACCAGGGAACAGTGGGTTAACTGTCTGACGGCCTACCAGGGAACAGTGGGTTAACTGTCTGACGGCCAACCAGGGAACAGTGGGTGAACTGCCTGACGGCCAACCAGGGAACAGGGAACAGTGGGTTAACTGTCTGAGGGTCTACCAGGGAACAGTGAACAGTGAGTTAACTGTCTGACGGCCTACCAGGGAACAGTGGGTTAACTGTCTGACGGCCTACCAGGGAACAGTGGGTTAACTGTCTGACGGCCAACCAGGGAACAGGGGGTTAACTGTCTGATGGCCTACCAGGGATCAGTGGGTTAACTGTCTGACGGCCAACCAGGGAACAGTGGGTTAACTGTCTGACGGCCAACCAGGGAACTGGGGGTTAACTGTCTGACTGTCTACCAGGGAACAGTGGGTTAATTGTCTGAAGGCCAACCAGGGAACAGGGGGTTAACTGTCTGACGGCCAACCAGGGAACAGGGAACAGCGGGTTAACTGTCTGATGGTCTACCAGGGAACAGGGTACAGTGGGTTAACTACCTGACGGTCTACCAGGGAACAGTGGGTTAACTGTCTTATGGTCTACCAGGGAACAGTGGGTTAACTGTCTGAAGGCCAACCAGGGAACAGTGGGTTAACTGTCTGATGGTCTACCAGGGAACAGGGAACAGTGGGTTAAATGTCTGATGGCCTACCAGGGAACAGGGAACAGTGGGTTAACTGTTTGACGGCCAACCAGGGAACAGGGGGTTAACTCTCTGACGGCCAACCAGGGAACAGTGGGTTAACTGCCTGACGGCCAACCAGGGAACAGAGAACAGTGGGTTAACTGCCTGACGGCCAACCAGGGAACAGGGAACAGTGGGTTAACTGTCTGATGGCCTACCAGGGAACAGGGGGTTAACTGCCTGACGGCCAACCAGGGAACAGTAAGTTAACTGTCTGACGGCCAACCAGGGAACTGGGGGTTAACTGTCTGATGGCCTACCAGGGAACAGTGGGTTAACTGTCTGATGGCCTACCAGGGAACAGTGGGTTAACTGTCTGAAGGCCTACCAGGGAACAGTGGGTTAGCTGCCTGACGGCCAACCAGGGAACAGGGAACAGTGGGTTAACTGCCTGACGGCCAACCAGGGAACAGGGAACAGTAGGTTAACTGTCTGACGGCCAACCAGGGAACAGGGGGTTAACTGTCTGACGGCCAACCAGGGAACAGGGAACAGTGGGTTAACTGTCTGATGGTCTACCAGGGAACAGTGGGTTAACTGTCTGACGGCCTACCAGGGAACAGTGGGTTAACTGTCTGACGGCCAACCAGGGAACAGTGGGTGAACTGCCTGACGGCCAACCAGGGAACAGGGAACAGTGGGTTAACTGTCTGAGGGTCTACCAGGGAACAGTGAACAGTGAGTTAACTGTCTGACGGCCTACCAGGGAACAGTGGGTTAACTGTCTGACGGCCTACCAGGGAACAGTGGGTTAACTGTCTGATGGCCTACCAGGGAACAGTGGGTTAACTGTCTGACGGCCTACCAGGGAACAGTGGGTTAACTGTCTGAAGGCCTACCAGGGAACAGTGGGTTAACTGCCTGAAGGACTACCAGGGAACAGTGGGTTAACTGTCTGATGGTCTAACAGGGAACAGGGTACAGTGGGTTAACTGTCTGACGGCCAACCAGGGAACAGGGAACAGTGGGTTAACTGTCTGACGGCCTATCAAGGAACAGGGGGTTAACTGTCTGACGGCCTACCAGGGAACAGTGGGTTAACTGTCTGATGGTCTACCAGGGAACAGTGGGTTAACTGTCTGACGGCCTACCAGGGAAAAGTGGGTTAACTGCCTGACGACCAACCAGGGAACAGTGGGTTAACTGTCTGACGGCCTACCAGGGAACAGTGGGTTAACTGTCTGACGGCCAACCAGGGAACAGTGGGTTAACTACCTGACGGCCTACCAGGGAACAGTGGGTTAACTACCTGACGGCCAACCAGGGAACAGTGGGTTAACTGTCTGACGGCCTACCAGGGAACAGGGGTTAACTACCTGAAGGCCTACCAGGGAACAGTGGGTTAACTACCAGAAGGGCTACCAGGGAACAGTGGGTTAACTGTCTGACGGCCAACCAGGGAACAGGGAACATTGAATAAACTGTCTGACGGCCAACCAGGGAACAGGGAACAGTGGGTTAACTGTCTGACGGCCTATCAAGGAACAGGGGGTTAACTGTCTGACGGCCTACCAGGGAACAGTGGGTTAACTGTCTGATGGTCTACCAGGGAAAAGTGGGTTAACTGTCTGACGGCCTACCAGGGAAAAGTGGGTTAACTGCCTGACAACCAACCAGGGAACAGTGGGTTAACTGTCTGACGGCCTACCAGGGAACAGTGGGTTAACTGTCTGACGGCCAACCAGGGAACAGTGGGTTAACTACCTGACGGCCTACCAGGGAACAGTGGGTTAACTACCTGACGGCCAACCAGGGAACAGTGGGTTAACTGTCTGACGGCCTACCAGGGAACAGGGGTTAACTACCAGAAGGGCTACCAGGGAACAGTGGGTTAACTGTCTGACGGCCAACCAGGGAACAGGGAACAGTGAATTAACTGTCTGACGGCCAACCAGGGAACAGGGAACAGTGTTTAACTACCTGACGGCCTAACAGGGAACAGTGGGTTAACTGTCTGACGGCCAACCAGGGAACAGTGGGTTAGCTGTCTGATGGCCTACCAGGGAACAGGGTACAGTGGGTTAACTGTCTGACGGCCAACCAGGGAACAGTGGGATAACTGCCTGACGGCCAACCAGGGAACAGTGGGTTAACTGTCTGACGGCCTACCAGGGAACAGTGGGTTAACTGTCTGACGGCCTACCAGGGAACAGTGGGTTAACTGTCTGACGGCCTATCAGGGAACAGGGGGTTAACTGTCTGACGGCCTACCAGGGAACAGTGGGTTAACTGTCTGACGGCCTACCAGGGAACAGGGAACAGGGGGTTAACTGTCTGACGGCCTACCAGGGAACAGGGGGTTAACTGTCTGACGGCCTACCAGGGAACAGTGGGTTAACTGTCTGACGGCCTACCAGGGAACAGGGTACAGTGGGTTAACTACCTGACGGCCTACCAGGGAACAGTGGGTTAACTGTCTGACAGCCTACCAGGGAACAGTGGGTTAACTGCCTAACAGCCAACCAGGGAACAGTGGGTTAACTACCTGAAGGCCTACCAGGGAACAGGGTACAGTTGGTTAACTGTCTGATGGTCTACCAGGGAACAGTGGGTTAACTGTCTGACGGCCTACCAGGGAACAGTGGGTTAACTGTCTGACGGCCTATCAGGGAACAGGGGGTTAACTGTCTGACGGCCTACCAGGGAACAGTGGGTTAACTGTCTGACGGCCTACCAGGGAACAGGGAACAGGGGGTTAACTGTCTGACGGCCTACCAGGGAACAGGGGGTTAACTGTCTGACGGCCTACCAGGGAACAGTGGGTTAACTGTCTGACGGCCTACCAGGGAACAGGGTACAGTGGGTTAACTACCTGACGGCCTACCAGGGAACAGTGGGTTAACTGTCTGACGGCCTACCAGGGAACAGTGGGTTAACTGCCTGACAGCCAACCAGGGAACAGTGGGTTAACTACCTGAAGGCCTACCAGGGAACAGGGTACAGTGGGTTAACTGTCTGATGGTCTACCAGGGAACAGTGGGTTAACTGTCTGATGGTCTACCAGGGAACAGTGGGTTAACTGTCTGACGGCCAACCAGGGAACAGGGGGTTAACTGTCTGACGGCCAACCAGGGAACTGTGAACAGTGAGTTAACTGTCTGACGGCCTACCAGGGAACAGGGGGTTAACTGTCTGACTGTCTACCAGGGAACAGTGGGTTAACTGTCTGAAGGCCAACCAGGGAACAGGGGGTTAACTGTCTGACGGCCAACCAGGGAACAGGGAACAGCGGGTTAACTGTCTGATGGTCTACCAGGGAACAGGGTACAGTGGGTTAACTACCTGACGGTCTACCAGGGAACAGTGGGTTAACTGTCTTATGGTCTACCAGGGAACAGTGGGTTAACTTTCTGATGGTCTACCAGGGAACAGTGGGTTAACTGTCTGATGGCCAACCAGGGAACAGTGGGTTAACTGCCTGACGGCCAACTAGGGACCAGTGGGTTAACTGCCTGACGACCAACCAGGGAACAGGGGGTTAACTGTCTGATGGCCTACCAGGGATCAGTGGGTTAACTGTCTGACGGCCAACCAGGGAACAGTGGGTTAACTGTCTGACGGCCAACCAGGGAACTGGGGGTTAACTGTCTGATGGCCTACCAGGGAACAGTGGGTTAACTGTCTGAAGGCCAACCAGGGAACAGTGGGTTAACTGTCTGATGGTCTACCAGGGAACAGGGAACAGTGGGTTAAATGTCTGATGGCCTACCAGGGAACAGGGAACAGTGGGTTAACTGTTTGACGGCCAACCAGGGAACAGGGGGTTAACTCTCTGACGGCCAACCAGGGAACAGTGGGTTAACTGCCTGACGGCCAACCAGGGAACAGAGAACAGTGGGTTAACTGCCTGACGGCCAACCAGGGAACAGGGAACAGTGGGTTAACTGTCTGATGGCCTACCAGGGAACAGGGGGTTAACTGCCTGACGGCCAACCAGGGAACAGTAAGTTAACTGTCTGACGGCCAACCAGGGAACTGGGGGTTAACTGTCTGATGGCCTACCAGGGAACAGTGGGTTAACTGTCTGATGGCCTACCAGGGAACAGTGGGTTAACTGTCTGAAGGCCTACCAGGGAACAGTGGGTTAGCTGCCTGACGGCCAACCAGGGAACAGGGAACAGTGGGTTAACTGCCTGACGGCCAACCAGGGAACAGGGAACAGTAGGTTAACTGTCTGACGGCCAACCAGGGAACAGGGGGTTAACTGTCTGACGGCCAACCAGGGAACAGGGAACAGTGGGTTAACTGTCTGATGGTCTACCAGGGAACAGTGGGTTAACTGTCTGACGGCCTACCAGGGAACAGTGGGTTAACTGTCTGACGGCCAACCAGGGAACAGTGGGTGAACTGCCTGACGGCCAACCAGGGAACAGGGAACAGTGGGTTAACTGTCTGAGGGTCTACCAGGGAACAGTGAACAGTGAGTTAACTGTCTGACGGCCTACCAGGGAACAGTGGGTTAACTGTCTGACGGCCTACCAGGGAACAGTGGGTTAACTGTCTGATGGCCTACCAGGGAACAGTGGGTTAACTGTCTGACGGCCTACCAGGGAACAGTGGGTTAACTGTCTGAAGGCCTACCAGGGAACAGTGGGTTAACTGCCTGAAGGACTACCAGGGAACAGTGGGTTAACTGTCTGATGGTCTAACAGGGAACAGGGTACAGTGGGTTAACTGTCTGACGGCCAACCAGGGAACAGGGAACAGTGGGTTAACTGTCTGACGGCCTATCAAGGAACAGGGGGTTAACTGTCTGACGGCCTACCAGGGAACAGTGGGTTAACTGTCTGATGGTCTACCAGGGAAGAGTGGGTTAACTGTCTGACGGCCTACCAGGGAAAAGTGGGTTAACTGCCTGACGACCAACCAGGGAACAGTGGGTTAACTGTCTGACGGCCTACCAGGGAACAGTGGGTTAACTGTCTGACGGCCAACCAGGGAACAGTGGGTTAACTACCTGACGGCCTACCAGGGAACAGTGGGTTAACTACCTGACGGCCAACCAGGGAACAGTGGGTTAACTGTCTGACGGCCTACCAGGGAACAGGGGTTAACTACCTGAAGGCCTACCAGGGAACAGTGGGTTAACTACCAGAAGGGCTACCAGGGAACAGTGGGTTAACTGTCTGACGGCCAAACAGGGAACAGGGAACATTGAATAAACTGTCTGACGGCCAACCAGGGAACAGGGAACAGTGGGTTAACTGTCTGACGGCCTATCAAGGAACAGGGGGTTAACTGTCTGACGGCCTACCAGGGAACAGTGGGTTAACTGTCTGATGGTCTACCAGGGAAAAGTGGGTTAACTGTCTGACGGCCTACCAGGGAAAAGTGGGTTAACTGCCTGACAACCAACCAGGGAACAGTGGGTTAACTGTCTGACGGCCTACCAGGGAACAGTGGGTTAACTGTCTGACGGCCAACCAGGGAACAGTGGGTTAACTACCTGACGGCCTACCAGGGAACAGTGGGTTAACTACCTGACGGCCAACCAGGGAACAGTGGGTTAACTGTCTGACGGCCTACCAGGGAACAGGGGTTAACTACCTGAAGGCCTACCAGGGAACAGTGGGTTAACTACCAGAAGGGCTACCAGGGAACAGTGGGTTAACTGTCTGACGGCCAACCAGGGAACAGGGAACAGTGAATTAACTGTCTGACGGCCAACCAGGGAACAGGGAACAGTGTTTAACTACCTGACGGCCTAACAGGGAACAGTGGGTTAACTGTCTGACGGCCAACCAGGGAACAGTGGGTTAGCTGTCTGATGGCCTACCAGGGAACAGGGTACAGTGGGTTAACTGTCTGACGGCCAACCAGGGAACAGTGGGATAACTGCCTGACGGCCAACCAGGGAACAGTGGGTTAACTGTCTGACGGCCTACCAGGGAACAGTGGGTTAACTGTCTGACGGCCTACCAGGGAACAGTGGGTTAACTGTCTGACGGCCTATCAGGGAACAGGGGGTTAACTGTCTGACGGCCTACCAGGGAACAGTGGGTTAACTGTCTGACGGCCTACCAGGGAACAGGGAACAGGGGGTTAACTGTCTGACGGCCTACCAGGGAACAGGGGGTTAACTGTCTGACGGCCTACCAGGGAACAGTGGGTTAACTGTCTGACGGCCTACCAGGGAACAGGGTACAGTGGGTTAACTACCTGACGGCCTACCAGGGAACAGTGGGTTAACTGTCTGACGGCCTACCAGGGAACAGTGGGTTAACTGCCTGACAGCCAACCAGGGAACAGTGGGTTAACTACCTGAAGGCCTACCAGGGAACAGGGTACAGTGGGTTAACTGTCTGATGGTCTACCAGGGAACAGTGGGTTAACTGTCTGATGGTCTACCAGGGAACAGTGGGTTAACTGTCTGACGGCCAACCAGGGAACAGGGGGTTAACTGTCTGACGGCCAACCAGGGAACTGTGAACAGTGAGTTAACTGTCTGACGGCCTACCAGGGAACAGGGGGTTAACTGTCTGACTGTCTACCAGGGAACAGTGGGTTAACTGTCTGAAGGCCAACCAGGGAACAGGGGGTTAACTGTCTGACGGCCAACCAGGGAACAGGGAACAGCGGGTTAACTGTCTGATGGTCTACCAGGGAACAGGGTACAGTGGGTTGACTACCTGGCGGTCTACCAGGGAACAGTGGGTTAACTGTCTTTTGGTCTACCATGGAACAGTGGGTTAACTTTCTGATGGTCTACCAGGGAACAGTGGGTTAACTGTCTGATGGCCAACCAGGGAACTTTGGGTTAACTGCCTGACGGCCAACCAGGGACCAGTGGGTTAACTGCCTGACGGCCAACCAGGGAACAGGGGGTTAACTGTCTGATGGCCTACCAGGGATCAGTGGGTTAACTGTCTGACGGCCAACCAGGGAACAGTGGGTTAACTGTCTGATGGTCTACCAGGGAACAGGGAACAGTGGGTTAAATGTCTGATGGCCTACCAGGGAACAGGGAACAGTGGGTTAACTGTCTGACGGCCAACCAGGGAACAGGGGGTTAACTCTCTGACGGCCAACCAGGGAACAGTGGGTTAACTGCCTGACGGCCAACCAGGGAACAGAGAACAGTGGGTTAACTGTCTGATGGCCTACCAGGGAACAGGGGGTTAACTGCCTGACAGCCAACCAGGGAACAGTGGGTTAACTGTCTGACGGCCAACCAGGGAACTGGGGGTTAACTGTCTGATGGCCTACCAGGGAACAGTGGGTTAACTGTCTGAAGGCCTACCAGGGAACAGTGGGTTAGCTGCCTGACGGCCAACCAGGGAACAGGGAACAGTGGGTTAACTGCCTGACGGCAAACCAGGGAACAGGGGGTTAACTGTCTGACGGCCAACCAGGGAACAGGGAACAGTGGGTTAACTGCCTGAAGGCAAACCAGGGAACAGGGGGTTAACTGTCTGACGGCCAACCAGGGAACAGGGAACAGTGGGTTAACTGTCTGATGGTCTACCAGGGAACAGTGGGTTAACTGTCTGAAGGCCTACCAGGGAACAGTGGGTTAACTGTCTGACGGCCAACCAGGGAACAGTGGGTTAACTGTCTGATGGCCTACCAGGGAACAGTGGGTTAACTGTCTGACTGTCTACCAGGGAACAGTGAACAGTGAGTTAACTGTCTGACGGCCAACCAGGGAAAAGTGGGTTAACTGTCTGACGGCCTACCAGGGAACAGTGGGTTAACTGTGTGACAGTCTAACAGGGAACAGTGGGTTAACTGTCTGACGGCCAACCAGGGAACAGGGGGTTAACTGTCTGATGGCCTACCAGGGAACAGTGGGTTAACTGTCTGACGGCCTACCAGGGAACAGTGGGTTAACTGTCTGAAGGCCTACCAGGGAACAGTGGGTTAACTGCCTGAAGGCCTACCAGGGAACAGTGGGTTAACTGTCTGATGGTCTAACAGGGAACAGGGTACAGTGGGTTAACTGTCTGACGGCCAACCAGGGAACAGTGGGTTAACTGCCTGACGGCCAACCAGGGAACAGGGAACAGTGGGTTAACTGTCTGACGGCCTATCAAGGAACAGGGGGTTAACTGTCTGACGGCCTACCAGGGAACAGTGGGTTAACTGTCTGATGGTCTACCAGGGAACAGTGGGTTAACTGTCTGACGGCCTACCAGGGAAAAGTGGGTTAACTGCCTGACGACCAACCAGGGAACAGTGGGTTAACTACCTGACGGCCTACCAGGGAACAGTGGGTTAACTGTCTGACGGCCTACCAGGGAAAAGTGGGTTAACTGCCTGACGACCAACCAGGGAACAGTGGGTTAACTGTCTGACGGCCTACCAGGGAACAGTGGGTTAACTGTCTGACGGCCTATCAAGGAACAGGAGGTTAACTGTCTGACGGCCTACCAGGGAACAGTGGGTTAACTGTCTGATGGTCTACCAGGGAACAGTGGGTTAACTGTCTGACGGCCTATCAAGGAACAGGGGGTTAACTGTCTGACGGCCTACCAGGGAACAGTGGGTTAACTGTCTGATGGTCTACCAGGGAACAGTGGGTTAACTGTCTGACGGCCTACCAGGGAAAAGTGGGTTAACTGCCTGACGACCAACCAGGGAACAGTGGGTTAACTGTCTGACGGCCTACCAGGGAACAGTGGGTTAACTGTCTGACGGCCAACCAGGGAACAGTGGGTTAACTACCTGACGGCCTACCAGGGAACAGTGGGTTAACTACCTGACGGCCAACCAGGGAACAGTGGGTTAACTGTCTGACGGCCTACCAGGGAACAGGGGTTAACTACCTGAAGGCCTACCAGGGAACAGTGGGTTAACTACCAGAAGGGCTACCAGGGAACAGTGGGTTAACTGTCTGACGGCCAACCAGGGAACAGGGAACAGTGGGTTAACTGTCTGACGGCCAACCAGGGAACAGTGGGTTAGCTGTCTGATGGCCTACCAGGGAACAGGGTACAGTGGGTTAACTGTCTGACGGCCAACCAGGGAACAGTGGGATAACTGCCTGACGGCCAACCAGGGAACAGTGGGTTAACTGTCTGACGGCCTACCAGGGAACAGTGGGTTAACTGTCTGACGGCCTACCAGGGAACAGTGGGTTAACTGTCTGACGGCCTATCAGGGAACAGGGGGTTAACTGTCGGACGGTCTACCAGGGAACAGTGGGTTAACTGTCTGACGGCCTACCAGGGAACAGGGAACAGGGGGTTAACTGTCTGACGGCCTACCAGGGAACAGGGGGTTAACTGTCTGACGGCCTACCAGGGAACAGGGTACAGTGGGTTAACTGTCTGGCGGCCAACCAGGGAACAGTGGGTTAACTGTCTGACGGCCTACCAGGGAACAGTGGGTTAACTGCCTGACGGCCAACCAGGGAACAGTGAACAGTGAGTTAACTGTCTGACGGCCTACCAGGGAACAGGGGGTTAACTGTCTGACGGTCTACCAGGGAACAGTGGGTTAACTGTCTGACGGCCAACCAGGGAACAGGGGGTTAACTGTCTGATGGTCTACCAGGGAACAGGGTACAGTGGGTTAACTACCTGACGGTCTACCAGGGAACAGTGGGTTAACTGTCTGATGGTCTACCAGGGAACAGTGGGTTAAATGTCTGATGGCCTACCAGGGAACAGGGTACAGTGGGTTAACTGTCTGATGGTCTACCAGGGAACAGTGGGTTAACTGTCTGATGGTCTACCAGGGAACAGTGGGTTAACTGTCTGATGGCCTACCAGGGAACAGTGGGTTAACTGTCTGACGGCCCACCAGGGAACAGTGGGTTAACTGTCTGACGGCCAACCAGGGAACAGGGGGTTAACTGTCTGATGGCCTACCAGGGAACAGTGGGTTAACTGTCTGACGGCCAACCAGGGAACAGTGGGTTAACTGTCTGATGGTCTACCAGGGAACAGGGAACAGTGGGTTAAATGTCTGATGGCCTACCAGGGAACAGGGAACAGTGGGTTAACTGTCTGACGGCCTACCAGGGAACAGTGGGTTAACTGTCTGATGTCCTACCAGGGAACAGTGAGTTAACTGTCTGACGGTCTACCAGGGAACAGTAGGTTAACTGTCTGACGGCCAACCAGGGAACAGGGGGTTAACTGTCTGACGGCCTACCAGGGAACAGGGTACAGTGGGTTAACTGTCTGGCGGCCTACCAGGGAACAGGGGGTTAACTGTCTGACGGCCTACCAGGGAACAGGGTACAGTGGGTTAACTGTCTGGCGGCCAACCAGGGAACAGTGGGTTAACTGTCTGACGGCCTACCAGGGAACAGTGGGTTAACTGCCTGACGGCCAACCAGGGAACAGTGAACAGTGAGTTAACTGTCTGACGGCCTACCAGGGAACAGGGGGTTAACTGTCTGACGGTCTACCAGGGAACAGTGGGTTAACTGTCTGACGGCCAACCAGGGAACAGGGGGTTAACTGTCTGACGGCCAACCAGGGAACAGGGAACAGGGGGTTAACTGTCTGATGGTCTACCAGGGAACAGGGTACAGTGGGTTAACTACCTGACGGTCTACCAGGGAACAGTGGGTTAACTGTCTGATGGTCTACCAGGGAACAGTGGGTTAAATGTCTGATGGCCTACCAGGGAACAGGGTACAGTGGGTTAACTGTCTGATGGTCTACCAGGGAACAGTGGGTTAACTGTCTGATGGTCTACCAGGGAACAGTGGGTTAACTGTCTGATGGCCAACCAGGGAACAGTGGGTTAACTGCCTGACGGCCAACCAGGGAACAGTGGTTTAACTGCCTGACGGCCAACCAGGGAACAGGGGGTTAACTGTCTGATGGCCTACCAGGGAACAGTGGGTTAACTGTCTGACGGCCCACCAGGGAACAGTGGGTTAACTGTCTGACGGCCAACCAGGGAACAGGGGGTTAACTGTCTGATGGCCTACCAGGGAACAGTGGGTTAACTGTCTGACGGCCAACCAGGGAACAGGGAACAGTGGGTTAACTGTCTGACGGCCTATCAAGGAACAGGGGGTTAACTGTCTGACGGCCTACCAGGGAACAGTGGGTTAACTGTCTGATGGTCTACCAGGGAACAGTGGGTTAACTGTCTGACGGCCTACCAGGGAAAAGTGGGTTAACTGCCTGACGACCAACCAGGGAACAGTGGGTTAACTGTCTGACGGCCTACCAGGGAACAGTGGGTTAACTGTCTGACGGCCAACCAGGGAACAGTGGGTTAACTACCTGACGGCCTACCAGGGAACAGTGGGTTAACTACCTGACGGCCAACCAGGGAACAGTGGGTTAACTGTCTGACGGCCTACCAGGGAACAGGGGTTAACTACCTGAAGGCCTACCAGGGAACAGTGGGTTAACTACCAGAAGGGCTACCAGGGAACAGTGGGTTAACTGTCTGACGGCCAACCAGGGAACAGGGAACAGTGGGTTAACTGTCTGACGGCCAACCAGGGAACAGTGGGTTAGCTGTCTGATGGCCTACCAGGGAACAGGGTACAGTGGGTTAACTGTCTGACGGCCAACCAGGGAACAGTGGGATAACTGCCTGACGGCCAACCAGGGAACAGTGGGTTAACTGTCTGACGGCCTACCAGGGAACAGTGGGTTAACTGTGTGACAGTCTAACAGGGAACAGTGGGTTAACTGTCTGACGGCCAACCAGGGAACAGGGGGTTAACTGTCTGATGGCCTACCAGGGAACAGTGGGTTAACTGTCTGACGGCCTACCAGGGAACAGTGGGTTAACTGTCTGAAGGCCTACCAGGGAACAGTGGGTTAACTGCCTGAAGGCCTACCAGGGAACAGTGGGTTAACTGTCTGATGGTCTAACAGGGAACAGGGTACAGTGGGTTAACTGTCTGACGGCCAACCAGGGAACAGTGGGTTAACTGCCTGACGGCCAACCAGGGAACAGGGAACAGTGGGTTAACTGTCTGACGGCCTATCAAGGAACAGGGGGTTAACTGTCTGACGGCCTACCAGGGAACAGTGGGTTAACTGTCTGATGGTCTACCAGGGAACAGTGGGTTAACTGTCTGACGGCCTACCAGGGAAAAGTGGGTTAACTGCCTGACGACCAACCAGGGAACAGTGGGTTAACTACCTGACGGCCTACCAGGGAACAGTGGGTTAACTGTCTGACGGCCTACCAGGGAAAAGTGGGTTAACTGCCTGACGACCAACCAGGGAACAGTGGGTTAACTGTCTGACGGCCTACCAGGGAACAGTGGGTTAACTGTCTGACGGCCTATCAAGGAACAGGGGGTTAACTGTCTGACGGCCTACCAGGGAACAGTGGGTTAACTGTCTGATGGTCTACCAGGGAACAGTGGGTTAACTGTCTGACGGCCTATCAAGGAACAGGGGGTTAACTGTCTGACGGCCTACCAGGGAACAGTGGGTTAACTGTCTGATGGTCTACCAGGGAACAGTGGGTTAACTGTCTGACGGCCTACCAGGGAAAAGTGGGTTAACTGCCTGACGACCAACCAGGGAACAGTGGGTTAACTGTCTGACGGCCTACCAGGGAACAGTGGGTTAACTGTCTGACGGCCAACCAGGGAACAGTGGGTTAACTACCTGACGGCCTACCAGGGAACAGTGGGTTAACTACCTGACGGCCAACCAGGGAACAGTGGGTTAACTGTCTGACGGCCTACCAGGGAACAGGGGTTAACTACCTGAAGGCCTACCAGGGAACAGTGGGTTAACTACCAGAAGGGCTACCAGGGAACAGTGGGTTAACTGTCTGACGGCCAACCAGGGAACAGGGAACAGTGGGTTAACTGTCTGACGGCCAACCAGGGAACAGTGGGTTAGCTGTCTGATGGCCTACCAGGGAACAGGGTACAGTGGGTTAACTGTCTGACGGCCAACCAGGGAACAGTGGGATAACTGCCTGACGGCCAACCAGGGAACAGTGGGTTAACTGTCTGACGGCCTACCAGGGAACAGTGGGTTAACTGTCTGACGGCCTACCAGGGAACAGTGGGTTAACTGTCTGACGGCCTATCAGGGAACAGGGGGTTAACTGTCGGACGGTCTACCAGGGAACAGTGGGTTAACTGTCTGACGGCCTACCAGGGAACAGGGAACAGGGGGTTAACTGTCTGACGGCCTACCAGGGAACAGGGGGTTAACTGTCTGACGGCCTACCAGGGAACAGGGTACAGTGGGTTAACTGTCTGGCGGCCAACCAGGGAACAGTGGGTTAACTGTCTGACGGCCTACCAGGGAACAGTGGGTTAACTGCCTGACGGCCAACCAGGGAACAGTGAACAGTGAGTTAACTGTCTGACGGCCTACCAGGGAACAGGGGGTTAACTGTCTGACGGTCTACCAGGGAACAGTGGGTTAACTGTTTGACGGCCAACCAGGGAACAGGGGGTTAACTGTCTGATGGTCTACCAGGGAACAGGGTACAGTGGGTTAACTACCTGACGGTCTACCAGGGAACAGTGGGTTAACTGTCTGATGGTCTACCAGGGAACAGTGGGTTAAATGTCTGATGGCCTACCAGGGAACAGGGTACAGTGGGTTAACTGTCTGATGGTCTACCAGGGAACAGTGGGTTAACTGTCTGATGGTCTACCAGGGAACAGTGGGTTAACTGTCTGATGGCCTACCAGGGAACAGTGGGTTAACTGTCTGACGGCCCACCAGGGAACAGTGGGTTAACTGTCTGACGGCCAACCAGGGAACAGGGGGTTAACTGTCTGATGGCCTACCAGGGAACAGTGGGTTAACTGTCTGACGGCCAACCAGGGAACAGTGGGTTAACTGTCTGATGGTCTACCAGGGAACAGGGAACAGTGGGTTAAATGTCTGATGGCCTACCAGGGAACAGGGAACAGTGGGTTAACTGTCTGACGGCCTACCAGGGAACAGTGGGTTAACTGTCTGATGTCCTACCAGGGAACAGTGAGTTAACTGTCTGACGGTCTACCAGGGAACAGTAGGTTAACTGTCTGACGGCCAACCAGGGAACAGGGGGTTAACTGTCTGACGGCCTACCAGGGAACAGGGTACAGTGGGTTAACTGTCTGGCGGCCTACCAGGGAACAGGGGGTTAACTGTCTGACGGCCTACCAGGGAACAGGGTACAGTGGGTTAACTGTCTGGCGGCCAACCAGGGAACAGTGGGTTAACTGTCTGACGGCCTACCAGGGAACAGTGGGTTAACTGCCTGACGGCCAACCAGGGAACAGTGAACAGTGAGTTAACTGTCTGACGGCCTACCAGGGAACAGGGGGTTAACTGTCTGACGGTCTACCAGGGAACAGTGGGTTAACTGTCTGACGGCCAACCAGGGAACAGGGGGTTAACTGTCTGACGGCCAACCAGGGAACAGGGAACAGGGGGTTAACTGTCTGATGGTCTACCAGGGAACAGGGTACAGTGGGTTAACTACCTGACGGTCTACCAGGGAACAGTGGGTTAACTGTCTGATGGTCTACCAGGGAACAGTGGGTTAAATGTCTGATGGCCTACCAGGGAACAGGGTACAGTGGGTTAACTGTCTGATGGTCTACCAGGGAACAGTGGGTTAACTGTCTGATGGTCTACCAGGGAACAGTGGGTTAACTGTCTGATGGCCAACCAGGGAACAGTGGGTTAACTGCCTGACGGCCAACCAGGGAACAGTGGTTTAACTGCCTGACGGCCAACCAGGGAACAGGGGGTTAACTGTCTGATGGCCTACCAGGGAACAGTGGGTTAACTGTCTGACGGCCCACCAGGGAACAGTGGGTTAACTGTCTGACGGCCAACCAGGGAACAGGGGGTTAACTGTCTGATGGCCTACCAGGGAACAGTGGGTTAACTGTCTGACGGCCAACCAGGGAACAGGGAACAGTGGGTTAACTGTCTGACGGCCTATCAAGGAACAGGGGGTTAACTGTCTGACGGCCTACCAGGGAACAGTGGGTTAACTGTCTGATGGTCTACCAGGGAACAGTGGGTTAACTGTCTGACGGCCTACCAGGGAAAAGTGGGTTAACTGCCTGACGACCAACCAGGGAACAGTGGGTTAACTGTCTGACGGCCTACCAGGGAACAGTGGGTTAACTGTCTGACGGCCAACCAGGGAACAGTGGGTTAACTACCTGACGGCCTACCAGGGAACAGTGGGTTAACTACCTGACGGCCAACCAGGGAACAGTGGGTTAACTGTCTGACGGCCTACCAGGGAACAGGGGTTAACTACCTGAAGGCCTACCAGGGAACAGTGGGTTAACTACCAGAAGGGCTACCAGGGAACAGTGGGTTAACTGTCTGACGGCCAACCAGGGAACAGGGAACAGTGGGTTAACTGTCTGACGGCCAACCAGGGAACAGTGGGTTAGCTGTCTGATGGCCTACCAGGGAACAGGGTACAGTGGGTTAACTGTCTGACGGCCAACCAGGGAACAGTGGGATAACTGCCTGACGGCCAACCAGGGAACAGTGGGTTAACTGTCTGACGGCCTACCAGGGAACAGTGGGTTAACTGTCTGACGGCCTACCAGGGAACAGTGGGTTAACTGTCTGACGGCCTATCAGGGAACAGGGGGTTAACTGTCGGACGGTCTACCAGGGAACAGTGGGTTAACTGTCTGACGGCCTACCAGGGAACAGGGAACAGGGGGTTAACTGTCTGACGGCCTACCAGGGAACAGGGGGTTAACTGTCTGACGGCCTACCAGGGAACAGTGAGTTAACTGTCTGACGGTCTACCAGGGAACAGTAGGTTAACTGTCTGACGGCCAACCAGGGAACAGGGGGTTAACTGTCTGACGGCCTACCAGGGAACAGGGTACAGTGGGTTAACTGTCTGGCGGCCTACCAGGGAACAGGGGGTTAACTGTCTGACGGCCTACCAGGGAACAGGGTACAGTGGGTTAACTGTCTGGCGGCCAACCAGGGAACAGTGGGTTAACTGTCTGACGGCCTACCAGGGAACAGTGGGTTAACTGCCTGACGGCCAACCAGGGAACAGTGAACAGTGAGTTAACTGTCTGACGGCCTACCAGGGAACAGGGGGTTAACTGTCTGACGGTCTACCAGGGAACAGTGGGTTAACTGTCTGACGGCCAACCAGGGAACAGGGGGTTAACTGTCTGACGGCCAACCAGGGAACAGGGAACAGGGGGTTAACTGTCTGATGGTCTACCAGGGAACAGGGTACAGTGGGTTAACTACCTGACGGTCTACCAGGGAACAGTGGGTTAACTGTCTGATGGTCTACCAGGGAACAGTGGGTTAAATGTCTGATGGCCTACCAGGGAACAGGGTACAGTGGGTTAACTGTCTGATGGTCTACCAGGGAACAGTGGGTTAACTGTCTGATGGTCTACCAGGGAACAGTGGGTTAACTGTCTGATGGCCAACCAGGGAACAGTGGGTTAACTGCCTGACGGCCAACCAGGGAACAGTGGTTTAACTGCCTGACGGCCAACCAGGGAACAGGGGGTTAACTGTCTGATGGCCTACCAGGGAACAGTGGGTTAACTGTCTGACGGCCCACCAGGGAACAGTGGGTTAACTGTCTGACGGCCAACCAGGGAACAGGGGGTTAACTGTCTGATGGCCTACCAGGGAACAGTGGGTTAACTGTCTGACGGCCAACCAGGGAACAGGGAACAGTGGGTTAACTGTCTGACGGCCTATCAAGGAACAGGGGGTTAACTGTCTGACGGCCTACCAGGGAACAGTGGGTTAACTGTCTGATGGTCTACCAGGGAACAGTGGGTTAACTGTCTGACGGCCTACCAGGGAAAAGTGGGTTAACTGCCTGACGACCAACCAGGGAACAGTGGGTTAACTGTCTGACGGCCTACCAGGGAACAGTGGGTTAACTGTCTGACGGCCAACCAGGGAACAGTGGGTTAACTACCTGACGGCCTACCAGGGAACAGTGGGTTAACTACCTGACGGCCAACCAGGGAACAGTGGGTTAACTGTCTGACGGCCTACCAGGGAACAGGGGTTAACTACCTGAAGGCCTACCAGGGAACAGTGGGTTAACTACCAGAAGGGCTACCAGGGAACAGTGGGTTAACTGTCTGACGGCCAACCAGGGAACAGGGAACAGTGGGTTAACTGTCTGACGGCCAACCAGGGAACAGTGGGTTAGCTGTCTGATGGCCTACCAGGGAACAGGGTACAGTGGGTTAACTGTCTGACGGCCAACCAGGGAACAGTGGGATAACTGCCTGACGGCCAACCAGGGAACAGTGGGTTAACTGTCTGACGGCCTACCAGGGAACAGTGGGTTAACTGTCTGACGGCCTACCAGGGAACAGTGGGTTAACTGTCTGACGGCCTATCAGGGAACAGGGGGTTAACTGTCGGACGGTCTACCAGGGAACAGTGGGTTAACTGTCTGACGGCCTACCAGGGAACAGGGAACAGGGGGTTAACTGTCTGACGGCCTACCAGGGAACAGGGGGTTAACTGTCTGACGGCCTACCAGGGAACAGGGTACAGTGGGTTAACTGTCTGGCGGCCAACCAGGGAACAGTGGGTTAACTGTCTGACGGCCTACCAGGGAACAGTGGGTTAACTGCCTGACGGCCAACCAGGGAACAGTGAACAGTGAGTTAACTGTCTGACGGCCTACCAGGGAACAGGGGGTTAACTGTCTGACGGTCTACCAGGGAACAGTGGGTTAACTGTCTGACGGCCAACCAGGGAACAGGGTGTTAACTGTCTGATGGTCTACCAGGGAACAGGGTACAGTGGGTTAACTACCTGACGGTCTACCAGGGAACAGTGGTTTAACTGTCTGATGGTCTACCAGGGAACAGTGGGTTAAATGTCTGATGGCCTAGCAGGGAACAGGGTACAGTGGGTTAACTGTCTGATGGTCTACCAGGGAACAGTGGGTTAACTGTCTGATGGCCTACCAGGGAACAGTGGGTTAACTGTCTGACGGCCCACCAGGGAACAGTGGGTTAACTGTCTGACGGCCAACCAGGGAACAGGGGGTTAACTGTCTGATGTCCTACCAGGGAACAGTGGGTTAACTGTCTGACGGCCAACCAGGGAACAGTGGGTTAACTGTCTGATGGTCTACCAGGGAACAGGGAACAGTGGGTTAAATGTCTGATGGCCTACCAGGGAACAGGGAACAGTGGGTTAACTGTCTGACGGCCTACCAGGGAACAGTGGGTTAACTGTCTGATGTCCTACCAGGGAACAGTGAGTTAACTGTCTGACGGTCTACCAGGGAACAGTAGGTTAACTGTCTGACGGCCAACCAGGGAACAGGGGGTTAACTGTCTGACGGCCTACCAGGGAACAGGGTACAGTGGGTTAACTGTCTGGCGGCCTACCAGGGAACAGGGGGTTAACTGTCTGACGGCCTACCAGGGAACAGGGTACAGTGGGTTAACTGTCTGGCGGCCAACCAGGGAACAGTGGGTTAACTGTCTGACGGCCTACCAGGGAACAGTGGGTTAACTGCCTGACGGCCAACCAGGGAACAGTGAACAGTGAGTTAACTGTCTGACGGCCTACCAGGGAACAGGGGGTTAACTGTCTGACGGTCTACCAGGGAACAGTGGGTTAACTGTCTGACGGCCAACCAGGGAACAGGGGGTTAACTGTCTGATGGTCTACCAGGGAACAGGGTACAGTGGGTTAACTACCTGACGGTCTACCAGGGAACAGTGGTTTAACTGTCTGATGGTCTACCAGGGAACAGTGGGTTAAATGTCTGATGGCCTACCAGGGAACAGGGTACAGTGGGTTAACTGTCTGATGGTCTACCAGGGAACAGTGGGTTAACTGTCTGATGGCCTACCAGGGAACAGTGGGTTAACTGTCTGACGGCCCACCAGGGAACAGTGGGTTAACTGTCTGACGGCCAACCAGGGAACAGGGGGTTAACTGTCTGATGTCCTACCAGGGAACAGTGGGTTAACTGTCTGACGGCCAACCAGGGAACAGTGGGTTAACTGTCTGATGGTCTACCAGGGAACAGGGAACAGTGGGTTAAATGTCTGATGGCCTACCAGGGAACAGGGAACAGTGGGTTAACTGTCTGACGGCCTACCAGGGAACAGTGGGTTAACTGTCTGATGTCCTACCAGGGAACAGTGAGTTAACTGTCTGACGGTCTACCAGGGAACAGTAGGTTAACTGTCTGACGGCCAACCAGGGAACAGGGGGTTAACTGTCTGACGGCCTACCAGGGAACAGGGTACAGTGGGTTAACTGTCTGGCGGCCTACCAGGGAACAGGGGGTTAACTGTCTGACGGCCTACCAGGGAACAGGGTACAGTGGGTTAACTGTCTGGCGGCCAACCAGGGAACAGTGGGTTAACTGTCTGACGGCCTACCAGGGAACAGTGGGTTAACTGCCTGACGGCCAACCAGGGAACAGTGAACAGTGAGTTAACTGTCTGACGGCCTACCAGGGAACAGGGGGTTAACTGTCTTACGGTCTACCAGGGAACAGTGGGTTAACTGTCTGACGGCCAACCAGGGAACAGGGGGTTAACTGTCTGACGGCCAACCAGGGAACAGGGAACAGGGGGTTAACTGTCTGATGGTCTACCAGGGAACAGGGTACAGTGGGTTAACTACCTGACGGTCTACCAGGGAACAGTGGGTTAACTGTCTGATGGTCTACCAGGGAACAGTGGGTTAAATGTCTGATGGCCTACCAGGGAACAGGGTACAGTGGGTTAACTGTCTGATGGTCTACCAGGGAACAGTGGGTTAACTGTCTGATGGTCTACCAGGGAACAGTGGGTTAACTGTCTGATGGCCAACCAGGGAACAGTGGGTTAACTGCCTGACGGCCAACCAGGGAACAGTGGTTTAACTGCCTGACGGCCAACCAGGGAACAGGGGGTTAACTGTCTGATGGCCTACCAGGGAACAGTGGGTTAACTGTCTGACGGCCCACCAGGGAACAGTGGGTTAACTGTCTGACGGCCAACCAGGGAACAGGGGGTTAACTGTCTGATGGCCTACCAGGGAACAGTGGGTTAACTGTCTGACGGCCAACCAGGGAACAGTGGGTTAACTGTCTGATGGTCTACCAGGGAACAGGGAACAGTGGGTTAAATGTCTGATGGCCTACCAGGGAACAGGGAACAGTGGGTTAACTGTCTGACGGCCTACCAGGGAACAGTGGGTTAACTGTCTGATGTCCTACCAGGGAACAGTGAGTTAACTGTCTGACGGTCTACCAGGGAACAGTAGGTTAACTGTCTGACGGCCAACCAGGGGACAGGGGGTTAACTGTCTGACGGCCAACCAGGGAACAGTGGGTTAACTGCCTGACGGCCAACCAGGGAACAGAGAACAGTGGGTTAACTGCCTGACGGCCAACCAGGGAACAGGGAACAGTGGGTTAACTGTCTGATGGCCTAGCAGGGAACAGTGGGTTAGCTGCCTGACGGCCAACCAGGGAACAGGGAACAGTAGGTTAACTGTCTGACGGCCAACCAGGGAACAGGGAACAGTGGGTTAACTGCCTGACGGCCAACCAGGGAACAGGGGGTTAACTGTCTGACGGCCAACCAGGGAACAGGGAACAGTGGGTTAACTGTCTGATGGTCTACCAGGGAACAGTGGGTTAACTGTCTGACGGCCTACCAGGGAACAGTGGGTTAACTGTCTGACGGCCAACCAGGGAACAGTGGGTTAACTGCCTGACGGCCAACCAGGGAACAGGGAACAGTGGGTTAACTGTCTGACGGTCTACCAGGGAACAGTGAACAGTGAGTTAACTGTCTGACGGCCTACCAGGGAACTGTGGGTTAACTGTGTGACAGTCTACCAGGGAACAGTGGGTTAACTGTCTGACGGCCAACCAGGTAACAGGGGGTTAACTGTCTGATGGCCAACCAGGGAACAGTGGGTTAACTGTCTGACGGCCTACCAGGGAACAGTAGGTTAACTGTCTGAAGGCCAACCAGGGAACAGTGGGTTAACTGCCTGACGGCCAACCAGGGAACAGGGAACAGTGGGTTAACTGTCTGACGGCCTATCAGGGAACAGGGGGTTAACTGTCTGACGGCCTACCAGGGAACAGGGGGTTAACTGTCTGATGGTCTACCAGGGAACAGTGGGTTAACTGTCTGACGGCCTACCAGGGAACAGTGGGTTAACTGTCTGAAGGCCTACCAGGGAACAGTGGGTTAACTGCCTGAAGGCCTACCAGGGAACAGTGGGTTAACTGTCTGATGGTCTAACAGGGAACAGGGTACAGTGGGTTAACTGTCTGACGGCCAACCAGGGAACAGTGGGTTAACTGCCTGACGGCCAACCAGGGAACAGGGAACAGTGGGTTAATTGTCTGACGGCCTACCAGGGAACAGTGGGTTAACTGTCTGATGGTCTACCAGGGAACAGTGGGTTAACTGTCTGACGGCCTACCAGGGAAAAGTGGGTTAACTGCCTGACGACCAACCAGGGAACAGTGGGTTAACTGTCTGACGGCCTACCAGGGAACAGTGGGTTAACTGTCTGACGGCCAACCAGGGAACAGTGGGTTAACTACCTGACGGCCTACCAGGGAACAGTGGGTTAACTACCTGACGGCCAACCAGGGAACAGTGGGTTAACTGTCTGACGGCCTACCAGGGAACAGGGGGTTAACTGTCTGACGGCCTACCAGGGAACAGTGGGTTAACTGTCTGACGGCCTACCAGGGAACAGTGGGTTAACTGCCTGACAGCCAACCAGGGAACAGTGGGTTAACTACCTGAAGGCCTACCAGGGAACAGGGTACAGTGGGTTAACTGTCTGATGGTCTACCAGGGAACAGTGGGTTAACTGTCTGATGGTCTACCAGGGAACAGTGGGTTAACTGTCTGACGGCCAACCAGGGAACAAGGGGTTAACTGTCTGACGGCCAACCAGGGAACAGTGAACAGTGAGTTAACTGTCTGACGGCCTACCAGGGAACAGGGGGTTAACTGCCTGACGGCCAACCAGGGAACAGTGGGTTAACTGTCTGACGGCCAACCAGGGAACTGGGGGTTAACTGTCTAATGGCCTACCAGGGAACAGTGGGTTAACTGTCTGATGGCCTACCAGGGAACAGTGGGTTAACTGTCTGAAGGCCTAACCGGGAACAGTGGGTTAGCTGCCTGACGGCCAACCAGGGAACAGGGAACAGTAGGTTAACTGTCTGACGGCCAACCAGGGAACAGGGAACAGTGGGTTAACTGCCTGACGGCCAACCAGGGAACAGGGAACAGTAGGTTAACTGTCTGACGGCCAACCAGGGAACAGGGGGTTAACTGTCTGACGGCCAACCAGGGAACAGGGAACAGTGGGTTAACTGTCTGATGGTCTACCAGGGAACATTGGGTTAACTGTCTGACGGCCTACCAGGGAAAAGTGGGTTAACTGTCTGACGGCCAACCAGGGAACAGTGGGTTAACTGCCTGACGGCCAACCAGGGAACAGGGAACAGTGGGTTAACTGTCTGACGGTCTACCAGGGAACAGTGAACAGTGAGTTAACTGTCTGACGGCCTACCAGGGAACAGTGGGTTAACTGTCTGACGGCCTACCAGGGAACAGTGGGTTAACTGTGTGACAGTCTAACAGGGAACAGTGGGTTAACTGTTTGACGGCCAACCAGGGAACAGGGGGTTAACTGTCTGATGGCCTACCAGGGAACAGTGGGTTAACTGTCTGACGGCCTACCAGGGAACAGTGGGTTAACTGTCTGAAGGCCTACCAGGGAACAGTGGGTTAACTGCCTGAAGGCCTACCAGGGAACAGTGGGTTAACTGTCTGATGGTCTAACAGGGAACAGGGTACAGTGGGTTAACTGTCTGACGGCCAACCAGGGAACAGTGGGTTAACTGCCTGACGGCCAACCAGGGAACAGGGAACAGTGGGTTAACTGTCTGACGGCCTATCAAGGAACAGGGGGTTAACTGTCTGACGGCCTACCAGGGAAAAGTGGGTCAACTGCCTGACGACCAACCAGGGAACAGTGGGTTAACTGTCTGACGGCCTACCAGGGAACAGTGGGTTAACTGTCTGACGGCCAACCAGGGAACAAGGGGTTAACTGTCTGACGGCCAACCAGGGAACAGTGAACAGTGAGTTAACTGTCTGACGGCCTACCAGGGAACAGGGGGTTAACTGCCTGACGGCCAACCAGGGAACAGTGGGTTAACTGTCTGACGGCCAACCAGGGAACTGGGGGTTAACTGTCTAATGGCCTACCAGGGAACAGTGGGTTAACTGTCTGATGGCCTACCAGGGAACAGTGGGTTAACTGTCTGAAGGCCTAACCGGGAACAGTGGGTTAGCTGCCTGACGGCCAACCAGGGAACAGGGAACAGTAGGTTAACTGTCTGACGGCCAACCAGGGAACAGGGAACAGTGGGTTAACTGCCTGACGGCCAACCAGGGAACAGGGAACAGTAGGTTAACTGTCTGACGGCCAACCAGGGAACAGGGGGTTAACTGTCTGACGGCCAACCAGGGAACAGGGAACAGTGGGTTAACTGTCTGATGGTCTACCAGGGAACATTGGGTTAACTGTCTGACGGCCTACCAGGGAAAAGTGGGTTAACTGTCTGACGGCCAACCAGGGAACAGTGGGTTAACTGCCTGACGGCCAACCAGGGAACAGGGAACAGTGGGTTAACTGTCTGACGGTCTACCAGGGAACAGTGAACAGTGAGTTAACTGTCTGACGGCCTACCAGGGAACAGTGGGTTAACTGTCTGACGGCCTACCAGGGAACAGTGGGTTAACTGTGTGACAGTCTAACAGGGAACAGTGGGTTAACTGTTTGACGGCCAACCAGGGAACAGGGGGTTAACTGTCTGATGGCCTACCAGGGAACAGTGGGTTAACTGTCTGACGGCCTACCAGGGAACAGTGGGTTAACTGTCTGAAGGCCTACCAGGGAACAGTGGGTTAACTGCCTGAAGGCCTACCAGGGAACAGTGGGTTAACTGTCTGATGGTCTAACAGGGAACAGGGTACAGTGGGTTAACTGTCTGACGGCCAACCAGGGAACAGTGGGTTAACTGCCTGACGGCCAACCAGGGAACAGGGAACAGTGGGTTAACTGTCTGACGGCCTATCAAGGAACAGGGGGTTAACTGTCTGACGGCCTACCAGGGAAAAGTGGGTCAACTGCCTGACGACCAACCAGGGAACAGTGGGTTAACTGTCTGACGGCCTACCAGGGAACAGTGGGTTAACTGTCTGACGGCCAACCAGGGAACAGTGGGTTAACTACCTGACGGCCTACCAGGGAACAGTGGGTTAACTGTCTGACGGCCTACCAGGGAACAGTGGGTTAACTGTCTGACGGCCTATCAGGGAACAGGGAACAGTGGGTTAACTACCTGACGGCCTAACAGGGAACAGTGGGTTAACTACCAGAAGGGCTACCAGGGAACAGTGGGTTAACTGTCTGACGGCCAACCAGGGAACAGGGAACAGTGGGTTAACTACCTGACGGCCTAACAGGGAACAGTGGGATAACTGCCTGACGGCCAACCAGGGAACAGTGGGTTAACTGTCTGACGGCCAACCAGGGAACAGGGAACAGTGTTTAACTACCTGACGGCCTAACAGGGAACAGTGGGTTAACTGTCTGACGGCCAACCCGGGAACAGTGGGTTAGCTGTCTGATGGCCTACCAGGGAACAGGGTACAGTGGGTTAACTGTCTGACGGCCAGCCAGGGAACAGTGGGATAACTGACCAGGGAACAGTGAACAGTGAGTTAACTGTCTGACGGCCTACCAGGGAACAGGGGGTTAACTGTCTGACGGTCTACCAGGGAACAGTGGGTTAACTGTATGACGGCCAACCAGGGAACAGGGGGTTAACTGTCTGACGGCTAACCAGGGAACAGGGAACAGTGGGTTAACTGTCTGACGGCCTACCAGGGAACAGTGGGTTAACTGTCTGATGGTCTACCAGGGAACAGTGGGTTAAATGTCTGATGGCCTACCAGGGAACAGGGTACAGTGGGTTAACTGTCTGATGGTCTACCAGGGAACAGTGGGTTAACTGTCTGATGGTCTACCAGGGAACAGTGGGTTAACTGTCTGATGGCCAACCAGGGATCAGTGGGTTAACTGCCTGACGGCCAACCAGGGAACAGTGGGTTAACTGCCTGACGGCCAACCAGGGAACAGGGGGTTAACTGTCTGATGGCCTACCAGGGAACAGTGGGTTAACTGCCTGACGGCCAACCAGGGAACAGGGGGTTAACTGTCTGACGGCCATCCAGGGAACAGGGAACAGTGGGTTAACTGTCTGAAGGCCAACCAGGGAACAGTGGGTTAACTGCCTGACGGCCAACCAGGGAACAGGGAACAGTGGGTTAACTGTCTGACGGCCTATCAGGGAACAGGGGGTTAACTGTCTGACGGCCTACCAGGGAACAGGGGGTTAACTGTCTGATGGTCTACCAGGGAACAGTGGGTTAACTGTCTGACGGCCTACCAGGGAACAGTGGGTTAACTGTCTGAAGGCCTACCAGGGAACAGTGGGTTAACTGCCTGAAGGCCTACCAGGGAACAGTGGGTTAACTGTCTGATGGTCTAACAGGGAACAGGGTACAGTGGGTTAACTGTCTGACGGCCAACCAGGGAACAGTGGGTTAACTGCCTGACGGCCAACCAGGGAACAGGGAACAGTGGGTTAACTGTCTGACGGCCTATCAAGGAACAGGGGGTTAACTGTCTGACGGCCTACCAGGGAACAGTGGGTTAACTGTCTTATGGTCTACCAGGGAACAGTGGGTTAACTGCCTGACGGCCAACCAGGGAACAGGGGGTTAACTGTCTGATGGCCTACCAGGGAACAGTGGGTTAACTGCCTGACGGCCAACCAGGGAACAGGGGGTTAACTGTCTGACGGCCAACCAGGGAACAGGGAACAGTGGGTTAACTGTCTGATGGTCTACCAGGGAACAGTGGGTTAACTGTCTGACGGCCTACCAGGGAACAGTGGGTTAACTGTCTGACGGCCAACCAGGGAACAGTGGGTTAACTGCCTGACGGCCAACCAGGGAACAGGGAACAGTGGGTTAACTGTCTGACGGTCTACCAGGGAACAGTGAACAGTGAGTTAACTGTCTGACGGCCTACCAGGGAACTGTGGGTTAACTGTGTGACAGTCTACCAGGGAACAGTGGGTTAACTGTCTGACGGCCAACCAGGTAACAAGGGGTTAACTGTCTGATGGCCAACCAGGGAACAGTGGGTTAACTGTCTGACGGCCTACCAGGGAACAGTGGGTTAACTGTCTGAAGGCCAACCAGGGAACAGTGGGTTAACTGCCTGACGGCCAACCAGGGAACAGGGAACAGTGGGTTAACTGTCTGACGGCCTATCAGGGAACAGGGGGTTAACTGTCTGACGGCCTACCAGGGAACAGGGGGTTAACTGTCTGATGGTCTACCAGGGAACAGTGGGTTAACTGTCTGACGGCCTACCAGGGAACAGTGGGTTAACTGTCTGAAGGCCTACCAGGGAACAGTGGGTTAACTGCCTGAAGGCCTACCAGGGAACAGTGGGTTAACTGTCTGATGGTCTAACAGGGAACAGGGTACAGTGGGTTAACTGTCTGACGGCCAACCAGGGAACAGTGGGTTAACTGCCTGACGGCCAACCAGGGAACAGGGAACAGTGGGTTAACTGTCTGACGGCCTATCAAGGAACAGGGGGTTAACTGTCTGACGGCCTACCAGGGAACAGTGGGTTAACTGTCTTATGGTCTACCAGGGAACAGTGGGTTAACTGTCTGACGGCCTACCAGGGAAAAGTGGGTTAACTGCCTGACGACCAACCAGGGAACAGTGGGTTAACTGTCTGACGGCCTACCAGGGAACAGTGGGTTAACTGTCTGACGGCCAACCAGGGAACAGTGGGTTAACTACCTGACGGCCTACCAGGGAACAGTGGGTTAACTACCTGACGGCCAACCAGGGAACAGTGGGTTAACTGTCTGACGGCCTACCAGGGAACAGGGGTTAACTACCTGAAGGCCTACCAGGGAACAGTGGGTTAACTACCAGAAGGGCTACCAGGGAACAGTGGGTTAACTGTCTGACGGCCAACCAGGGAACAGGGAACAGTGGGTTAACTGTCTGACGGCCAACCAGGGAACAGGGAACAGTGTTTAACTACCTGACGGCCTAACAGGGAACAGTGGGTTAACTGTCTGACGGCCAACCAGGGAACAGTGGGTTTAGCTGTCTGATGGCCTACCAGGGAACAGGGTACAGTGGGTTAACTGTCTGATGGCCAACCAGGGAACAGTGGGATAACTGCCTGACGGCCAACCAGGGAACAGTGGGTTAACTGTCTGACGGCCTACCAGGGAACAGTGGGTTAACTGTCTGACGGCCTACCAGGGAACAGTGGGTTAACTGTCTGACGGCCTATCAGGGAACAGGGGGTTAACTGTCTGACGGCCTACCAGGGAACAGTGGGTTAACTGTCTGACGGCCTACCAGGGAACAGGGAACAGGGGGTTAACTGTCTGACGGCCTACCAGGGAACAGGGGGTTAACTGTCTGACGGCCTACCAGGGAACAGTGGGTTAACTGTCTGACGGCCTACCAGGGAACAGTGGGTTAACTGCCTGACAGCCAACCAGGGAACAGTGGGTTAACTACCTGAAGGCCTAACAGGGAACAGGGTACAGTGGGTTAACTGTCTGATGGTCTACCAGGGAACAGTGGGTTAACTGTCTGATGGTCTACCAGGGAACAGTGGGTTAACTGTCTGACGGCCAACCAGGGAACAGTGAACAGTGAGTTAACTGTCTGACGGCCTACCAGGGAACAGGGGGTTAACTGTCTGACTGTCTACCAGGGAACAGTGGGTTAACTGTCTGACGGCCAACCAGGGAACAGGGGGTTAACTGTCTGACGGCCAACCAGGGAACAGGGAACAGCGGGTTAACTGTCTGATGGTCTACCAGGGAACAGGGTACAGTGGGTTAACTACCTGACGGTCTACCAGGGAACAGTGGGTTAACTGTCTTATGGTCTACCAGGGAACAGTGGGTTAACTTTCTGATGGTCTACCAGGGAACAGTGGGTTAACTGTCTGACGGCCAACCAGGGAACAGTGGGTTAACTGCCTGACGGCCAACCAGGGAACAGGGAACAGTAGGTTAACTGTCTGACGGCCAACCAGGGAACAGGGGGTTAACTGTCTGACGGCCAACCAGGGAACAGGGAACAGTGGGTTAACTGTCTGATGGTCTACCAGGGAACAGTGGGTTAACTGTCTGACGGCCTACCAGGGAACAGTGGGTTAACTGTCTGACGGCCAACCAGGGAACAGTGGGTTAACTGCCTGACGGCCAACCAGGGAACAGGGAACAGTGGGTTAACTGTCTGACGGTCTACCAGGGAACAGTGAACAGTGAGTTAACTGTCTGACGGCCTACCAGGGAACAGTGGGTTAACTGTCTGACGGCCTACCAGGGAACAGTGGGTTAACTGTGTGACAGTCTAACAGGGAACAGTGGGTTAACTGTTTGACGGCCAACCAGGGAACAGGGGGTTAACTGCCTGATGGCCTACCAGGGAACAGTGGGTTAACTGTCTGACGGCCTACCAGGGAACAGTGGGTTAACTGTCTGAAGGCCTACCAGGGAACAGTGGGTTAACTGTCTGATGGTCTAACAGGGAACAGGGTACAGTGGGTTAACTGTCTGACGGCCAACCAGGGAACAGTGGGTTAACTGCCTGACGGCCAACCAGGGAACAGGGAACAGTGGGTTAACTGTCTGACGGCCTATCAAGGAACAGGGGGTTAACTGTCTGACGGCCTACCAGGGAACAGTGGGTTAACTGTCTGATGGTCTACCAGGGAACAGTGGGTTAACTGTCTGACGGCCTACCAGGGAAAAGTGGGTCAACTGCCTGACGACCAACCAGGGAACAGTGGGTTAACTGTCTGACGGCCTACCAGGGAACAGTGGGTTAACTGTCTGACGGCCAACCAGGGAACAGTGGGTTAACTACCTGACGGCCTACCAGGGAACAGTGGGTTAACTACCTGACGGCCAACCAGGGAACAGTGGGTTAACTGTCTGACGGCCTACCAGGGAACAGTGGGTTAACTGTCTGACGGCCTACCAGGGAACAGTGGGTTAACTGTCTGATGGTCTATCAAGGAACAGGGGGTTAACTGTCTGACGGCCAATCAGGGAACAGTGGGTTAACTACCTGAAGGCCTACCAGGGAACAGGGAACAGGGGGTTAACTGTCTGACGGCCTACCAGGGAACAGGGGGTTAACTGTCTGATGGCCTACCAGGGAACAGTGGGTTAACTGTCTGATGGCCTACTAGGGAACATGTTACAGTGGGTTAACTGTCTGGCGGCCAACCAGGGAACAGCGGGTTAACTGTCTGACGGCCAACCAAGGAACAGGGAACAGTGGGTTAACTGCCTGACGGCCAACCAGGGAACAGGGGGTTAACTGTCTGATGGCCTACCAGGGAACAGTGGGTTAACTGTCTGAAGGCCAATCAGGGAACAGGGGGTTAACTGTCTGATGGCCAACCAGGGAACAGGGTACAGTGGGTTAACTACCTGACGGCCTACCAGGGAATAGTGGGTTAACTGTCTGACGGCCAACCAGGGAACAGGGTACAGTGGGTTAACTACCTGACGGCCTACCAGGGAACAGTGGGTTAACTGTCTGACGGCCAACCAGGGAACAGGGAACAGTGGGTTAACTGTCTGACGGCCAGCCAGGGAACAGTGGGTTAACTGTCTGATGGCCAACCAGGGAACAGTGGGTTAACTGTCTGATGGCCAACCAGGGAACAGGGTACAGTGGGTTAACTACCTGACGGCCTACCAGGGAACAGTGGGTTAACTGTGTGACAGTCTACCAGGGAACAGTGGGTTAACTGTCTGACGGCCAATCAGGGAACAGGGGGTTAACTGTCTGATGGCCTACCAGGGAACAGTGGGTTAACTGTCTGACGGCCTACCAGGGAACAGTGGGTTAACTGTCTGAAGGCCTACCAGGGAACAGTGGGTTAACTGTCTGAAGGCCTACCAGGGAACAGTGGGTTAACTGTCTGATGGTCTACCAGGGAACAGTGGGTTAACTGTCTGACGGCCAACCAGGGAACAGTGGGTTAACTGCCTGACGGCCAACCAGGGAACAGGGAACAGTGGGTTAACTGTCTGACGGCCTATCAGGGAACAGGGGGTTAACTGTCTGACGGCCTATCAGGGAACAGGGGGTTAACTGTCTGACGGCCTACCAGGGAACAGTGGGTTAACTGTCTGATGGTCTACCAGGGAACAGTGGGTTAACTGTCTGACGGCCTATCAGGGAACAGGGGGTTAACTGTCTGACGGCCAATCAGGGAACAGTGGGTTAACTACCTGAAGGCCTACCAGGGAACAGTGGGTTAACTGTCTGACGGCCTACCAGGGAACAGGGGGTTAACTGTCTGATGGCCTACCAGGGAACAGTGGGTTAACTGTCTGACGGCCTACCAGGGAACAGTGGGTTAACTGTCTGATGGTCTATCAAGGAACAGGGGGTTAACTGTCTGACGGCCAATCAGGGAACAGTGGGTTAACTACCTGAAGGCCTATCAGGGAACAGGGAACAGGGGGTTAACTGTCTGATGGCCTACCAGGGAACAGTGGGTTAACTGTCTGATGGCCTACCAGGGAACAGGGTACAGTGGGTTAACTGTCTGGCGGCCAACCAGGGAACAGCGGGTTAACTGTCTGACGGCCAACCAAGGAACAGGGAACAGTGGGTTAACTGCCTGACGGCCAACCAGGGAACAGGGGGTTAACTGTCTGATGGCCTACCAGGGAACAGTGGGTTAACTGTCTGAAGGCCAATCAGGGAACAGGGGGTTAACTGTCTGATGGCCAACCAGGGAACAGGGTACAGTGGGTTAACTACCTGACGGCCTACCAGGGAATAGTGGGTTAACTGTCTGACGGCCAACCAGGGAACAGGGTACAGTGGGTTAACTACCTGACGGCCTACCAGGGAACAGTGGGTTAACTGTCTGACGGCCAACCAGGGAACAGGGAACAGTGGGTTAACTTTCTGACGGCCAGCCAGGGAACAGTGGGTTAACTGTCTGATGGCCAACCAGGGAACAGTGGGTTAACTGTCTGATGGCCAACCAGGGAACAGGGTACAGTGGGTTAACTACCTGACGGACTACCAGGGAACAGTGGGTGAACTGTGTGACAGTCTACCAGGGAACAGTGGGTTAACTGTCTGACGGCCAATCAGGGAACAGGGGGTTAACTGTCTGATGGCCTACCAGGGAACAGTGGGTTAACTGTCTGACGGCCTACCAGGGAACAGTGGGTTAACTGTCTGAAGGCCTACCAGGGAACAGTGGGTTAACTGTCTGAAGGCCTACCAGGGAACAGTGGGTTAACTGTCTGATGGTCTACCAGGGAACAGTGGGTTAACTGTCTGACGGCCAACCAGGGAACAGTGGGTTAACTGCCTGACGGCCAACCAGGGAACAGGGAACAGTGGGTTAACTGTCTGACGGCCTATCAGGGAACAGGGGGTTAACTGTCTGACGGCCTATCAGGGAACAGTGGGTTAACTGTCTGATGGTCTACCAGGGAACAGTGGGTTAACTGTCTGACGGCCTATCAGGGAACAGGGGGTTAACTGTCTGACGGCCAATCAGGGAACAGTGGGTTAACTACCTGAAGGCCTACCAGGGAACAGTGGGTTAACTGTCTGACGGCCTACCAGGGAACAGGGGGTTAACTGTCTGATGGCCTACCAGGGAACAGGGTACAGTGGGTTAACTGTCTGGCGGCCAACCAGGGAACAGTGGGTTAACTGTCTGACGGCCAACCAGGGAACAGTGGGTTAACTACCTGAAGGCCTACCAGGGAACAGTAGGTTAACTGCCTGAAGGCCTACCAGGGAACAGTGGGTTAACTGCCTGAAGGCCTACCAGGGACCAGTGGGTTAACTGTCTGATGGCCTACCAGGGAACAGTGGGTTAACTGTCTGGCGGCCAACCAGGGAACAGTGGGTTAACTGTCTGAAGGCCTACCAGGGAACAGTGGGTTAACTGTCTGACGGCCAACCAGGGAACAGGGGGTTAACTGTCTGATGGCCTACCAGGGAACAGGGAACAGTGGGTTAACTGCCTGACGGCCAACCAGGGAACAGGGGGTTAACTGTCTGATGGCCTACCAGGGAACAGTGGGTTAACTGCCTGAAGGCCTACCAGGGAACAGTGGGTTAACTGCCTGACAGCCAACCAGGGAACAGTGGGTTAACTGTCTGACGGCCTACCAGGGAACAGGGAACAGTGGGTTAACTGTCTGACGGCCAACCAGGGAACAGTGGGTTAACTGTCTGACGGCCTACCAGGGAACAGGGTACAGTGGGTTAACTACCTGACGGCCTACCAGGGAACAGTGGGTTAACTGTCTGACGGCCAACCAGGGAACAGGGAACAGTGGGTTAACTGTCTGACGGCCAACCAGGGAACAGTGGGTTAACTGTCTGATGGCCAACCAGGGAACAGTGGGTTAACTGTCTGATGGCCAACCAGGGAACAGGGTACAGTGGGTTAACTACCTGACGGCCTACCAGGGAACAGTGGGTTAACTGTGTGACAGTCTACCAGGGAACAGTGGGTTAACTGTCTGACGGCCAATCAGGGAACAGGGGGTTAACTGTCTGATGGCCTACCAGGGAACAGTGGGTTAAATGCCTGAAGGCCTACCAGGGAACAGTGGGTTAACTGTCTGATGGCCAACCAGGGAACAGGGTACAGTGGGTTAACTACCTGACGGACTACCAGGGAACAGTGGGTGAACTGTGTGACAGTCTACCAGGGAACAGTGGGTTAACTGTCTGACGGCCAATCAGGGAACAGGGCCTGAAGGCCAGTGGGTTAACTGTCTGATGGCCTACCAGGGAACAGTGGGTTAACTGTCTGGCGGCCAACCAGGGAACAGTGGGTTAACTGTCTGAAGGCCTACCAGGGAACAGTGGGTTAACTGTCTGACGGCCAACCAGGGAACAGGGGGTTAACTGTCTGATGGCCTACCAGGGAACAGGGAACAGTGGGTTAACTGCCTGACGGCCAACCAGGGAACAGGGGGTTAACTGTCTGATGGCCTACCAGGGAACAGTGGGTTAACTGCCTGAAGGCCTACCAGGGAACAGTGGGTTAACTGTCTGAAGGCCTACCAGGGAACAGTGGGTTAACTGTCTGATGGTCTACCAGGGAACAGTGGGTTAACTGTCTGACGGCCAACCAGGGAACAGTGGGTTAACTGCCTGACGGCCAACCAGGGAACAGGGAACAGTGGGTTAACTGTCTGACGGCCTATCAGGGAACAGGGGGTTAACTGTCTGACGGCCTATCAGGGAACAGTGGGTTAACTGTCTGATGGTCTACCAGGGAACAGTGGGTTAACTGTCTGACGGCCTATCAGGGAACAGGGGGTTAACTGTCTGACGGCCAATCAGGGAACAGTGGGTTAACTACCTGAAGGCCTACCAGGGAACAGTGGGTTAACTGTCTGACGGCCTACCAGGGAACAGGGGGTTAACTGTCTGATGGCCTACCAGGGAACAGGGTACAGTGGGTTAACTGTCTGGCGGCCAACCAGGGAACAGTGGGTTAACTGTCTGACGGCCAACCAGGGAACAGTGGGTTAACTACCTGAAGGCCTACCAGGGAACAGTAGGTTAACTGCCTGAAGGCCTACCAGGGAACAGTGGGTTAACTGCCTGAAGGCCTACCAGGGACCAGTGGGTTAACTGTCTGATGGCCTACCAGGGAACAGTGGGTTAACTGTCTGGCGGCCAACCAGGGAACAGTGGGTTAACTGTCTGAAGGCCTACCAGGGAACAGTGGGTTAACTGTCTGACGGCCAACCAGGGAACAGGGGGTTAACTGTCTGATGGCCTACCAGGGAACAGGGAACAGTGGGTTAACTGCCTGACGGCCAACCAGGGAACAGGGGGTTAACTGTCTGATGGCCTACCAGGGAACAGTGGGTTAACTGCCTGAAGGCCTACCAGGGAACAGTGGGTTAACTGCCTGACAGCCAACCAGGGAACAGTGGGTTAACTGTCTGACGGCCTACCAGGGAACAGGGAACAGTGGGTTAACTGTCTGACGGCCAACCAGGGAACAGTGGGTTAACTGTCTGACGGCCTACCAGGGAACAGGGTACAGTGGGTTAACTACCTGACGGCCTACCAGGGAACAGTGGGTTAACTGTCTGACGGCCAACCAGGGAACAGGGAACAGTGGGTTAACTGTCTGACGGCCAACCAGGGAACAGTGGGTTAACTGTCTGATGGCCAACCAGGGAACAGTGGGTTAACTGTCTGATGGCCAACCAGGGAACAGGGTACAGTGGGTTAACTACCTGACGGCCTACCAGGGAACAGTGGGTTAACTGTGTGACAGTCTACCAGGGAACAGTGGGTTAACTGTCTGACGGCCAATCAGGGAACAGGGGGTTAACTGTCTGATGGCCTACCAGGGAACAGTGGGTTAAATGCCTGAAGGCCTACCAGGGAACAGTGGGTTAACTGTCTGATGGTCTACCAGGGAACAGGGTACAGTGGGTTAACTGTCTGACGGCCAACCAGGGAACAGTGGGTTAACTGCCTGACGGCCAACCAGGGAACAGGGAACAGTGGGTTAATTGTCTGACGGCCTATCAGGGAACAGGGGGTTAACTGCCTGACGGCCTACCAGGGAACAGTGGGTTAACTGTCTGATGGTCTACCAGGGAACAGTGGGTTAACTGTCTGACGGCCTACCAGGGAACAGTGGGTTAACTGTCTGAAGGCCTACCAGGGAACAGGGGGTTAACTGTCTGACGGCCTACCAGGGAACAGGGAACAGGGGGTTAACTGTCTGACGGCCTACCAGGGAACAGTGGGTTAACTGTCTGATGGCCTACCATGGAACAGGGTACAGTGGGTTAACTGTCTGGCAGCCAACCAGGGAACAGTGGGTTAACTGTCTGACGGCCAACCAGGGAACAGTGGGTTAACTACCTGAAGGCCTACCAGGGAACAGTAGGTTAACTGCCTGAAGGCCTACCAGGGAACAGTGGGTTAACTGCCTGAAGGCCTACCAGGGAACAGTGTGTTAACTGTCTGAAGGCCTACCAGGGAACAGTGGGTTAACTGTCTGATGGCCTACCAGGGAACAGGGTACAGTGGGTTAACTGTCTGGCGGCCAACCAGGGAACAGTGGGTTAACTGTCTGTCGGCCAACCAGGGGACAGGGAACAGTGGGTTAACTGCCTGACGGCAAACCAGGGAACAGTGGGTTAACTGTCTGAAGGCCTACCAGGGAACAGGGAACAGTGGGTTAACTGTCTGATTCCCAACCAGGGAACAGTGGGTTAACTGTCTGACGGCCAACAGGGGAACAGTGGGTTAACTGTCTGACGGCCTACCAGGGAACAGGGTACAGTGGGTTAACTACCTGACGGCCTACCAGGGAACAGTGGGTTAACTGTCTGACGGCCTACCAGGGAACAGTGGGTTAACTGTCTGACGGCCTACCAGGGAACAGGGAACAGTGGGTTAACTGTCTGACGCCCAACCAGGGAGCAGTGGGTTAACTGTCTGACGGCCAACAGGGGAACAGTGGGTTAACTGTCTGACGGCCTACCAGGGAACAGGGTACAGTGGGTTAACTACCTGACGGCCTACCAGGGAACAGTGGGTTAACTGTCTGACGGCCTACCAGGGAACACTGGGTTAACTGTCTGACGGCCAACCAGGGAACAGGGAACAGTGGGTTAACTGTCTGACGGCCAACCAGGGAACAGTGGGTTAAATGTCTGATGGCCAACCAGGGAACAGTGGGTTAACTGTCTGACGGCCAACCAGGGAACAGGGGGTTATCTACCTGACGGCCAACCAGGGAACAGGGAACAGTGGGTTAACTGTCTGACGGTCTACCAGGGAACAGTGGGTTAACTGTCTGACGGCCAACCAGGGAACAGTGGGTTAACTGCCTGACGGCCTACCAGGGAACAGTGGGTTAACTGCCTGACAGCCAACCAGGGAACAGTGGGTTAACTGTCTGACGGCCTACCAGGTAACAGTAGGTTAAATGTCTGACGGCCTACCAGGGAACAGTGGTTTAAATGTCTGACGGCCTATCAGGGAACAGGGGGTTAACTATCTGACGGCCTACCAGGGAACAGTGGGTTAACTGTCTGACGGCCTACAAGGGAACAGGGTACAGTCGGTTAACTGTCTGGCGGCCAACCAGGGAACAGTGGGTTAACTACCTGAAGGCCTACCAGGGAACAGGGGGTTAACTGTCTGACGGCCTACCAGGGAACAGGGTACAGTCGGTTAACTGTCTGGCGGCCAACCAGGGAACAGTGGGTTAACTGCCTGACAGCCAACCAGGGAACAGTGGGTTAACTGTCTGACGGCCTACCAGGTAACAGTGGGTTAAATGTCTGACGGCCTACCAGGGAACAGTGGTTTAAATGTCTGACGGCCTATCAGGGAACAGGGGGTTAACTATCTGACGGCCTACCAGGGAACAGTGGGTTAACTGTCTGACGGCCTACCAGGGAACAGGGAACAGTGGGTTAACTGTCTGACGCCCAACCAGGGAACAGTGGGTTAACTGTCTGACGGCCAACAGGGGAACAGTGGGTTAACTGTCTGACGGCCAACCAGGGAACAGTGGGTTAAATGTCTGATGGCCAACCAGGGAACAGTGGGTTAACTGTCTGACGGCCAACCAGGGAACAGGGGGTTATCTACCTGACGGCCAACCAGGGAACAGGGAACAGTGGGTTAACTGTCTGACGGTCTACCAGGGAACAGTGGGTTAACTGTCTGACGGCCAACCAGGGAACAGTGGGTTAACTGCCTGACGGCCTACCAGGGAACAGTGGGTTAACTGGCTGACAGCCAACCAGGGAACAGTGGGTTAACTGTCTGACGGCCTACCAGGTAACAGTGGGTTAAATGTCTGACGGCCTATCAGGGAACAGGGGGTTAACTATCTGACGGCCTACCAGGGAACAGTGGGTTAACTGTCTGACGGCCTACAAGGGAACAGGGTACAGTCGGTTAACTGTCTGGCGGCCAACCAGGGAACAGTGGGTTAACTACCTGAAGGCCTACCAGGGAACAGGGGGTTAACTGTCTGACGGCCTACCAGGGAACAGGGTACAGTCGGTTAACTGTCTGGCGGCCAACCAGGGAACAGTGGGTTAACTGCCTGAAGGCCTACCAGGGAACAGTGGGTTAACTGCCTGAAGGCCTACCAGGGAACAGTGGGTTAACTGTCTGGCGGCCAACCAGGGAACAGTGGGTTAACTGTCTGACGGCCAACCAGGGAACAGGGAACAGTGGGTTAAATGTCTGACGGCCAACCAGGGAACAGTGGGTTAACTGTCTGATGGCCAACCAGGGAACAGTGGGTTAACTGTCTGATGGCCAACCAGTGAACAGGGAACAGCGGGTTAACTGTCTGAAGGCCTACCAGGGAACAGTGGGTTAACTGCCTGACAGCCAAAAAGGGAACAGTGGGTTAACTGTCTGACGGCCTACCAGGGAACAGGGAACAGTGGGTTAACTGTCTGACGCCCAACCAGGGAACAGTGGGTTAACTGTCTGACGGCCAACAGGGGAACAGTGGGTTAACTGTCTGACGGCCTACCAGGGAACAGGGTACAGTGGGTTAACTACCTGACGGCCTACCAGGGAACAGTGGGTTAACTGTCTGACGGCCTACCAGGGAACAGTGGGTTAACTGTCTGACGGCCTACCAGGGAACAGGGAACAGTGGGTTAACTGTCTGACGCCCAACCAGGGAACAGGGAACAGTGGGTTAACTGTCTGACGGTCAACCAGGGAACAGTGGGTTAAATGTCTGATGGCCAACCAGGGAACAGTGGGTTAACTGTCTGATGGCCAACCATGGAACAGGGTACAGTGGGTTAACTACCTGACGGCCTACCAGGGAACAGTGGGTTAACTGTCTGATGGCCTACCAGGGAACAGTGGGTTAACTGCCTGACAGCCAACCAGGGAACAGTGGGTTAACTGTCTGACGGCCTACCAGGGAACAGTGGGTTAACTGTCTGACGGCCTACCAGGGAACAGTGGGTTAACTGCCTGACGGCCAACCAGGGAACAGGGAACAGTGGGTTAACTGTCTGACGGTCTACCAGGGAACAGTGAACAGTGGGTTAACTGTCTGACGGTCTACCAGGGAACAGTGGGTTAACTGTCTGACGGCCTACCAGGGAACAGGGTACAGTGGGTTAACTACCTGACGGCCTACCAGGGAACAGTGGGTTAACTGTCTGACGGCCTACCAGGGAACACTGGGTTAACTGTCTGACGGCCAACCAGGGAACAGGGAACAGTGGGTTAACTGTCTGACGGCCAACCAGGGAACAGTGGGTTAAATGTCTGATGGCCAACCAGGGAACAGTGGGTTAACTGTCTGACGGCCAACCAGGGAACAGGGGGTTATCTACCTGACGGCCAACCAGGGAACAGGGAACAGTGGGTTAACTGTCTGACGGTCTACCAGGGAACAGTGGGTTAACTGTCTGACGGCCAACCAGGGAACAGTGGGTTAACTGCCTGACGGCCTACCAGGGAACAGTGGGTTAACTGCCTGACAGCCAACCAGGGAACAGTGGGTTAACTGTCTGACGGCCTACCAGGTAACAGTGGGTTAAATGTCTGACGGCCTACCAGGGAACAGTGGTTTAAATGTCTGACGGCCTATCAGGGAACAGGGGGTTAACTATCTGACGGCCTACCAGGGAACAGTGGGTTAACTGTCTGACGGCCTACAAGGGAACAGGGTACAGTCGGTTAACTGTCTGGCGGCCAACCAGGGAACAGTGGGTTAACTACCTGAAGGCCTACCAGGGAACAGGGGGTTAACTGTCTGACGGCCTACCAGGGAACAGGGTACAGTCGGTTAACTGTCTGGCGGCCAACCAGGGAACAGTGGGTTAACTGCCTGACAGCCAACCAGGGAACAGTGGGTTAACTGTCTGACGGCCTACCAGGTAACAGTGGGTTAAATGTCTGACGGCCTACCAGGGAACAGTGGTTTAAATGTCTGACGGCCTATCAGGGAACAGGGGGTTAACTATCTGACGGCCTACCAGGGAACAGTGGGTTAACTGTCTGACGGCCTACCAGGGAACAGGGAACAGTGGGTTAACTGTCTGACGCCCAACCAGGGAACAGTGGGTTAACTGTCTGACGGCCAACAGGGGAACAGTGGGTTAACTGTCTGACGGCCTACCAGGGAACAGGGTACAGTGGGTTAACTACCTGACGGCCTACCAGGGAACAGTGGGTTAACTGTCTGACGGCCAACCAGGGAACAGGGAACAGTGGGTTAACTGTCTGACGGCCAACCAGGGAACAGTGGGTTAAATGTCTGATGGCCAACCAGGGAACAGTGGGTTAACTGTCTGACGGCCAACCAGGGAACAGGGGGTTATCTACCTGACGGCCAACCAGGGAACAGGGAACAGTGGGTTAACTGTCTGACGGTCTACCAGGGAACAGTGGGTTAACTGTCTGGCGGCCAACCAGGGAACAGTGGGTTAACTGTCTGACGGCCAACCAGGGAACAGGGAACAGTGGGTTAAATGTCTGACGGCCAACCAGGGAACAGTGGGTTAACTGTCTGATGGCCAACCAGGGAACAGTGGGTTAACTGTCTGATGGCCAACCAGTGAACAGGGAACAGCGGGTTAACTGTCTGAAGGCCTACCAGGGAACAGTGGGTTAACTGCCTGACAGCCAAAAAGGGAACAGTGGGTTAACTGTCTGACGGCCTACCAGGGAACAGGGAACAGTGGGTTAACTGTCTGACGCCCAACCAGGGAACAGTGGGTTAACTGTCTGACGGCCAACAGGGGAACAGTGGGTTAACTGTCTGACGGCCTACCAGGGAACAGGGTACAGTGGGTTAACTACCTGACGGCCTACCAGGGAACAGTGGGTTAACTGTCTGACGGCCTACCAGGGAACAGTGGGTTAACTGTCTGACGGCCAACCAGGGAACAGGGAACAGTGGGTTAACTGTCTGACGGTCAACCAGGGAACAGTGGGTTAACTGTCTGACGGCCTACCAGGGAACAGTGGGTTAACTGTCTGACGGCCAACCAGGGAACAGGGAACAGTGGGTTAACTGTCTGACGGTCAACCAGGGAACAGTGGGTTAAATGTCTGATGGCCAACCAGGGAACAGTGGGTTAACTGTCTGATGGCCAACCATGGAACAGGGTACAGTGGGTTAACTACCTGACGGCCTACCAGGGAACAGTGGGTTAACTGTCTGATGGCCTACCAGGGAACAGTGGGTTAACTGCCTGACAGCCAACCAGGGAACAGTGGGTTAACTGTCTGACGGCCTACCAGGGAACAGTGGGTTAACTGTCTGACGGCCTACCAGGGAACAGTGGGTTAACTGCCTGACGGCCAACCAGGGAACAGGGAACAGTGGGTTAACTGTCTGACGGTCTACCAGGGAACAGTGAACAGTGGGTTAACTGTCTGACGGTCTACCAGGGAACAGTGGGTTAACTGTCTGACGGCCAACCAGGGAACAGTGGGTTAACTGCCTGACGGCCTACCAGGGAACAGTGGGTTAACTGCCTGACAGCCAACCAGGGAACAGTGGGTTAACTGTCTGACGGCCTACCAGGGAACAGTGGGTTAAATGTCTGACGGCCTACCAGGGAACAGTGGGTTAACTGTCTGACGGCCTATCAGGGAACAGGGGGTTAACTGTCTGACGGCCTACCAGGGAACAGTGGGTTAACTGTCTGACGGCCTACAAGGGAACAGGGAACAGGGGGTTAACTGTCTGACTGCCTACCAGGGAACAGGGGGTTAACTGTCTGACGGCCTACCAGGGAACAGGGTACAGTCGGTTAACTGTCTGGCGGCCAACCAGGGAACAGTGGGTTAACTACCTGAAGGCCTACCAGGGAACAGGGGGTTAACTGTCTGACGGCCTACCAGGGAACAGGGTACAGTCGGTTAACTGTCTGGCGGCCAACCAGGGAACAGTGGGTTAACTGCCTGAAGGCCTACCAGGGAACAGTGGGTTAACTGCCTGAAGGCCTACCAGGGAACAGTGGGTTAACTGTCTGATGGCCTACCAGGGAACAGTGGGTTAACTGTCTGATGGCCTACCAGGGAACAGGGTACAGTGGGTTAACTGTCTGGCGGCCAACCAGGGAACAGTGGGTTAACTGTCTGACGGCCAACCAGGGAACAGGGAACAGTGGGTTAACTGTCTGACGGCCAACCAGGGAACATTGGGTTAACTGTCTGATGGCCAACCAGGGAACAGTGGGTTAACTGTCTGATGGCCAACCAGTGAACAGGGTACAGTGGGTTAACTACCTGACGGCCTACCAGGGAACAGTGGGTTAACTGTCTGACGGCCTACCAGGAAACAGTGGGTAAACTGTCTGACGGCCTACCAGGGAACAGTGGGTTAACTGTCTGACGGCCTACCAGGGAACAGTGGGTTAACTGTCTAATGGCCAACCAGGGAACAGTGGGTTAACTGTCTGACGGCCTACCAGGGAACAGTGGGTTAACTGTCTGAAGGCCAACCAGGGAACAGTGGGTTAACTGCCTGACGGCCAACCAGGGAACAGGGAACAGTGGGTTAACTGTCTGACGGCCTACCAGGGAACAGTGGGTTAAGTACCTGAAGGCCTACCAGGGAACAGTGGGTTAACTGCCTGAAGGCCTACAAGGGAACAGTGGGTTAACTGCCTGAAGGCCTACCAGGGAACAGTGGGTTAACTGTCTGATGGCCAACCAGGGAACAGGGAACAGTGGGTTAACTGTCTGACGGCCAACCAGGGAACAGTGGGTTAACTGTCTGACGGCCTACCAGGGAACAGTGGGTTAACTGTCTGACGGCCTACCAGGGAACAGTGGGTTAACTGTCTGAAGGCCAACCAGGGAACAGTGGGTTAACTGCCTGACGGCCAACCAGGGAACAGGGAACAGTGGGTTAACTGTCTGACGGCCTATCAGGGAACAGGGGGTTAACTGTCTGACGGCCTACCAGGGAACAGTGGGTTAACTACCTGAAGGCCTACCAGGGAACAGTGGGTTAACTGCCTGAAGGCCTACCAGGGAACAGTGGGTTAACTGCCTGAAGGCCTACCAGGGAACAGTGGGTTAACTGTCTGATGGCCAACCAGGGAACAGGGAACAGTGGGTTAACTGTCTGACGGCCAACCAGGGAACAGTGGGTTAACTGTCTGACGGCCTACCAGGGAACAGTGGGTTAACTACCTGACGGTCTACCAGGGAACAGTAGGTTAACTGTCTGACGGCCAACCAGGGAACAGTGGGTTAACTGTCTGACGGCCAACCAGGGAACAGGGAACAGTGGGTTAACTGTGTGAAGGCCAACCAGGGAACAGGGAACAGTGGGTTAACTGTCTGACGGCCAACCAGGGAACAGGGAACAGTGGGTTAACTGTCTGACGGCCAACCAGGGAGCAGTGGGTTAACTGTCTGACGGCCTACCAGGGAACAGTGGGTTAACTACCTGACGGTCTACCAGGGAACAGTAGGTTAACTGTCTGACGGCCAACCAGGGAACAGTGGGTTAACTGTCTGACGGCCAACCAGGGAACAGGGAACAGTGGGTTAACTGTCTGACGGTCTACCAGGGAACAGTGAACAGTGGGTTAACTGCCTGACGGCCTACCAGGGAACAGTGGGTTAACTGTCTGACGGCCAACCAGGGAACAGTGGGTTAACTGTCTGACGGCCTACCAGGGAACAGTGGGTTAACTACCTGACGGTCTACCAGGGAACAGTAGGTTAACTGTCTGACGGCCAACCAGGGAACAGTGGGTTAACTGTCTGACGGCCTACCAGGGAACAGTGGTTTAAATGTCTGACGGCCTATCAGGGAACAGGGGGTTAACTATCTGACGGCCTACCAGGGAACAGTGGGTTAACTGTCTGACGGCCTACAAGGGAACAGGGTACAGTCGGTTAACTGTCTGGCGGCCAACCAGGGAACAGTGGGTTAACTACCTGAAGGCCTACCAGGGAACAGGGGGTTAACTGTCTGACGGCCTACCAGGGAACAGTGGGTTAAATGTCTGACGGCCTACCAGGGAACAGTGGTTTAAATGTCTGACGGCCTATCAGGGAACAGGGGGTTAACTATCTGACGGCCTACCAGGGAACAGTGGGTTAACTGTCTGACGGCCTACCAGGGAACAGGGAACAGTGGGTTAACTGTCTGACGCCCAACCAGGGAACAGTGGGTTAACTGTCTGACGGCCAACAGGGGAACAGTGGGTTAACTGTCTGACGGCCTACCAGGGAACAGGGTACAGTGGGTTAACTACCTGACGGCCTACCAGGGAACAGTGGGTTAACTGTCTGACGGCCTACCAGGGAACAGTGGGTTAACTGTCTGACGGCCAACCAGGGAACAGGGAACAGTGGGTTAACTGTCTGACGGCCAACCAGGGAACAGTGGGTTAAATGTCTGATGGCCAACCAGGGAACAGTGGGTTAACTGTCTGACGGCCAACCAGGGAACAGGGGGTTATCTACCTGACGGCCAACCAGGGAACAGGGAACAGTGGGTTAACTGTCTGACGGTCTACCAGGGAACAGTGGGTTAACTGTCTGACGGCCAACCAGGGAACAGTGGGTTAACTGTCTGATGGCCTACCAGGGAACAGTGGGTTAACTGCCTGACAGCCAACCAGGGAACAGTGGGTTAACTGTCTGACGGCCTACCAGGGAACAGTGGGTTAACTGCCTGACGGCCAACCAGGGAACAGGGAACAGTGGGTTAACTGTCTGACGGTCTACCAGGGAACAGTGAACAGTGGGTTAACTGTCTGACGGTCTACCAGGGAACAGTGGGTTAACTGTCTGACGGCCAACCAGGGAACAGTGGGTTAACTGCCTGACGGCCTACCAGGGAACAGTGGGTTAACTGCCTGACAGCCAACCAGGGAACAGTGGGTTAACTGTCTGACGGCCTACCAGGGAACAGTGGGTTAAATGTCTGACGGCCAACCAGGGAACAGTGGGTTAACTGCCTGACGGCCTACCAGGGAACAGTGGGTTAACTGTCTGACGGCCAACCAGGGAACAGTGGGTTAACTGCCTGACGGCCTACCAGGGAACAGTGGGTTAACTGCCTGACAGCCAACCAGGGAACAGTGGGTTAACTGTCTGACGGCCTACCAGGGAACAGTGGGTTAAATGTCTGACGGCCTACCAGGGAACAGTGGGTTAACTGTCTGACGGCCTACCAGGGAACAGTGGGTTAACTGTCTGACGGCCTACAAGGGAACAGGGAACAGGGGGTTAACTGTCTGACTGCCTACTAGGGAACAGGGGGTTAACTGTCTGACGGCCTACCAGGGAACAGGGTACAGTCGGTTAACTGTCTGGCGGCCAACCAGGGAACAGTGGGTTAACTACCTGAAGGCCTACCAGGGAACAGGGGGTTAACTGTCTGACGGCCTACCAGGGAACAGGGTACAGTCGGTTAACTGTCTGGCGGCCAACCAGGGAACAGTGGGTTAACTGCCTGAAGGCCTACCAGGGAACAGTGGGTTAACTGCCTGAAGGCCTACCAGGGAACAGTGGGTTAACTGTCTGATGGCCTACCAGGGAACAGTGGGTTAACTGTCTGATGGCCTACCAGGGAACAGGGTACAGTGGGTTAACTGTCTGGCGGCCAACCAGGGAACAGTGGGTTAACTGTCTGACGGCCAACCAGGGAACAGGGAACAGTGGGTTAACTGTCTGACGGCCAACCAGGGAACATTGGGTTAACTGTCTGATGGCCAACCAGGGAACAGTGGGTTAACTGTCTGATGGCCAACCAGTGAACAGGGTACAGTGGGTTAACTACCTGACGGCCTACCAGGGAACAGTGGGTTAACTGTCTGACGGCCTACCAGGAAACAGTGGGTTAACTGTCTGACGGCCTACCAGGGAACAGTGGGTTAACTGTCTGACGGCCTACCAGGGAACAGTGGGTTAACTGTCTAATGGCCAACCAGGGAACAGTGGGTTAACTGTCTGACGGCCTACCAGGGAACAGTGGGTTAACTGTCTGAAGGCCAACCAGGGAACAGTGGGTTAACTGCCTGACGGCCAACCAGGGAACAGGGAACAGTGGGTTAACTGTCTGACGGCCTACCAGGGAACAGTGGGTTAAGTACCTGAAGGCCTACCAGGGAACAGTGGGTTAACTGCCTGAAGGCCTACCAGGGAACAGTGGGTTAACTGCCTGAAGGCCTACCAGGGAACAGTGGGTTAACTGTCTGATGGCCAACCAGGGAACAGGGAACAGTGGGTTAACTGTCTGACGGCCAACCAGGGAACAGTGGGTTAACTGTCTGACGGCCTACCAGGGAACAGTGGGTTAACTGTCTGACGGCCTACCAGGGAACAGTGGGTTAACTGTCTGAAGGCCAACCAGGGAACAGTGGGTTAACTGTCTGACGGCCTACCAGGGAACAGGGAACAGTGGGTTAACTGTCTGACGGCCTATCAGGGAACAGGGGGTTAACTGTCTGACGGCCTACCAGGGAACAGTGGGTTAACTACCTGAAGGCCTACCAGGGAACAGTGGGTTAACTGCCTGAAGGCCTACCAGGGAACAGTGGGTTAACTGCCTGAAGGCCTACCAGGGAACAGTGGGTTAACTGTCTGATGGCCAACCAGGGAACAGGGAACAGTGGGTTAACTGTCTGACGGCCAACCAGGGAACAGTGGGTTAACTGTCTGACGGCCTACCAGGGAACAGTGGGTTAACTACCTGACGGTCTACCAGGGAACAGTAGGTTAACTGTCTGACGGCCAACCAGGGAACAGTGGGTTAACTGTCTGACGGCCAACCAGGGAACAGGGAACAGTGGGTTAACTGTGTGAAGGCCAACCAGGGAACAGGGAACAGTGGGTTAACTGTCTGACGGCCAACCAGGGAACAGGGAACAGTGGGTTAACTGTCTGACGGCCAACCAGGGAGCAGTGGGTTAACTGTCTGACGGCCTACCAGGGAACAGTGGGTTAACTACCTGACGGTCTACCAGGGAACAGTAGGTTAACTGTCTGACGGCCAACCAGGGAACAGTGGGTTAACTGTCTGACGGCCAACCAGGGAACAGGGAACAGTGGGTTAACTGTCTGACGGTCTACCAGGGAACAGTGAACAGTGGGTTAACTGCCTGACGGCCTACCAGGGAACAGTGGGTTAACTGTCTGACGGCCAACCAGGGAACAGTGGGTTAACTGTCTGACGGCCTACCAGGGAACAGTGGGTTAACTACCTGACGGTCTACCAGGGAACAGTAGGTTAACTGTCTGACGGCCAACCAGGGAACAGTGGGTTAACTGTCTGACGGCCTACCAGGGAACAGTGGTTTAAATGTCTGACGGCCTATCAGGGAACAGGGGGTTAACTATCTGACGGCCTACCAGGGAACAGTGGGTTAACTGTCTGACGGCCTACAAGGGAACAGGGTACAGTCGGTTAACTGTCTGGCGGCCAACCAGGGAACAGTGGGTTAACTACCTGAAGGCCTACCAGGGAACAGGGGGTTAACTGTCTGACGGCCTACCAGGGAACAGTGGGTTAAATGTCTGACGGCCTACCAGGGAACAGTGGTTTAAATGTCTGACGGCCTATCAGGGAACAGGGGGTTAACTATCTGACGGCCTACCAGGGAACAGTGGGTTAACTGTCTGACGGCCTACCAGGGAACAGGGAACAGTGGGTTAACTGTCTGACGCCCAACCAGGGAACAGTGGGTTAACTGTCTGACGGCCAACAGGGGAACAGTGGGTTAACTGTCTGACGGCCTACCAGGGAACAGGGTACAGTGGGTTAACTACCTGACGGCCTACCAGGGAACAGTGGGTTAACTGTCTGACGGCCTACCAGGGAACAGTGGGTTAACTGTCTGACGGCCAACCAGGGAACAGGGAACAGTGGGTTAACTGTCTGACGGCCAACCAGGGAACAGTGGGTTAAATGTCTGATGGCCAACCAGGGAACAGTGGGTTAACTGTCTGACGGCCAACCAGGGAACAGGGGGTTATCTACCTGACGGCCAACCAGGGAACAGGGAACAGTGGGTTAACTGTCTGACGGTCTACCAGGGAACAGTGGGTTAACTGTCTGACGGCCAACCAGGGAACAGTGGGTTAACTGTCTGATGGCCTACCAGGGAACAGTGGGTTAACTGCCTGACAGCCAACCAGGGAACAGTGGGTTAACTGTCTGACGGCCTACCAGGGAACAGTGGGTTAACTGTCTGACGGCCTACCAGGGAACAGTGGGTTAACTGCCTGACGGCCAACCAGGGAACAGGGAACAGTGGGTTAACTGTCTGACGGTCTACCAGGGAACAGTGAACAGTGGGTTAACTGTCTGACGGTCTACCAGGGAACAGTGGGTTAACTGTCTGACGGCCAACCAGGGAACAGTGGGTTAACTGCCTGACGGCCTACCAGGGAACAGTGGGTTAACTGCCTGACAGCCAACCAGGGAACAGTGGGTTAACTGTCTGACGGCCTACCAGGGAACAGTGGGTTAAATGTCTGACGGCCTACCAGGGAACAGTGGGTTAACTGTCTGACGGCCTATCAGGGAACAGGGGGTTAATTGTCTGACGGCCTACCAGGGAACAGTGGGTTAACTGTCTGACGGCCTACAAGGGAACAGGGAACAGGGGGTTAACTGTCTGACTGCCTACCAGGGAACAGGGGGTTAACTGTCTGACGGCCTACCAGGGAACAGGGTACAGTCGGTTAACTGTCTGGCGGCCAACCAGGGAACAGTGGGTTAACTACCTGAAGGCCTACCAGGGAACAGGGGGTTAACTGTCTGACGGCCTACCAGGGAACAGGGTACAGTCGGTTAACTGTCTGGCGGCCAACCAGGGAACAGTGGGTTAACTGCCTGAAGGCCTACCAGGGAACAGTGGGTTAACTGCCTGAAGGCCTACCAGGGAACAGTGGGTTAACTGTCTGATGGCCTACCAGGGAACAGTGGGTTAACTGTCTGATGGCCTACCAGGGAACAGGGTACAGTGGGTTAACTGTCTGGCGGCCAACCAGGGAACAGTGGGTTAACTGTCTGACGGCCAACCAGGGAACAGGGAACAGTGGGTTAACTGTCTGACGGCCAACCAGGGAACATTGGGTTAACTGTCTGATGGCCAACCAGGGAACAGTGGGTTAACTGTCTGATGGCCAACCAGTGAACAGGGTACAGTGGGTTAACTACCTGACGGCCTACCAGGGAACAGTGGGTTAACTGTCTGACGGCCTACCAGGAAACAGTGGGTTAACTGTCTGACGGCCTACCAGGGAACAGTGGGTTAACTGTCTGACGGCCTACCAGGGAACAGTGGGTTAACTGTCTAATGGCCAACCAGGGAACAGTGGGTTAACTGTCTGACGGCCTACCAGGGAACAGTGGGTTAACTGTCTGAAGGCCAACCAGGGAACAGTGGGTTAACTGCCTGACGGCCAACCAGGGAACAGGGAACAGTGGGTTAACTGTCTGACGGCCTACCAGGGAACAGTGGGTTAAGTACCTGAAGGCCTACCAGGGAACAGTGGGTTAACTGCCTGAAGGCCTACCAGGGAACAGTGGGTTAACTGCCTGAAGGCCTACCAGGGAACAGTGGGTTAACTGTCTGATGGCCAACCAGGGAACAGGGAACAGTGGGTTAACTGTCTGACGGCCAACCAGGGAACAGTGGGTTAACTGTCTGACGGCCTACCAGGGAACAGTGGGTTAACTGTCTGACGGCCTACCAGGGAACAGTGGGTTAACTGTCTGAAGGCCAACCAGGGAACAGTGGGTTAACTGCCTGACGGCCAACCAGGGAAGAGGGAACAGTGGGTTAACTGTCTGACGGCCTATCAGGGAACAGGGGGTTAACTGTCTGACGGCCTACCAGGGAACAGTGGGTTAACTACCTGAAGGCCTACCAGGGAACAGTGGGTTAACTGCCTGAAGGCCTACCAGGGAACAGTGGGTTAACTGCCTGAAGGCCTACCAGGGAACAGTGGGTTAACTGTCTGATGGCCAACCAGGGAACAGGGAACAGTGGGTTAACTGTCTGACGGCCAACCAGGGAACAGTGGGTTAACTGTCTGACGGCCAACCAGGGAGCAGTGGGTTAACTACCTGACGGTCTACCAGGGAACAGTAGGTTAACTGTCTGACGGCCAACCAGGGAACAGTGGGTTAACTGTCTGACGGCCAACCAGGGAACAGGGAACAGTGGGTTAACTGTGTGAAGGCCAACCAGGGAACAGGGAACAGTGGGTTAACTGTCTGACGGCCAACCAGGGAACAGGGAACAGTGGGTTAACTACCTGAAGGCCTACCAGGGAACAGGGGGTTAACTGTCTGACGGCCTACCAGGGAACAGTGGGTTAAATGTCTGACGGCCTACCAGGGAACAGTGGTTTAAATGTCTGACGGCCTATCAGGGAACAGGGGGTTAACTGTCTGACGGCCAACCAGGGAACAGGGAACAGTGGGTTAACTGTCTGACGGTCTACCAGGGAACAGTGAACAGTGGGTTAACTGCCTGACGGCCTACCAGGGAACAGTGGGTTAACTGTCTGACGGCCAACCAGGGAACAGTGGGTTAACTGTCTGACGGCCTACCAGGGAACAGTGGGTTAACTACCTGACGGTCTACCAGGGAACAGTAGGTTAACTGTCTGACGGCCAACCAGGGAACAGTGGGTTAACTGTCTGACGGCCTACCAGGGAACAGTGGTTTAAATGTCTGACGGCCTATCAGGGAACAGGGGGTTAACTATCTGACGGCCTACCAGGGAACAGTGGGTTAACTGTCTGACGGCCTACAAGGGAACAGGGTACAGTCGGTTAACTGTCTGGCGGCCAACCAGGGAACAGTGGGTTAACTACCTGAAGGCCTACCAGGGAACAGGGGGTTAACTGTCTGACGGCCTACCAGGGAACAGTGGGTTAAATGTCTGACGGCCTACCAGGGAACAGTGGTTTAAATGTCTGACGGCCTATCAGGGAACAGGGGGTTAACTATCTGACGGCCTACCAGGGAACAGTGAACAGTGGGTTAACTGTCTGACGGTCTACCAGGGAACAGTGAACAGTGGGTTAACTGCCTGACGGCCTACCAGGGAACAGTGGGTTAACTGTCTGACGGCCAACCAGGGAACAGTGGGTTAACTGTCTGACGGCCTACCAGGGAACAGGGTACAGTGGGTTAACTACCTGACGGCCTACCAGGGAACAGTGGGTTAACTGTCTGACGGCCTACCAGGGAACAGTGGGTTAACTGTCTGACGGCCAACCAGGGAACAGGGAACAGTGGGTTAACTGTCTGACGGCCAACCAGGGAACAGTGGGTTAAATGTCTGATGGCCAACCAGGGAACAGTGGGTTAACTGTCTGACGGCCAACCAGGGAACAGGGGGTTATCTACCTGACGGCCAACCAGGGAACAGGGAACAGTGGGTTAACTGTCTGACGGTCTACCAGGGAACAGTGGGTTAACTGTCTGACGGCCAACCAGGGAACAGTGGGTTAACTGCCTGACGGCCTACCAGGGAACAGTGGGTTAACTGCCTGACAGCCAACCAGGGAACAGTGGGTTAACTGTCTGACGGCCTACCAGGTAACAGTGGGTTAAATGTCTGACGGCCTACCAGGGAACAGTGGTTTAAATGTCTGACGGCCTATCAGGGAACAGGGGGTTAACTATCTGACGGCCTACCAGGGAACAGTGGGTTAACTGTCTGACGGCCTACAAGGGAACAGGGTACAGTCGGTTAACTGTCTGGCGGCCAACCAGGGAACAGTGGGTTAACTACCTGAAGGCCTACCAGGGAACAGGGGGTTAACTGTCTGACGGCCTACCAGGGAACAGGGTACAGTCGGTTAACTGTCTGGCGGCCAACCAGGGAACAGTGGGTTAACTGCCTGAAGGCCTACCAGGGAACAGTGGGTTAACTGCCTGAAGGCCTACCGGGGAACAGTGGGTTAACTGTCTGGCGGCCAACCAGGGAACAGTGGGTTAACTGTCTGACGGCCAACCAGGGAACAGGGAACAGTGGGTTAAATGTCTGACGGCCAACCAGGGAACAGTGGGTTAACTGTCTGATGGCCAACCAGGGAACAGTGGGTCAACTGTCTGATGGCCAACCAGTGAACAGGGAACAGCGGGTTAACTGTCTGAAGGCCTACCAGGGAACAGTGGGTTAACTGCCTGACAGCCAAAAAGGGAACAGTGGGTTAACTGTCTGACGGCCTACCAGGGAACAGGGAACAGTGGGTTAACTGTCTGACGCCCAACCAGGGAACAGTGGGTTAACTGTCTGACGGCCAACAGGGGAACAGTGGGTTAACTGTCTGACGGCCTACCAGGGAACAGGGTACAGTGGGTTAACTACCTGACGGCCTACCAGGGAACAGTGGGTTAACTGTCTGACGGCCTACCAGGGAACAGTGGGTTAACTGTCTGACGGCCTACCAGGGAACAGGGAACAGTGGGTTAACTGTCTGACGCCCAACCAGGGAACAGTGGGTTAACTGTCTGACGGCCAACAGGGGAGCAGTGGGTTAACTGTCTGACGGCCTACCAGGGAACAGGGTACAGTGGGTTAACTACCTGACGGCCTACCAGGGAACAGTGGGTTAACTGTCTGACGGCCTACCAGGGAACAGTGGGTTAACTGTCTGACGGCCAACCAGGGAACAGGGAACAGTGGGTTAACTGTCTGACGGCCAACCAGGGAACAGTGGGTTAAATGTCTGATGGCCAACCAGGGAACAGTGGGTTAACTGTCTGATGGCCAACCATGGAACAGGGTACAGTGGGTTAACTACCTGACGGCCTACCAGGGAACAGTGGGTTAACTGTCTGATGGCCTACCAGGGAACAGTGGGTTAACTGCCTGACAGCCAACCAGGGAACAGTGGGTTAACTGTCTGACGGCCTACCAGGGAACAGTGGGTTAACTGTCTGACGGCCTACCAGGGAACAGTGGGTTAACTGCCTGACGGCCAACCAGGGAACAGGGAACAGTGGGTTAACTGTCTGACGGTCTACCAGGGAACAGTGAACAGTGGGTTAATTGTCTGACGGTCTACCAGGGAACAGTGGGTTAACTGTCTGACGGCCAACCAGGGAACAGTGGGTTAACTGCCTGACGGCCTACCAGGGAACAGTGGGTTAACTGCCTGACAGCCAACCAGGGAACAGTGGGTTAACTGTCTGACGGCCTACCAGGGAACAGTGGGTTAAATGTCTGACGGCCTATCAGGGAACAGGGGGTTAACTGTCTGACGGCCTACCAGGGAACAGTGGGTTAACTGTCTGACGGCCTACAAGGGAACAGGGAACAGGGGGTTAACTGTCTGACTGCCTACCAGGGAACAGGGTACAGTCGGTTAACTGTCTGGCGGCCAACCAGGGAACAGTGGGTTAACTACCTGAAGGCCTACCAGGGAACAGGGGGTTAACTGTCTGACGGCCTACCAGGGAACAGGGTACAGTCGGTTAACTGTCTGGCGGCCAACCAGGGAACAGTGGGTTAACTGCCTGAAGGCCTACCAGGGAACAGTGGGTTAACTGCCTGAAGGCCTACCAGGGAACAGTGGGTTAACTGTCTGATGGCCTACCAGGGAACAGTGGGTTAACTGTCTGATGGCCTACCAGGGAACAGGGTACAGTGGGTTAACTGTCTGGCGGCCAACCAGGGAACAGTGGGTTAACTGTCTGACGGCCAACCAGGGAACAGGGAACAGTGGGTTAACTGTCTGACGGCCAACCAGGGAACATTGGGTTAACTGTCTGATGGCCAACCAGGGAACAGTGGGTTAACTGTCTGATGGCCAACCAGTGAACAGGGTACAGTGGGTTAACTACCTGACGGCCTACCAGGGAACAGTGGGTTAACTGTCTGACGGCCTACCAGGAAACAGTGGGTTAACTGTCTGACGGCCTACCAGGGAACAGTGTGTTAACTGTCTGACGGCCTACCAGGGAACAGTGGGTTAACTGTCTAATGGCCAACCAGGGAACAGTGGGTTAACTGTCTGACGGCCTACCAGGGAACAGTGGGTTAACTGTCTGAAGGCCAACCAGGGAACAGTGGGTTAACTGCCTGACGGCCAACCAGGGAACAGGGAACAGTGGGTTAACTGTCTGACGGCCTACCAGGGAACAGTGGGTTAAGTACCTGAAGGCCTACCAGGGAACAGTGGGTTAACTGCCTGAAGGCCTACCAGGGAACAGTGGGTTAACTGCCTGAAGGCCTACCAGGGAACAGTGGGTTAACTGTCTGATGGCCAACCAGGGAACAGGGAACAGTGGGTTAACTGTCTGACGGCCAACCAGGGAACAGTGGGTTAACTGTCTGACGGCCTACCAGGGAACAGTGGGTTAACTGTCTGACGGCCTACCAGGGAACAGTGGGTTAACTGTCTGAAGGCCAACCAGGGAACAGTGGGTTAACTGCCTGACGGCCAACCAGGGAACAGGGAACAGTGGGTTAACTGTCTGACGGCCTATCAGGGAACAGGGGGTTAACTGTCTGACGGCCTACCAGGGAACAGTGGGTTAACTACCTGAAGGCCTACCAGGGAACAGTGGGTTAACTGCCTGAAGGCCTACCAGGGAACAGTGGGTTAACTGTCTGATGGCCAACCAGGGAACAGGGAACAGTGGGTTAACTGTCTGACGGCCAACCAGGGAACAGTGGGTTAACTGTCTGACGGCCTACCAGGGAACAGTGGGTTAACTACCTGACGGTCTACCAGGGAACAGTAGGTTAACTGTCTGACGGCCAACCAGGGAACAGTGGGTTAACTGTCTGACGGCCTACCAGGGAACAGTGGGTTAACTACCTGAAGGCCTACCAGGGAACAGTGGGTTAACTGCCTGAAGGCCTACCAGGGAACAGTGGGTTAACTGTCTGATGGCCAACCAGGGAACAGGGAACAGTGGGTTAACTGTCTGACGGCCAACCAGGGAACAGTGGGTTAACTGTCTGACGGCCTACCAGGGAACAGTGGGTTAACTACCTGACGGTCTACCAGGGAACAGTAGGTTAACTGTCTGACGGCCAACCAGGGAACAGTGGGTTAACTGTCTGACGGCCAACCAGGGAACAGGGAACAGTGGGTTAACTGTGTGAAGGCCAACCAGGGAACAGGGAACAGTGGGTTAACTGTCTGACGGCCAACCAGGGAACAGGGAACAGTGGGTTAACTGTCTGACGGCCAACCAGGGAGCAGTGGGTTAACTGTCTGACGGCCTACCAGGGAACAGTGGGTTAACTACCTGACGGTCTACCAGGGAACAGTAGGTTAACTGTCTGACGGCCAACCAGGGAACAGTGGGTTAACTGTCTGACGGCCAACCAGGGAACAGGGAACAGTGGGTTAACTGTCTGACGGTCTACCAGGGAACAGTGAACAGTGGGTTAACTGCCTGACGGCCTACCAGGGAACAGTGGGTTAACTGTCTGACGGCCAACCAGGGAACAGTGGGTTAACTGTCTGACGGCCTACCAGGGAACAGTGGGTTAACTACCTGACGGTCTACCAGGGAACAGTAGGTTAACTGTCTGACGGCCAACCAGGGAACAGTGGGTTAACTGTCTGACGGCCAACCAGGAAACAGTGAACAGTGGGTTAACTGTGTGAAGGCCAACCAGGGAACAGTGGGTTAACTGTCTGACGGCCTACCAGGGAACAGTGGGTTAAATGTCTGACGGCCTACCAGGGAACAGTGGGTTAACTGTCTGATGGCCTACCAGGGAACAGTGGGTTAACTGGTTGACGGCTAACCAGGGAACAGGGAACAGTGGGTTAACTGTCTGACGACCAATCAGGGAACAGTGGGTTAACTGTCTGATGGCCAACCAGGGAACAGGGTACAGTGGGTTAACTACCTGACGGCCTACCAGGGAACAGTGGGTTAACTGTCTGACGGCCTGCCAGGGAACAGTGGGTTAACTGCCTGACAGCCAACCAGGGAACAGTGGGTTAACTGCCTGACGGCCAACCAGGGAACAGGGAACAGTGGGTTAACTGTCTGACGGTCTACCAGGGAACAGTGAACAGTGGGTTAACTGTCTGACGGTCTACCAGGGAACAGTGGGTTAACTGTCTGACGGCCAACCAGGGAACAGTGGGTTAACTGCCTGACGGCCTACCAGGGAACAGTGGGTTAACTGTCTGATGGCCTACCAGGGAACAGTGGGTTAACTGCCTGACGGCCAACCAGGGAACAGGGAACAGTGGGTTAACTGTCTGACGGTCTACCAGGGAACAGTGAACAGTGGGTTAACTGTCTGACGGCCAACCAGTGAACAGTGGGTTAACTGTCTGACGGCCAACCAGGGAACAGGGAACAGTGGGTTAACTGTGTGAAGGCCAACCAGGGAACAAGGAACAGTGGGTTAACTGTCTGACGGTCTACCAGGAAACAGTGAACAGTGGGTTAACTGTGTGAAGGCCAACCAGGGAACAGTGGGTTAACTGTCTGACGGCCTACCAGGGAACAGTGGGTTAAATGTCTGATGGCCTACCAGGGAACAGTGGGTTAACTGTCTGATGGCCTACCAGGGAACAGGGTACAGTGGGTTAACTGTCTGGCGGCCAACCAGGGAACAGTGGGTTAACTGTCTGACGGCCAACCAGGGAACAGGGAACAGTGGGTTAACTGTCTGACGACCAATCAGGGAACAGTGGGTTAACTGTCTGATGGCCAACCAGGGAACAGTGGGTTAACTGTCTGATGGCCAACCAGGGAACAGGGTACAGTGGGTTAACTACCTGACGGCCTACCAGGGAACAGTGGGTTAACTGTATGACGGCCTACCAGGGAACAGTGGGTTAACTGCCTGACAGCCAACCAGGGAACAGTGGGTTAACTGCCTGACGGCCAACCAGGGAACAGGGAACAGTGGGTTAAATGTCTGACGGTCTACCAGGGAACAGTGGGTTAACTGTCTGACGGCCAACCAGGGAACAGTGGGTTAACTACCTGACGGTCTACCAGGGAACAGTGGGTTAACTGTCTGGCGGCCAACCAGGGAACAGTGGGTTAACTGTGTGAAGGCCAACCAGGGAACAGTGGGTTAACTGTCTGGCGGCCAACCAGGGAACAGTGGGTTAACTGTGTGAAGGCCAACCAGGGAACAGGGAACAGTGGGTTAACTGCCTGATGGCCAACCAGGGAACAGTGGGTTAACTGTCTGACGGCCTACCAGGGAACAGTGGGTTAACTGTCTGACGGCCAACCAGGGAACAGGGGGTTAACTGTCTGATGGCCTACCAGGGAACAGTGGGTTAACTGTCTAACGGCCAACCAGGGAACAGTGGGTTAACTACCTGAAGGCCTACCAGGGAACAGTGGGTTAACTGCCTGAAGGCCTACCAGGGAACAGTGGGTTAACTGCCTGAAGGCCTACCAGGGAACAGTGGGTTAACTGTCTGATGGCCAACCAGGGAACAAGGAACAGTGGGTTAACTGTCTGACGGTCTACCAGGGAACAGTGACAAGTGGGTTAACTGTGTGAAGGCCAACCAGGGAACAGTGGGTTAACTGTCTGACGGCCAACCAGGGAACAGTGGGTTAACTGTCTGACGGCCTACCAGGGAACAGTGGGTTAACTGCCTGACGGCCAACCAGGGAACAGGGAACAGTGGGTTAACTGTCTGACGGTCTACCAGGGAACAGTGAACAGTAGGTTAACTGTCTGACGGCCAACCAGGGAACAGTGTGTTAACTGTCTGACGGCCAACCAGGGAACAGGGAACAGTGGGTTAAACTGTCTGACGGCCAACCAGAGAACAGGGAACAGTGGGTTAACTGTCTGACGGCCAACCAGGGAACAGTGGGTTAACTGTCTGACGTTCTACCAGGGAACAGTGGGTTAACTACCTGACGGTCTACCAGGGAACAGTAGGTTAACTGTCTGACGGCCAACCAGGGAACAGTGGGTTAACTGTCTGACGGCCAACCAGGAAACAGTGAACAGTGAGTTAACTGTGTGAAGGCCAACCAGGGAACAGTGGGTTAACTGTCTGACGGCCTACCAGGGAACAGTGGGTTAAATGTCTGATGGCCTACCAGGGAACAGTGGGTGAACTGTCTGATGGCCTACCAGGGAACAGGGTACAGTGGGTTAACTGTCTGGCGGCCAACCAGGGAACAGTGGGTTAACTGTCTGACGGCCAACCAGGGAACAGGGAACAGTGGGTTAACTGTCTGACGACCAATCAGGGAACAGTGGGTTAACTGTCTGATGGCCAACCAGGGAACAGTGGGTTAACTGTCTGATGGCCAACCAGGGAACAGGGTACAGTGGGTTAACTACCTGACGGCCTTTCAGGGAACAGTGGGTTAACTGTCGGACGGCCTACCAGGGAACAGTGGGTTAACTGCCTGACAGCCAACCAGGGAACAGTGGGTTAACTGCCTGACGGCCAACCAGGGAACAGGGAACAGTGGGTTAACTGTCTGACGGTCTACCAGGGAACAGTGAACAGTGGGTTAACTGTCTGACGGTCTACCAGGGAACAGTGGGTTAACTGTCTGACGGCCAACCAGGGAACAGTGGGTTAACTGCTTGACGGCCTACCAGGGAACAGTGGGTTAACTGTCTGATGGCCTACCAGGGAACAGTGGGTTAACTGCCTGACGGCCAACCAGGGAACAGGGAACAGTGGGTTAACTGTCTGACGGTCTACCAGGGAACAGTGAACAGTGAGTTAACTGTCTGACGGCCAACCAGGGAACAGGGAACAGTGGGTTAACTGCGTGAAGGCCAACCAGGGAACAAGGAACAGTGGGTTAACTGTCTGACGGTCTACCAGGAAACAGTGAACAGTGGGTTAACTGTGTGAAGGCCAACCAGGGAACAGTGGGTTAACTGTCTGACGGCCTACCAGGGAACAGTGGGTTAAATGTCTGATGGCCTACCAGGGAACAGTGGGTTAACTGTCTGATGGCCTACCAGGGAACAGGGTACAGTGGGTTAACTGTCTGGCGGCCAACCAGGGAACAGTGGGTTAACTGTCTGACGGCCAACCAGGGAACAGGGAACAGTGGGTTAACTGTCTGATGACCAATCAGGGAACAGTGGGTTAACTGTCTGATGGCCAACCAGGGAACAGTGGGTTAACTGTCTGACGGCCAACCAGGGAACAGGGAACAGTGGGTTAACTGTGTGAAGGCCAACCAGGGAACAGGGAACAGTGGGTTAACTGCCTGATGGCCAACCAGGGAACAAGGAACAGTGGGTTAACTGTCTGACGGTCTACCAGGGAACAGTGAACAGTGGGTTAACTGTGTGAAGGCCAACCAGGGAACAGTGGGTTAACTACCTGACGGTCTACCAGGGAACAGTAGGTTAACTGTCTGACGGCCAACCAGGGAACAGTGGGTTAACTGTCTGACGGCCAACCAGGGAACAGGGAACAGTGGGTTAACTGTGTGAAGGCCAACCAGGGAACAGGGAACAGTGGGTTAACTGCCTGATGGCCAACCAGGGAACAAGGAACAGTGGGTTAACTGTCTGACGGTCTACCAGGGAACAGTGAACAGTGGGTTAACTGTGTGAAGGCCAACCAGGGAACAGTGGGTTAACTGTCTGACGGCCAACCAGGGAACAGTGGGTTAACTGTCTGACGGCCTACCAGGGAACAGTGGGTTAACTGTCTGATGGCCTACCAGGGAACAGTGGGTTAACTGTCTGATGGTCTACCAGGGAACAGTGGGTTAACTGTCTGATGGCCTACCAGGGAACAGGGTACAGTGGGTGAACTGTCTGGCGGCCAACCAGGGAACAGTGGGTTAACTGTCTGACGGCCAACTAGGGAACAGGGAACAGTCGGTTAACTGTCTGACGACCAATCAGGGAACAGTGGGTTAACTGTCTGATGGCCAACCAGGGAACAGTGGGTTAACTGTCTGACGGCCTACCAGGGAACAGTGGGTTAACTACCTGACGGTCTACCAGGGAACAGTAGGTTAACTGTCTGACGGCCAACCAGGGAACAGTGGGTTAACTGTCTGACGGCCTACCAGGGAACAGTGGGTTAAATGTCTGATGGCCTACCAGGGAACAGTGGGTTAACTGTCTGATGGCCTACCAGGGAACAGGGTACAGTGGGTTAACTGTCTGGCGGCCAACCAGGGAACAGTGGGTTAACTGTCTGACGGCCAACCAGGGAACAGGGAACAGTGGGTTAACTGTCTGATGACCAATCAGGGAACAGTGGGTTAACTGTCTGATGGCCAACCAGGGAAAAGTGGGTTAACTGTCTGACGGCCAACCAGGGAACAGGGAACAGTGGGTTAACTGTGTGAAGGCCAACCAGGGAACAGGGAACAGTGGGTTAACTGCCTGATGGCCAACCAGGGAACAAGGAACAGTGGGTTAACTGTCTGACGGTCTACCAGGGAACAGTGAACAGTGGGTTAACTGTGTGAAGGCCAACCAGGGAACAGTGGGTTAACTACCTGACGGTCTACCAGGGAACAGTAGGTTAACTGTCTGACGGCCAACCAGGGAACAGTGGGTTAACTGTCTGACGGCCAACCAGGGAACAGGGAACAGTGGGTTAACTGTGTGAAGGCCAACCAGGGAACAGGGAACAGTGGGTTAACTGCCTGATGGCCAACCAGGGAACAAGGAACAGTGGGTTAACTGTCTGACGGTCTACCAGGGAACAGTGAACAGTGGGTTAACTGTGTGAAGGCCAACCAGGGAACAGTGGGTTAACTGTCTGACGGCCAACCAGGGAACAGTGGGTTAACTGTCTGACGGCCTACCAGGGAACAGTGGGTTAACTGTCTGATGGCCTACCAGGGAACAGTGGGTTAACTGTCTGATGGTCTACCAGGGAACAGTGGGTTAACTGTCTGATGGCCTACCAGGGAACAGGGTACAGTGGGTGAACTGTCTGGCGGCCAACCAGGGAACAGTGGGTTAACTGTCTGACGGCCAACTAGGGAACAGGGAACAGTCGGTTAACTGTCTGACGGCCAACTAGGGAACAGGGAACAGTCGGTTAACTGTCTGACGACCAATCAGGGAACAGTGGGTTAACTGTCTGATGGTCTACCAGGGAACAGTGGGTTAACTGTCTGATGGCCTACCAGGGAACAGGGTACAGTGGGTGAACTGTCTGGCGGCCAACCAGGGAACAGTGGGTTAACTGTCTGACGGCCAACTAGGGAACAGGGAACAGTCGGTTAACTGTCTGACGGCCAACTAGGGAACAGGGAACAGTCGGTTAACTGTCTGACGACCAATCAGGGAACAGTGGGTTAACTGTCTGATGGCCAACCAGGGAACAGTGGGTTAACTGTCTGACGGCCTACCAGGGAACAGTGGGTTAACTACCTGACGGTCTACCAGGGAACAGTAGGTTAACTGTCTGACGGCCAACCAGGGAACAGTGGGTTAACTGTCTGACGGCCTACCAGGGAACAGTGGGTTAACTGTCTGACGGCCAACCAGGGAACAGGGAACAGTGGGTTAACTGTCTGACGACCAATCAGGGAACAGTGGGTTAACTGTCTGATGGCCAACCAGGGAACAGGGTACAGTGGGTTAACTACCTGACGGTCTACCAGGGAACAGTGAACAGTGGGTTAACTGCCTGACGGCCTACCAGGGAACAGTGGGTTAACTGTCTGACGGCCAACCAGGGAACAGTGGGTTAACTGTCTGACGGCCTACCAGGGAACAGTGGGTTAACTACCTGACGGTCTACCAGGGAACAGTAGGTTAACTGTCTGACGGCCAACCAGGGAACAGTGGGTTAACTGTCTGACGGCCAACCAGGGAACAGGGTACAGTGGGTGAACTGTCTGGCGGCCAACCAGGGAACAGTGGGTTAACTGTCTGACGGCCAACTAGGGAACAGGGAACAGTCGGTTAACTGTCTGACGACCAATCAGGGAACAGTGGGTTAACTGTCTGATGGCCAACCAGGGAACAGTGGGTTAACTGTCTGACGGCCTACCAGGGAACAGTGGGTTAACTACCTGACGGTCTACCAGGGAACAGTAGGTTAACTGTCTGACGGCCAACCAGGGAACAGTGGGTTAACTGTCTGACGGCCTACCAGGGAACAGTGGGTTAAATGTCTGATGGCCTACCAGGGAACAGTGGGTTAACTGTCTGATGGCCTACCAGGGAACAGGGTACAGTGGGTTAACTGTCTGGCGGCCAACCAGGGAACAGTGGGTTAACTGTCTGACGGCCAACCAGGGAACAGGGAACAGTGGGTTAACTGTCTGATGACCAATCAGGGAACAGTGGGTTAACTGTCTGATGGCCAACCAGGGAAAAGTGGGTTAACTGTCTGACGGCCAACCAGGGAACAGGGAACAGTGGGTTAACTGTGTGAAGGCCAACCAGGGAACAGGGAACAGTGGGTTAACTGCCTGATGGCCAACCAGGGAACAAGGAACAGTGGGTTAACTGTCTGACGGTCTACCAGGGAACAGTGAACAGTGGGTTAACTGTGTGAAGGCCAACCAGGGAACAGTGGGTTAACTACCTGACGGTCTACCAGGGAACAGTAGGTTAACTGTCTGACGGCCAACCAGGGAACAGTGGGTTAACTGTCTGACGGCCAACCAGGGAACAGGGAACAGTGGGTTAACTGTGTGAAGGCCAACCAGGGAACAGGGAACAGTGGGTTAACTGCCTGATGGCCAACCAGGGAACAAGGAACAGTGGGTTAACTGTCTGACGGTCTACCAGGGAACAGTGAACAGTGGGTTAACTGTGTGAAGGCCAACCAGGGAACAGTGGGTTAACTGTCTGACGGCCAACCAGGGAACAGTGGGTTAACTGTCTGACGGCCTACCAGGGAACAGTGGGTTAACTGTCTGATGGCCTACCAGGGAACAGTGGGTTAACTGTCTGATGGTCTACCAGGGAACAGTGGGTTAACTGTCTGATGGCCTACCAGGGAACAGGGTACAGTGGGTGAACTGTCTGGCGGCCAACCAGGGAACAGTGGGTTAACTGTCTGACGGCCAACTAGGGAACAGGGAACAGTCGGTTAACTGTCTGACGACCAATCAGGGAACAGTGGGTTAACTGTCTGATGGCCAACCAGGGAACAGTGGGTTAACTGTCTGACGGCCTACCAGGGAACAGTGGGTTAACTACCTGACGGTCTACCAGGGAACAGTAGGTTAACTGTCTGACAGCCAACCAGGGAACAGTGGGTTAACTGTCTGACGGCCTACCAGGGAACAGTGGGTTAACTGTCTGACGGCCAACCAGGGAACAGGGAACAGTGGGTTAACTGTCTGACGACCAATCAGGGAACAGTGGGTTAACTGTCTGATGGCCAACCAGGGAACAGGGTACAGTGGGTTAACTACCTGACGGTCTACCAGGGAACAGTGAACAGTGGGTTAACTGCCTGACGGCCTACCAGGGAACAGTGGGTTAACTGTCTGACGGCCAACCAGGGAACAGTGGGTTAACTGTCTGACGGCCTACCAGGGAACAGTGGGTTAACTACCTGACGGTCTACCAGGGAACAGTAGGTTAACTGTCTGACGGCCAACCAGGGAACAGTGGGTTAACTGTCTGACGGCCAACCAGGAAACAGTGAACAGTGGGTTAACTGTGTGAAGGCCAACCAGGGAACAGTGGGTTAACTGTCTGACGGCCTACCAGGGAACAGTGGGTTAAATGTCTGACGGCCTACCAGGGAACAGTGGGTTAACTGTCTGATGGCCTACCAGGGAACAGTGGGTTAACTGTCTGACGGCCAACCAGGGAACAGGGAACAGTGGGTTAACTGTCTGACGACCAATCAGGGAACAGTGGGTTAACTGTCTGATGGCCAACCAGGGAACAGGGTACAGTGGGTTAACTACCTGACGGCCTACCAGGGAACAGTGGGTTAACTGTCTGACGGCCTGCCAGGGAACAGTGGGTTAACTGCCTGACAGCCAACCAGGGAACAGTGGGTTAACTGCCTAACGGCCAACCAGGGAACAGGGAACAGTGGGTTAACTGTCTGACGGTCTACCAGGGAACAGTGAACAGTGGGTTAACTGTCTGACGGCCAACCAGGGAACAGTGGGTTAACTGCCTGACGGCCTACCAGGGAACAGTGGGTTAACTGTCTGATGGCCTACCAGGGAACAGTGGGTTAACTGCCTGACGGCCAACCAGGGAACAGGGAACAGTGGGTTAACTGTCTGACGGTCTACCAGGGAACAGTGAACAGTGGGTTAACTGTCTGACGGCCAACCAGTGAACAGTGGGTTAACTGTCTGACGTTCAACCAGGGAACAGGGAACAGTGGGTTAACTGTGTGAAGGCCAACCAGGGAACAAGGAACAGTGGGTTAACTGTCTGACGGTCTACCAGGAAACAGTGAACAGTGGGTTAACTGTGTGAAGGCCAACCAGGGAACAGTGGGTTAACTGTCTGACGGCCTACCAGGGAACAGTGGGTTAAATGTCTGATGGCCTACCAGGGAACAGTGGGTTAACTGTCTGATGGCCTACCAGGGAACAGGGTACAGTGGGTTAACTCTCTGGCGGCCAACCAGGGAACAGTGGGTTAACTGTCTGACGGCCAACCAGGGAACAGGGAACAGTGGGTGAACTGTCTGACGACCAATCAGGGAACAGTGGGTTAACTGTCTGATGGCCAACCAGGGAACAGTGGGTTAACTGTCTGATGGCCAACCAGGGAACAGGGTACAGTGGGTTAACTACCTGACGGCCTACCAGGGAACAGTGGGTTAACTGTATGACGGCCTACCAGGGAACAGTGGGTTAACTGCCTGACAGCCAACCAGGGAACAGTGGGTTAACTGCCTGACGGCCAACCAGGGAACAGGGAACAGTGGGTTAAATGTCTGACGGTCTACCAGGGAACAGTGGGTTAACTGTCTGACGGCCAACCAGGGAACAGTGGGTTAACTACCTGACGTTCTACCAGGGAACAGTGGGTTAACTGTCCGGCGGCCAACCAGGGAACAGTGGGTTAACTGTGTGAAGGCCAACCAGGGAACAGTGGGTTAACTGTCTAGCGGCCAACCAGGGAACAGTGGGTTAACTGTGTGAAGGCCAACCAGGGAACAGGGAACAGTGGGTTAACTGCCTGATGGCCAACCAGGGAACAGTGGGTTAACTGTCTGACGGCCTACCAGGGAACAGTGGGTTAACTGTCTGGCGGCCAACCAGGGAACAGTGGGTTAACTGTCTGACGGCCAACCAGGGAACAGGGGGTTAACTGTCTGATGGCCTACCAGGGAACAGTGGGTTAACTGTCTAACGGCCAACCAGGGAACAGTGGGTTAACTACCTGAAGGCCTACCAGGGAACAGTGGGTTAACTGCCTGAAGGCCTACCAGGGAACAGTGGGTTAACTGCCTGAAGGCCTACCAGGGAACAGTGGGTTAACTGTCTGATGGCCAACCAGGGAACAAGGAACAGTGGGTTAACTGTCTGACGGTCTACCAGGGAACAGTGACAAGTGGGTTAACTGTGTGAAGGCCAACCAGGGAACAGTGGGTTAACTGTCTGACGGCTAACCAGGGAACAGTGGGTTAACTGTCTGACGGCCAACCAGGGAACAGGGAACAGTGGGTTAACTGTCTGACGGTCTACCAGGGAACAGTGAACAGTAGGTTAACTGTCTGACGGCCAACCAGGGAACAGTGTGTTAACTGTCTGATGGCCAACCAGGGAACAGTTAACAGTGGGTTAACTGTCTGACGGCCAACCAGGGAACAGGGAACAGTGGGTTAAACTGTCTGACGGCCAACCAGAGAACAGGGAACAGTGGGTTAACTGTCTGACGGCCAACCAGGGAACAGTGGGTTAACTGTCTGACGTTCTACCAGGGAACAGTGGGTTAACTACCTGACGGTCTACCAGGGAACAGTAGGTTAACTGTCTGACGGCCAACCAGGGAACAGTGGGTTAACTGTCTGACGGCCAACCAGGAAACAGTGAACAGTGAGTTAACTGTGTGAAGGCCAACCAGGGAACAGTGGGTTAACTGTCTGACGGCCTACCAGGGAACAGTGGGTTAAATGTCTGATGGCCTACCAGGGAACAGTGGGTGAACTGTCTGATGGCCTACCAGGGAACAGGGTACAGTGGGTTAACTGTCTGGCGGCCAACCAGGGAACAGTGGGTTAACTGTCTGACGGCCAACCAGGGAACAGGGAACAGTGGGTTAACTGTCTGACGACCAATCAGGGAACAGTGGGTTAACTGTCTGATGGCCAACCAGGGAACAGTGGGTTAACTGTCTGATGGCCAACCAGGGAACAGGGTACAGTGGGTTAACTACCTGACGGCCTTTCAGGGAACAGTGGGTTAACTGTCGGACGGCCTACCAGGGAACAGTGGGTTAACTGCCTGACAGCCAACCAGGGAACAGTGGGTTAACTGCCTGACGGCCAACCAGGGAACAGGGAACAGTGGGTTAACTGTCTGACGGTCTACCAGGGAACAGTGAACAGTGGGTTAACTGTCTGACGGTCTACCAGGGAACAGTGGGTTAACTGTCTGACGGCCAACCAGGGAACAGTGGGTTAACTGCCTGACGGCCTACCAGGGAACAGTGGGTTAACTGTCTGATGGCCTACCAGGGAACAGTGGGTTAACTGCCTGACGGCCAACCAGGGAACAGGGAACAGTGGGTTAACTGTCTGATGGTCTACCAGGGAACAGTGAACAGTGGGTTAACTGTCTGACGGCCAACCAGGGAACAGGGAACAGTGGGTTAACTGCGTGAAGGCCAACCAGGGAACAAGGAACAGTGGGTTAACTGTCTGACGGTCTACCAGGAAACAGTGAACAGTGGGTTAACTGTGTGAAGGCCAACCAGGGAACAGTGGGTTAACTGTCTGACGGCCTACCAGGGAACAGTGGGTTAAATGTCTGATGGCCTACCAGGGAACAGTGGGTTAACTGTCTGATGGCCTACCAGGGAACAGGGTACAGTGGGTTAACTGTCTGGCGGCCAACCAGGGAACAGTGGGTTAACTGTCTGACGGCCAACCAGGGAACAGGGAACAGTGGGTTAACTGTCTGATGACCAATCAGGGAACAGTGGGTTAACTGTCTGATGGCCAACCAGGGAACAGTGGGTTAACTGTCTGACGGCCAACCAGGGAACAGGGAACAGTGGGTTAACTGTGTGAAGGCCAACCAGGGAACAGGGAACAGTGGGTTAACTGCCTGATGGCCAACCAGGGAACAAGGAACAGTGGGTTAACTGTCTGACGGTCTACCAGGGAACAGTGAACAGTGGGTTAACTGTGTGAAGGCCAACCAGGGAACAGTGGGTTAACTACCTGACGGTCTACCAGGGAACAGTAGGTTAACTGTCTGACGGCCAACCAGGGAACAGTGGGTTAACTGTCTGACGGCCAACCAGGGAACAGGGAACAGTGGGTTAACTGTGTGAAGGCCAACCAGGGAACAGGGAACAGTGGGTTAACTGCCTGATGGCCAACCAGGGAACAAGGAACAGTGGGTTAACTGTCTGACGGTCTACCAGGGAACAGGGAACAGTGGGTTAACTGTCTGATGGTCTACCAGGGAACAGTGAACAGTGGGTTAACTGTCTGACGGCCAACCAGGGAACAGGGAACAGTGGGTTAACTGCGTGAAGGCCAACCAGGGAACAAGGAACAGTGGGTTAACTGTCTGACGGTCTACCAGGAAACAGTGAACAGTGGGTTAACTGTGTGAAGGCCAACCAGGGAACAGTGGGTTAACTGTCTGACGGCCTACCAGGGAACAGTGGGTTAAATGTCTGATGGCCTACCAGGGAACAGTGGGTTAACTGTCTGATGGCCTACCAGGGAACAGGGTACAGTGGGTTAACTGTCTGGCGGCCAACCAGGGAACAGTGGGTTAACTGTCTGACGGCCAACCAGGGAACAGGGAACAGTGGGTTAACTGTCTGATGACCAATCAGGGAACAGTGGGTTAACTGTCTGATGGCCAACCAGGGAACAGTGGGTTAACTGTCTGACGGCCAACCAGGGAACAGGGAACAGTGGGTTAACTGTGTGAAGGCCAACCAGGGAACAGGGAACAGTGGGTTAACTGCCTGATGGCCAACCAGGGAACAAGGAACAGTGGGTTAACTGTCTGACGGTCTACCAGGGAACAGTGAACAGTGGGTTAACTGTGTGAAGGCCAACCAGGGAACAGTGGGTTAACTACCTGACGGTCTACCAGGGAACAGTAGGTTAACTGTCTGACGGCCAACCAGGGAACAGTGGGTTAACTGTCTGACGGCCAACCAGGGAACAGGGAACAGTGGGTTAACTGTGTGAAGGCCAACCAGGGAACAGGGAACAGTGGGTTAACTGCCTGATGGCCAACCAGGGAACAAGGAACAGTGGGTTAACTGTCTGACGGTCTACCAGGGAACAGTGAACAGTGGGTTAACTGTGTGAAGGCCAACCAGGGAACAGTGGGTTAACTGTCTGACGGCCAACCAGGGAACAGTGGGTTAACTGTCTGACGGCCTACCAGGGAACAGTGGGTTAACTGTCTGATGGCCTACCAGGGAACAGTGGGTTAACTGTCTGATGGTCTACCAGGGAACAGTGGGTTAACTGTCTGATGGCCTACCAGGGAACAGGGTACAGTGGGTGAACTGTCTGGCGGCCAACCAGGGAACAGTGGGTTAACTGTCTGACGGCCAACTAGGGAACAGGGAACAGTCGGTTAACTGTCTGACGACCAATCAGGGAACAGTGGGTTAACTGTCTGATGGCCAACCAGGGAACAGTGGGTTAACTGTCTGATGGCCAACCAGGGAACAGGGTACAGTGGGTTAACTACCTGACGGCCTACCAGGGAACAGTGGGTTAACTGTCTGACGGCCTACCAGGGAACAGTGGGTTAACTGCCTGACAGCCAACCAGGGAACAGTGGGTTAACTGCCTGACGGTCTACCAGGGAACAGTGAACAGTGGGTTAACTGTCTGACGGTCTACCAGGGAACAGTGGGTTAACTGTCTGACGGCCAACCAGGGAACAGTGGGTTAACTGCCTGACGGCCTACCAGGGAACAGTGGGTTAACTGTCTGATGGCCTACCAGGGAACAGTGGGTTAACTGCCTGACGGCCAACCAGGGAACAGGGAACAGTGGGTTAACTGTCTGACGGTCTACCAGGGAACAGTGAACAGTGGGTTAACTGTCTGACGGCCAACCAGGGAACAGGGGGTTAACTGTCTGGCGGCCAACCAGGGAACAGTGGGTTAACTGTCTGATGGCCTAACACGGAACAGTGGGTTAACTGTCTGATGGCCAACCAGGGAACAGTGGGTTAACTGTCTGATGGCCAACCAGGGAACAGTGGGTTAACTGTCATAATCCAAGAGGAAGTTGTGTGAAAGGAAATTGTATTAGAAGCTTGACGACATACTTTTCTATAATATTTTTATAAAATGTTACATACTGCACAAAGTCAATACCTCCCTCCTCCACAAGGAGGTGCCATTAGACAATACCTCCCTCCTCCACATGGAGGTGCCATTAGACAATACCTCCCTCCTCCACATGGAGGTGCCATTAGACATACCTCCCTCCTCTACAAGGAGGTGCCATTAGACAATACCTCCCTCCTCCACATGGAGGTGCCATTAGACAATACCTCCCTCCTCCACATGGAGGTGCCATTAGACAATACCTCCCTCCTCCACATGGAGGTGCCATTAGACAATACCTCCCTCCTCCACATGGAGGTGCCATTAGACATACCTCCCTCCTCCACAAGGAGGTGCCATTAGACAATACCTCCCTCCTCCACATGGAGGTGCCATTAGACAATACCTCCCTCCTCCACATGGAGGTGCCATTAGACATACCTCCCTCCTCTACAAGGAGGTGCCATTAGACAATACCTCCCTCCTCTACAAGGAGGTACAATTAGACAACACCTCCCTCCTCTACAAGGAGGTGCCATTAGACAATACCTCCCTCCTCCACAAGGAGGTGCCATTAGACAATACCTCCTTCTCTACAAAGAGGTACCATTAGACAATACCTCCTTCTCTACAAAGAGGTACCATTAGACAATACCTCCCTCCTCCACAAGGAGGTGCCATTAGACAACACTAACCTCCTCTACAAGGAGGTGCCATCAGACAACACTAACCTCCCTCCTCCACAAGGAGGTACCATTAGACAACACTAGCCTCCCTCCTCCACAAGGAGGTGCCATTAGACAACACTAACCTCCCTCCTCCAGAAGGAGGTACCATTAGACAACACTAACCTCCCTCCTCCACAAGGAGGTGCCATTAGACAACACTAACCTCCCTCCTCCACAAGGAGGTACCATTAGACAATACCTCCCTCCTCCACAAGGAGGTGCAATTAGACAACACTAACCTCCGTCCTCCACAAGGAGGTGCCGTTAGACAACACTAACCTCCCTCCTCCACAAGGAGGTACCATTAGACAATACCTCCCTCCTCCACAAGGAGGTGCCATTAGACAACACTAACCTCCCTCTTCCACAAGGAGGTACCATTAGACAATACCTCCCTCCTCCACAAGGAGGTGCCATTAGACAACACTAGCCTCCCTCCTCTACAAGGAGGTACCATTAGACAACACTTACCTCCCTCCTCTACAAGGAGGTACCAATAGACAATACCTCCCTCCTCTACAAGGAGGTGTCGTTAGACAACACTAGCCTCCCTCCTCTACAAGGAGGTACCATTAGACAACACTTACCTCCCTCCTCTACAAGGAGGTGCAATTAGACAACGCTAACCTCCCTCCTCTACAAGGAGGTGCAATTAGACAACACTAACCACCTTCCTCTACAAGGTGGTACCATTAGACAACACTAGCCTCCCTCCTCCACAAGGAGGTGCCATTAGACAACACTAGCCTCCCTCCTCTACAAGGAGGTGCCATTAGACAACACTAACCTCCCTCCTCTACAAGGAGGTGCCATTAGACAACACTAGCCTCCCTCCTCCACAAGGAGGTGCCATTAGACAACACTAGCCTCCCTCCTCCACAAGGAGGTACCAATAGACAATACCTCCCTCCTCTACAAGGCGGTACCATTAGACAACATTAACCTCCCTCCTCTACAAGGAGGTACCAATAGACAATACCTCCCTCCTCTACAAGGAGGTGCCATTAGACAACACTAGCCTCCCTCCTCCACAAGGAGGTGCCATTAGACAACACTAACCTCCCTCCTCCACAAGGAGGTATCATTAGACAAAACCTCCCTCCTCTACAAGGAGGTGCCATTAGACAATACCTCCCTTCTCTACAAGGAGGTACAATTAGAGAACACCTCCCTCCTCTACAAGGAGGTTCCATTAGACAACACTAGCCTCCCACCTCCACAAGGAGGTACCATTAGACAACACTAACCTCCCTCCTCCACAAGGAGGTGCCATTAGACAACACTAACCTCACTCCTCCACAAGGAGGTGCCATTAGACAACACTAACCTCCCTCCTCTACAAGGAGGTGCCATTAGACAACACTAACCTCCCTCCTCTACAAGGAGGTGCCATTAGACAACACTAACCTCCCTCCTCCACAAGGAGGTACCATTAGACAACA